>NC_136466.1:19797267-20217267 GCF_902686455.1 Sciurus vulgaris | reverse complement strand
GCTTGATTATTATCAGTGTTGAAAAACTGTGTACTATTGCTTGTGAAGGACAAGATATTAACTCCTATCAGTTCAGGTGAGAAGCAGTGTTGCTCCACTCAGAAATAATTTGGTTGATAGAACATTCAATACTGCATGGACCAAAGTGTAACAACAAATCCCAACATTATGTACAATTACAATGCACCATTAAAAAAAACACAGGAAAGGCATCTCCCATACCTTTTGGCTAGAACTCTCCCTGACCCTATGCAGTCCACACATGACACAGATTAATAAGCCTGGATGTTTCATTACCTGAAAGATCATGTAGACCCTCAGTCACTAGGGTCTATATCCCAAAGTTGTCTAATTATCAGATGCTCATTGCCAATACAATTTTAACCACAATTGATATATAGAGAAGAATCAGAAGTTGGAAAACCACCAGGTTTATGTGAAATCATGATAAGGAAAACATTTCCAGAAAGTAACAGTTTTCAAAAGAAACCTAGCTAGACCCTAAGCAAGCCATTTACCTCTCTGGCATCTTTAGGGCTTCCTTCATGCTTGTAGCTCTAATGTCCTAAATAAAGCCTCAAGAATCTCCACACTGCTTTCCAGAGTGGCTGCACTAATTTGCAGTCCCACCAGCAATGTATGAGTGTACCTTTTCCCCACATCCTTGCCAACACCTATTGTTGCTTGTATTCTTGATAATCACCATTCTAATTGGGGTGAGATGGAATCTTAGGGTGGTTTTGATTTGCATTTCTCTTATTACTAGAGATGTTGAACATTTTTTCATATATCTGTTGATTGCTTGTACATCTTCTTCTGTGAAGTGTCTGTTCATTTCCTTAGCCCATTTGTTGATTGGTTATTTGTATTCTTGGTGTAGAGTTTTTTGAGTTCTTTATATATTCTGGAAATTAGTGCTCTATCTGAAGTATGAGTGGCAAAGATTTTCTCCCACTCTGTAGGTTCTCTCTTTGCATTGCTGATAGTTTCCTTTGCTGAGACAAAGCAATTTAGTTTGAATCTATCCCAGTGGTTGATTCTAGCTTTTATTTCTTGTGGTATGGGAGTCCTGTTAAGGAAGTCTGATCCTAAGCCAACAAGTTGAAGATTTGGACCTACTTTTTCTTCTATAAGATGCAGGGTCTCTGGTCTGATTTCAAGGACCTTGATCCATTTTGAGTTGAGTTTTGTGCAGGGTGAGAGATAGGGGTTTAGTTTCATTCTGTTGCATATGGATTTCCATTTTTCCCAGGACCATTTGTTGAAGAGGCTATCTTTTCTCCATTGCATATTTTTGGTACCTTTGTCTGGTATTAGAAAATTGTATTTATTTGGGTTTCTGTCTGTGTCCTCTATTCTGTACCATTGATCTACCTATTTTGGTACCAATACCATGCCGTTTTTGTTACTGTTGCTTTGTAGTATAGTTGAAGGTCTGGTATTGCGATACCCCCTGCTTCACTCTTCCTGCTAAGGATTGCTTTAGCTATTCTGGGTTTCTTATTCTTCCAGATGAATTTCATGATTGCTTGCTCTATTTCTGTAAGGTATGCCATTGAGATTTTAATTGGAATTGCATTGAATCTGTATAGCACTTTTGGTAGTATGGCCATTTTGACAATATTAGTTCTGCCTATCCAACAACATGGCAGATCTTTCCATCTTCTAAGGTTTTCTTTAATGTCTTTCTTTAGTGTTCTGTAG
Organism: Sciurus vulgaris; assembly: GCF_902686455.1. NCBI lineage: Eukaryota > Metazoa > Chordata > Mammalia > Rodentia > Sciuridae > Sciurus > Sciurus vulgaris. Next base: position 20,215,563 of record NC_136466.1, on the reverse strand, counting down.
TTCTCATTGTAGAGGTCTTTCACCTCTTTTGTGAGATTGATTCCCTATGACTATATTGATATTTCCATGGTAAAAATCTGTCCTAAATTCAACCAAATCTCCCCTTCTTCCTGTATCACAGCAATTTGTAATGAGAGCTGAGGTAATAAATGATAATCCTAACACTCTTTAAGATCGTGTATATGTGTATGTGTACACAAACCTCGGTGGCATCCAACTTCCCATTAGATTATCCTGCTACTTATTAAACTTGAAATAAAAACAGAAGAAAAAAATAAAGCCTCAGGTTAGAAGAGTAACACAGATTAAATGAGACTGTAAAGAAAATCAACCAAAATCAAGCATGCAAAATATCTTGTAACTTTTCAACTACAGAGGAAAGAGATAATTATCACCACCACGGAATCACTCCATCTCAATTCAAAAAGCAGCACCTCGGGGATACAGAGAGGAATAATCCCACTGTGCTCTACCCAGGACAAGGGTGCCTGAAAAGCCGCGTGTCCAGGTGTGAACACCACAGTTCACCAGGGAAACCAGTACGCTCTGACTTGAACAAGAAGCAACAGATACTGCTGGGACAGAGTCTGGTGTCTGATTGGAAATTCATATTGCAGGTATAAAGGAGGGAGGAAAAACCTTCTAAACTTCCCAGGTGAGAACAAGTGTCCATAGCAGAGAGTACCATAGAAGCGAACTTCAAAACTTCAACTTTGTATAAGGAAGATCACTCCAATTGGAAAAACTGGAGAATCCCCATTGCCAGAAGAATTTCAGAAACTCTCAGAAGAGCCCGAGATGACACTTCTGCACTGACCAGGAAGCTATCTCAGATGCAAGTCAGTGTCCTCAGTTCTAACTTCCTTAAGTCAATCAATGTGCAGTAATATTTATCAAGTCCCTCATTTACAGAGCACATATTTAGTGTGTGCATCCTGACTTTGGAACCAGCATGCTTGGGTTTAAATCTCAACTCTTCTACTTCCTAGCTGTAAGACATACTGGATAAGTTAGCTGATCTATATCTCAGTGTCCTTATCTATAAAATGGGAGTAATAATAGTTTCTACTTCAAAGTTGTCTTGAAGTTGAAAGGAGATGATTTATGAAAAGCTCTTTTGAATAGTAGCACATAATACTTATAGCAGTACTAATATGTTACTGCTGGGATAGATTACAGCAATGTGTCAGGCCCTGGGCTAGACATTGGATTAGCAGAATTGAGAACACAGACGTGCTCGGTCAGGAGGTGAGATGACATAAAAGGTATTGAACAAAAAGTCACAAAAATAACAATGTGGTTTCAGCTGCCAATTGCTATGAGGAAAGGTAGCAAACACTGTGATAGCATATAGCAGAGGGGTGTGCTCATTTAAACTGGGCGATGCTGGGAAGAGAGACATTTAGCACACTTGCAATACAGACATATTCCTCCCATCACCAGTAGTTTGAATGGATATATTCATATCTGGCTTTATTTTAAATCCACAAAGAAAGCATCCAGCTCTCTGCAAAGGTATTGAATTGCATGACAATCTGGTTCCCCATTTTTGCAACAAGGTCCCACATTAGGCAGTGTAAGGATAGACAGCTCTCTTTGACTTGGCTGTTAGATCCCATTTGATTTATCTCTGAAATCTAGAAACTCATCAGTCTACCCACCCATCCCCTCATTCACCTGTTCATTCAACTGTTCATCCACCCAGCCAGCCTGTCTACCTATCCAGGAATCCTTTAAGGGAGGCTGCTCTGGGGGAAAGTTCCTATAAGTAGATGGGGGAGATGGAAGGAAATTGTATGAAAGTATGAAAAAGTTAGAAATTCAACATGGACGAGGGCATTCAGGAGAACTTCAGAGGAGAGGTGGTATGCTGGGGCTGGCCAGGAAATTCTAAGCAAAGCGAATTTATGGGAGTGGCAGGTGAACAATTGTGGTCATACCCATGTGTCCTGCATCCTGTCGGGCAGTACCTCACTCAGTGTGCAAAGGTGGCCAAATCTCCCAGCTGCTCAGATTTCAGCTTTCTCTGGCTCTCTGCCTCTTTCCATCGATCTATCGCTTTTTTTAATTTTGCCAACTAAATAGCTAAATTTGTGTGCATTAAGTATAAATAAGGTATATAACCAAATAACAGAGCCAAAGATCTGAGGTCAGCAAAGAGTTGGGCGATTCAGGACCTAGCTCAATGACAGTCTAGTTGGAAATTGGGTCTATATTAGTGCCCTGGGGCTACCATAACAAAATACCACAAATGTGAGGGCTAAAGCAGCAGAAATTTATTCTCTAACATTTCTGGAGGGCAGAGGCCTAAGATCAAGGTCAACATGGCCATCTCTCTGGAGTCTCTAAGAGAAATTCCATTCTTTACCTCTTCAAGTTTCTGATGACGCTACTGCTCCTTGGTTGGCACATGGCTCTGATCTCTGCCTGCACCTTCATCTGACTCCTTCTCTGTGTCTCTGCGTCTCAATTCCCTCCCTCATCTTTCCTGCAAGGATGCCAGCCTTAATTGAATTTAGGACCCACGCTGAATCAAGCGGGCTTTCATCTCAAGATCTTTAACTTAATTAACATCTTCAAAGATGCCATTTCCAATAAGGTCACATTCACAAGTACCTGGGATCAGGACGTGGATCTATGTTTTGAGGGACCACTATTCAACGCACCGCAAGGTCTACGAGAAAGAGGTGTTTTGAAACCCTATTTTGGCAGATTTTGAGTACCAGTACCAAATTACTTTGAGGGTCTAGTTCTAGAATTGTGATAATGGCAACTTTTATTTTTTTATCTCCGCAGCTGTTTAAACACCTCTTTGTAGAATCTCTTCTTCTGCTTTACTATCCCCATCTGACACCCCAAAGCTCTCCTCCCCTACTTCGGGTACCCATCTGGGCACCTAAGGAGCCCTGACACACTTCATTATCTGCTTTTGCATGTCCTAATCAATATTCCCTTCCCATAGCTCATGCTCATGTGAAAGATGGTTAATCATCTATAATCACCTCTACCAAGCCACTGGCCTGTCAACATTAGTAAACCCTGTACATGTGATCATGTTCAAACAAGCTCATTTGTGGAGATGCAGCTACAGCTGGAGATGGTCTAGCTTGAAGTCGTGGTCTATATTAATTCCTTAAGGCTGCCATGACAAAATACCTCAAACTAACGGTTAATGCAGTAGCTGGGGACACCACTGAGGGTAGATGGCAAGGAAAGAACTGCCCTCCTCTTGTCCTTGGAAGATCACTGTCCAAACCCAGCTAGAAGCCAGCTGACCCAGGGAGCTACCACTTGCAGAATTCAGCTCCCTCTGACGAAGGGAAAGGCGTGGATCTAAGGATAAGGAGGGCCAGAACCAGCACACTATTATTGGTGAGACTGGGAGCTCAGAGGAGATGACACGATTGCACATGGAGAGTACAAGCTTGGACTTTGCAACCAGGTCTGTCTGAATCTGATGTCAGAGGTCTTGCTGCACCCTGCTCTCAGTTCTACCATAGAAAATTGCACTTGCTTGGTTTAACCGCTGTGGTCAGGAGATAAACTGGGGTCCTGAGAGGCTGCTTTGTAGCTTATCAAGTTAGTAGGTGGAAGTTCTCTGGATTTTATGAACAGCGAGAAGATGCTCCACTCAAAACCCCTTTCGGGGAAGAAGCCATAAGCCTGTGGCTGAAGTGCTGTGAGGGACACTCCAGCTATCAGCTTGAGCATGGCCTTCTCATGTATGGAGAGCTTTCTTGCCCAGGATGGTGCCCTTCCCCGCAGCCCGTATGCAGTAAATGATAAAGGCTCAGACTTTGGGACCCATGCAAGGACAACCCCAAGGAACACTGCAGTTCAATTTCACCTGGCCAGTCCTGCTTCCTCTCCCTTCCTTAGGTGTCAATCCTAATGCCAAACCCTGTCCTTGGCAAGCTTTCGTGTTCTTCTTGCTCTCTTTTGCATACAATTCCTCAGTCTACAAAGTTGACAATGGCAGCTGTCATGTTAAAAGCAATGGCAATGACCATCACAGAGGTGGTATCACCTCCTTTCCTTTCTAGATAGACTGCGGGCTGGTCAGCACTGAGATTTTTCTGGTTAATTTAGGCTAACAAACAAATGGGGACACTATCAGATGGTGAGACACACCCACGAATCACCAGGGAAGTTGATTGGAAGGTGTGTGGAAGCACAATCATCCAAGTTCAGCCTCACCTGTGGTTCATTAAACAGAGGGAAGGACGTGTCTCCAAACCACTACTGCTCTGACGGCATTTTCCCATTGAGATTGACACATGTCCATACATGCCTTAGCACTCCAGGGACACTGGAGTCCTTCCTCTAGAAGTAGGCAAAGGTTGGTCCCAGTCTTTCTGTAGAAAGTTTCATCCAAAGACACCAGAATACTTGCACACATGCTCAGTCTCACTGATCTCTAACTGCTGGCCCCCACCCCCATATTAAGACCCAGAGCTGGGCGGAGCTTGCAGAAGCCTCACATCCACTTCTCTCTGATCAAGAAGGATCCACCACAACCACCATCTCCCACATGGATTCTTCCTTTAAAATGAAAGAGGTTCTTTATTCTTAGCATCTGTGCTCCCTGCCATCCCATCAAATGGCAACAAGCTACCAAAGCTCTCTGGAGCTGCGGCTGGCCTCCCCCACACACTATTTTCTTTCCTGCCAACTAATCCCTGCCCTTAACCTTCTTAGGTGTCAGTACAGCACCTATTATTCATGGCTTCATTGACATTTCTTCCAAATCCCTGAAGCTGGTGGTGACTCATCCTCTCTTGTCATCAAGGGGCATTGCTGGGCTGTACCCAATGCACTTCGTGAAGTTCACATCAGTTGTTCTCTGATGCCTTTCATCAAAAGCACTCTGAAAACTTTTAATCTGATGACCTAGGGAGCAAACATCAAGATTTCCAGTTTTATAGTCTACAGAAGGAAATTAAGCCTGGGTCACACAGGACAGGAACTCTGATCTTGCCCCCAGGAGCTAGGATCCTAGGTCATAGAAAGTTAATTTAGCAAAGGCCTGGGTGCTCATACAATCCAGCCCTTCCACAGAAGGGTCCGTTTGAACTTACCACCCACCAAAGCACTACTAACACAGAAGAAGAATGCTACTGCAACACAAGCTTCTTTCAGTCGACAGTCCTTGGATTTTCCATGAGATATTTTTATTCTGTTAAAAGGAAAAAAAAACAAGTACTTACTGGGCTGAATGGGAACTGAGAGTACAGTTCTGAGAAAAAAAAATTGTGTCTCCACTACACTAATTATATCATGTAGGATGGCAATTTCCTAGGAATTTGCATCCAACTTACTGGCTTCATAACTGTTTGGTGGGATAGGTTCCCTCCAACCCTTTGATGTTAATCAGCTTTCCGTCACTGTGACAAAATACCTGAGATAATCAACTTTAAATGAGGGAAGGTTTATTTTGTTTCATGGTTTCAGAGGTTTCCACCTATGGTTGCTTGGCCTTGTTGCTTTGGGCCTGTGGCGGCACTCATACATCATGGCAGGGAGCACGTGGCAGAGGAGGCCTGTTCGTCTCTTGGTGGCCAGGAGGAAAAGAGAGAGGAAGGGACCAGAGTCCCAATATCCCCTTCAAGGTCATGTTCCCAGTGACCTAACTTCCTTCCTCTAGGCCCACCTCCTAAAGGATCCATCACCTCCCAATACCACCACAGGTTGGTGACCAAGCCTCAAAACATGAAGCTTTGGGGCACATTCAAGATCAAACTGTAGCACTATTTCTGAAGCATCCTAATGCTTGGATAAGAGAAAGGGACTCTGGTAACATAGCTCATGGTGGAGAAAGCAACAGTGACCCCTTTAGTAAAGTCACACACAGGACCTAAGCTAAGAGGTTTGTCTTGCAGAAGTCTTAATGGCAGTCAACAGTCATGGCCCTATTTTCTCCTTCCTCTCATCCTCTGTTCCCCACCCTAAAATTACACAAGCCCACACCTGCAATCTTATCCACAAGTGAAACCTGAACTCTCTGACTGTTCACACTTGAGAATCAATTCCAAGAAGAGATGGAACTCTGGGCCAAAGCCAAGTACGCTGTGTGACCCTCAGACTAAAACAGCACACAGATGTTGGTTTGATCCATGTAGTATATTTTTTTGGCATTTAAATGTGCATCTTAAATTGAGAGATGTCACACAATAATCCAGTTTTTCCAGTTTCTTTCAAAAAATAATAATATCTGTCCACGTTTTGCTAGAATTCTGCATGCCCCAGCAGCTGGAGGTGAGTGGCCAGCCCCCAACCCCTTGACAAAGAAAATACGATTCACCTCTTATACTAGGCCAGATGCACATTTCCATGTTATTTTCCAGGACTTTAAAGGCATACAGTCTTGGGTTCTCTGGGTTAAGTCAGGGAAGGGAGAGAAAAGAAAGAGGGTTAATGAAACAAAGTATCCCTGATGAAACTAGTTCAGACAATTCGGGATGGAGGTGACAGAATACCTGACTAAAACCTACTTAAACAAAAAGAAATTTTATTACTTTATTCAACAAAAGTCTACAGGTTGGCAGTTCCAGGGTTAGAACATGGCTCAACAACGTCAAGGTTCCGAATCATCTTATCTGCAGTATTTCTGACTTTCTTCTCCTGGTGGCAATAAAGCTGCCACAGCTCTATACCCCACATCCCCATACAATGACATTCAAAGAGAGAAACCAGAATGTCTTCTATGTCTCTCTTATCAGGGAACAAAATCTTTCCAGAAGTTTCCAGAAGGCTTTGACTCAGGTCCTATTGGCCAGAATTGGATCACATGACCATCCTCTAAAACACTGGCAGATGAGAATGAAATTGTCATACTGGATGAGACCAAACATGGTTCGTCTCCTGGGTCTAGCAGAAGAGTCCACCTTAGTGGACTCTAATAAAAAGGAAAACGGGGAGAATGGTAGGTAATTATAGCACATACCATTTTCGGAAGGCCTGGCCTTTCTACTCTGCTTCTATAATGGCTCCGGGTGAACTGGGATGCTGGAGAAGGAACTCATGCTGAGGAATCAGCTATTCTGGTGTCTGCAGGGACTGTGAGATACGGTGTGAATACAAAGTAGAGGACCGCTTGTCCCTTCTACTGCACTCCATGTGTGCCCAACTCACAGTGAGGTCATTTGGCTGTGAACTCTGCCGTCCGTCCGCTTTAACCTTAGGGACTGGCACCTAGCTTCAGGCATTTCCCTGGCCAGCAGAGAGCAGGTTTCCATCCTGACCTTGTCTCTGAATTTCCTCATCAGACTTTCTTTCCCTCGCGGGTGTATAAAAAGACATTGCCCTTGGGAGCAGGCCTGGGACTTGGTCCTGCCGTCAGAGGGCAACTCATCTGGTTCAAGCTCTTTCCTGAGGAGCTGATGATGTAGTTTCTGGAATGGGTGCTTCGAATCGTAAATTTGGGCTTGTTGCTTTGCCCCCTGTTGCCTCTTCTGCTCACTCCACCCCAGGCAGCCTCAGGCCCTGGGAAAGTTATCAAATAAATCTTGAGCTCCTGATCTGAAATGCCACACCCTTCTTCTTAAGCCTCCCTGATCGACTGGAAGGAATGAACAAGGCTGGTGGCTTCAGAAAGCTCTGGACAATTAGATGACTCTGTCTGAGCCCTGTCCCTCCCCGTGCACCAGACTGAACTGTCATTCCCGGAGCAGATCTGGGGGAGTCTTCCAGGTCCTCTGGCTGTCACACATCCAAGACGTGTCCAATGGCACTTCCACCAACAAATTTCAAAAACTGAGAAAATAATTGTTTTAATATCTGTACCAACATCCATGCTCACCAGGTTTTAACTCATTCAAATCCCCTGTCTCAGCAGCTCCTCCTAACGACTCTGAGCAGACTCCATCAATCATAGTCATTCTAACCTCTATTTTATTTACTCCCTACTGCGTGCCAGGCACTGTGATAAGCACTTTATATCCATTATCTCATTTAATGCTCTCGATAGCACCATAAGGTAGGTCCTGTTAGGAATCGCGTTTTATCAGCAAAGAACCCAAAGCTCAGAAAAATGGTGTGACTGCCCAGGTAGCAAGTGACAGAACCAGGTTTCAAACTCAGATCTGTCCAGTACAAAAACAGGACTTCTACTGACCATGCATCATTAGCTCAGTCCAGGAAATGGTGCTGGAGACCAGAGTGCTCTTAAGAGCCTGAGGATGAAGAATGAGCATTTTACATGAAGGTAACTGGCCTCCACCTCCTGATTCTTCCTTGCTGCCCCGCATCCCAGCCTCCCTTCTTGCTCTCCCTTGCCCTCTGACCTCCATGAGAACATTTTAAGGCTCAAGAGGTGGATTGCTGCTCTGTATAGAAGAGGAGATTTAGGTCTTTTTAGCTTAGTCCTAAAAGACCATCAGGATGCCAGAGCTCAATTAAGCCCAAGAATCAGAAGAGGAAATTAATAGGCTAGACCCAGTGCCAGGGTGCTCGCAGGCAACACTTACAGTCTGGGGGATTGGAGCTACCAGGCCCAGAGAGATTGCTTGAAACGACAGAGTCCAGAAATGAGTGGCAGGTATTGCCTAAGCCATGGCCCTGACCAGGAGCCAAGGTCATGGTCAAGGGCCAAAAGGAAAGACATGCGAGAGGCAGGACACATGGTCTGCACTAGGCAACTGGTGTCCATCCAAGGGTCTTCTATCTCTGCTAGGAACAAAATTTCTGGTACATATATCAGTCAACTGAAAGCAATGAGATCCAGGAGGAGAACTCACATTTAGAATAGGAGTTCAGGCCAAAGAGAGAGTCTGGTAAATAAGCCACCGGCAGACCAAATAGTCCCAGGCGGTCCTGGGTGCCCTGGTTCCTACCAGGTGCACTCTGGTCAATTAATTTAACTAAAATGTTATTGGCTCATAGTAATACCCCTTCCTCCCAGCTAGCGCATGTCATAGTGAGCTTCCATACCTGCCTCATCTCTAATGCTTATCATGAACCTCAAAACATAGTAGGTATCAGGGAGTCTCCATCACACAAATGAGCAAACAAGGACTTATAGAGATGAGGTGACCTGCCAAAGTCTCCTAGAGGAACAGAAAGGATTAGAGCCCTGGTCTGCCTGACTAATGAAAAAATGTCCTTCCCTCTCTAGCATATATCTTACCTAAGAACGAGAACTGTGGAGATCTCCTAGCTAAAAAATTGCAAAGTTCACACGTGTATCAACCCAGCTATTACCATCTTCTGGGCACAGCCTCTATGTCAAGCAGTGTGCTGGCTAGGGGGCCACAGCCGATGGCAGCCACAGCCCATACCCAAGGAATCCACTGCTCAACTGTGTTAGTCAGTTTTTCATCACTGTGACCAAAATACCTGACAAGAACAACTTAGAGGCGGAAAAGTTTGTTTTGGTCTCTGGTTTCAGAGGTTCAGTCCATGGTTGGTCAACTCCATTACCCAAGGTCCAAGATGAAAACAGATCATCATGGTGGAAGGGCATGGCAGAGGAGAGCTGTTCCGCTCATGGTGGTTGGAAAGAAGAGGGGAAGAGGCCACAGGAAATATGCCCCCTTTCAGGGCTCACATCCTATGGCCTACCTTCCCCAGTTCCGCCCTACCTGTCCACAGTTTCCACCCAGTCAGCCCATTCAAACTCAGATGGACCGATTCGATTACGGACCTCACAGTCCAATCATTTGGCCTTGGAACATTCCTGCATTAACACAGGAGCTGTTGGGGGATGACTCATCCAAATCACAACCAACCCCCTCTAATTTTTCTGGTCACCTTTGAAAACCAGGAAAGAGTCAGCTCCCTCCTCCAACCCCACCTCTGGTCCTGGGTAAAGCCGGTTGGGTCCACTGCTGCATGTTCCCTGTGCCACTTTTTCTGGTCATTACAGAAGCCGTGTCAGAGGCAGGGTCACTGGGACAGTAGATTAGACTGTATCATTCTGAATCTAAACTGCATCCTCTGTGATCAGTGGCCTCTGTTGGCCCCGGGAGGCTTCTGTTTGGGGCTGGGAGGATTTGCTCGGATTAGAATAGAGATCGCCTGTACACTGGGGAAAGGGGCCCAGCAGCTGCTGAAGGACCAGCTGGAATGCAGTCAGCAGGACTCCTCCCTGTGGACTGCAGCCCTGGAGTGACACAGCGCTCCTCCCGGCTCCAACTCGGGCAGCCACAGGCGCCTGCCTCTAAGGAAGCACTATGGCGGGAATGACATCTCTTGGTTATCTGATCACTCTCCGTCACTGCAACTCCTTAGGAATGATTTCAGGCCCCTCTCCAGCAGCCAGAGCTATAAATAAATATCCCCTGGGATGCTGAATCCTGCCCTTCCTCCTGATCGCCTCTGTGACTCATTCCACAAGCTGATTCTTTATCCATCTTCTTGATGACAGGAAGGGGAGAGTGGAAGTCCTACTTGTGTGTGGCCATTCCTGTGGCACACCATGCACATTTACTTAGGTGCAGTCGGCCTGCATGTATGTCTGGGTGTGCACATGTCAGCTGGTGACTCGGTGCTCGATCTTAAAAGGTGGATTAGAGCGGCCTCTCTCATACAGGTTCCGGCATGGCAGCTGTTGGCTAAGCATCCACATTAAGTCACGCTAATTAAGGCCCTTCCCGTACACTGTCCTATTCCAAACAAGGGGGATAAGACGCAAGTTCTATCATCTTCATGGCGTACAGTTGCAAAAGCAAATAAAATCCCTGAGTAGCAGCAGCAGTTGAGAAAGCAACATTTTATGCAAAGAAAAGCCTCACCTGAAACAGAGAAGAGAAAAGCATTCATTTACAGAGTCCCTTCTTCTTTGTGCTAGGCACTTATAAAGTGCCGCATAATTTACTCCTCACAACAGCACAGCAAGACTGCCTCTTATTCGAGTTTTTTACAGATGAGAAAACAACCCCAGGGAAGATAGATAACTTGCCTAAAAATCACACAGACCAAGAGGGTCCCAAGTGAGATTTGAGTCTAGGAATTTGGGGCAGAATCTTAGAGATTATCTCATCTAAACCTTCATCTAGTGCTTGCATTTACCCCATAAAATCCCTGAAAGCTGGCCATTCAGATGCTGGGTAGACAAAATTCAGCTCTTAAGAGAAGCTGTTTGTATTCATCAGCTTCTTGTTGCTGTGATAAAATACCTGAGGTAGACTGCTTAGGAAGAACAGAAGGTTATTAACTCACAGTTTTGAAGGTTCAAGAGCATGGTACCTGTGCTGTCTCAGTTCTGGTGGGGACACCCTCAGCTGCATCACATTGTGGCAGGTGGCACTGGTTGGAGCACAGGTGGTAGCAAGGGCTCACATAGCAGCTCAAGAAGAAAGGGACCTGGGTGCGGCCAGGCCCAGGCTTTGATAATGACTGGCTCTTGCAAGAACTCACTCCATGTGAGTCAATTTCCTTTCTGAGTATGGCACCCCTTTGACCAGGGATGTCCTAGCAGGCCCCAACTCTCAGAGGGCTTGCTACATGGGCAACTGAACTTTCAACACAAGAAATGGTGGGGGACACACAAACCGTATGCAAACTACAACCCTGTTCCATCATAGACTGTGTCGAGCTGCTAGAGAGTTCTCCCCAGTATTGAGGCTCAATCTGCCTCATTTTCATTTTTACCCATAAACTCTTGCATGCCCTCTGGCAAAGAGAGAACAAGTCTAATTCTTCTTCCTTATCACGACCTTCAAAATTACCAGTGACAATCAATGTGCTGTTTCCTCCCCAAGCCAGACCCTTCAACCATTTCACACTCAAAATAATCTCAAATCCTGAGGTATCTGTCCATCGCCAAACCCTTTGTGCTGGTACTCACCCCGCTGCTACATTTGGGTCAGGTATACACTAGCTGAGTGAAGACAGGAGTGAGCCCTTTCAGGGTGGATGGTGCCATGACTTATCTCATTAAGCCTTTGTCTTAATTAGGGACTGGATAGTTGCCAGACACAGAGCCTATTCTGGTTAGTTCAACTAAAATTCAGGTTTGATAGAAGGATGTGAGGAACTCTAAAGACAGCTAGATGTAAAAAACATTATAGGACCTCATGGAATGAGACTGATGGCTGAAAGTGCCCCCACCCCTTGTGTTTGCTCTCTACCTTCCCTAGGTGTGTCTACCTCTTGGCATGCTGGTTTGCTCTATAGCCCATTGCCCCAAAAGGCAGCTGTCCCAAAGCCACGCACACCTACAGCTTCATGTTCATCAGCATCTAAATGACAGAAGTTCTATGACCCAGTACTGGTCACTGATTGATCAGACTGGGGGCAGGTGACTACTCCTAGACAAATGAGTGATGGCTAGCAGGCAGGGAGGCGGGATCTCCTGGCACAAACAGGATTCTAAAGATTCCAAGAATTCTAAGGTCGTGTTAGAGGGAAGGAAAAATTCTTTGGAAAAGGGTATGAGTGAATGGAAATGCTAGCACCTCTTGTACACCTTTAAATACAATATTATAAATTGATCCGAGAGTCTCAGGATGATCCCAGAGAAGCATTTTATCCTCAGGTACAGGCATAGGTTGTGGGGTCTAGGGACTTTCAGAACTTCTTGTGCTTCTGAAATTCAGATTCAGGGCCATAAACCCTAGAAAGCCTGACTGATGGCCATCGGTGGCCCAGAGAGGGCCCCAGCTTCCTTCTTGCTGGACAATACTTTACTGGTCTTATTTGTGTCTCTTTAGCATCTTGTGGATAATTCTGGAAATCTCCAGAAATGCAGAAGATGCAATCAACAAGTGCTGAACACAAAAAGAGTCCACATGCTTCTTCCCTAGATACATAAAGGAAGTGTGTGTGTGTGTGTGTGTGTGTGTGTGTGTGTGTGTGTGTGTGTATACATGCCGTGGTAAGGGCTATGGCTAGGAAGAGGACACAGAGAAGGACCAATGGGGAAATACAGCTATTTTATGAGAGGCATTTATTGAATTGTAAACTGGAAAGGTCTCTTAGAAATTGCTACCATGTAGCCATCCAAGCATGTTTCTCAGACTTTAAGAGTTTCCCAGAAGTACCTCCAGCTCCAAAGAGAAGGTAGGAGGAAGGGTTGCGTAGGCTGTCTTCACCCACCAGATCCTCCCAGCAACAGTGCAATTCCACCGTTCTTGGTTTTTGTGTTTGGTTGCTATGTGTTGTTTCCCTCTTTTCTAGGCAAGGAAACAGACTGCAGAGAGGAGTGATTTGCTTGCAGTCACACAGCTAACTAGGGCCTGAGCTGTGCTCGTTCCCAGCTGTGCTGACTCCCCAAACCCCCTTTCTTCTGGCACAGGTCATATTGATACAAGAAAGGGAACAGTGATTTTTGACAAGGATAAGTGTCATGACAGCTGACCATCTGTGGCTTCCACCTGCAGGAACCATCAGGCATTTGCTGCTGATGTGCTTCCACCTCCCCATAGCCTGAGCATACAGCTGTGTTTGGCAGCGTCCAAGCTGCAGAACAGTGATAAACTGGTGGCTTCAGGGCTCAGCTCCCTAAACCATCAAACTTGCTCCTTGGGTATCTGTTTATCTTGCAATTACTAGCTAATTTTTAAAGGGACCCTATAACAGGATAATTAAATTGCAATCAGCAGACCTCAATTCTAACTTAGGGAGAGAGAGAGAGAGAGACACTGAGACAGAATGTTAAGGAGCTCTCCAAACTGATAATGTCAAGGTGTCATGGCAAGAATAAATGAAAACCCATCCATCCTCCCAAGATTCAAGGTCTTGAGAGAGGGAAACAGATTGGATGAGCTCAGTTCACTTGATCACCTCCTTAGCCGCCACTGCAGCCACCTCTGGAACCACTGCTGAGTGTAAGCTTTGCAAGCCACCTGTTAACTGTTACCTTTGCACCAAGACTTGGGTGGTATGACTCAGTCACAGCCTCTCTAGCTCAAGAGTGGCACTTGCTTCCTCTGTCCAACCCAGTCCAACCTAGGCCTTGCAGGCCTCCACTCCTAGAATCATAAGACCCAATTCTTATCAATTCCCAAGCGAAATATCTTTATGCTCACACTGTCTTGTAGCCTGGTGTTGTAATTATGCTATTCAATTTGTGCATGTAATTTCTTACCATGTCTTCTTTTCTGGGAACTGGGGTGGGGAAGGGGAGTCTTTGGGACTGGAATAGAAGACAAGGTGCTAAACCTGTTGCATTCAAAATTATCCCTTCTCTGATAGGCCTTCTAAGAACTGGACCCAAACTAAGAGTCAGTTAGCAGCAAAAGTTAAGAGGCAACCCAGGCCCCTCATTCGGTTCAAGAATTTTAGCCTAGAGCAAGCAGTCAGATCCAAATCCTTCCTCACTGGTTCTCCTAGAAGGCCTTTGGGGTCTTCATACAAACAGAATCGGTGTCAGAGTCCCTGCAGTGGGACACAAATTCAGCCCGCTCCATGAACTTGGCTACAAAAATATCTAAAAACAAAACGTTCAAGTCACTTCTAGTTCTAAAAGTCCATGGTTCTCTGATGAAGCAAAGGAAATTTATTTCTAAAAAGTGGGTGATGGACGTCTTACTCAAAGAACTGTAATTCACTTCACTGGATTCCGGAGACTTTCTGGCTGATTCTTAAAAGTACCCCGTGGTGCTGAATTTCTGCCACTTGCCTAGGAGTTAATAACATCGGACAGCAGGATCTGACCTGACCCTTGGAGGAAAAATGTCATCTAAACCATGAGACAACAGCTCATATCTATCCTCAAAACCAAACATTGCTTTCTGTCTGCCTTGAGCTAACTGGCCAGAGGACCAGGGGTTACTAGTGGTTGACTGAACTAACTGCTTGAACCAAAGAGAATGGCCTGTGCCATCAGCTCAACAAGCAGCCTTCATTGGGCCAAAAGACAAAACTAAATTAAAAAGAAAAAAATCAATTCAATTATGGATGTGGAACTAAGTGGTTTTAGGGTAAGGTAGCAAAAACAAATCAGTAGTACCATGTAACTAGGGAATACTGACCAACCGCCGAATGACTTGCTAGTATGTTTGGAAGATTTTTCTCCAAAAATGGAAATTGTTTTTCACCAGGCCATTCACATTGATCTCTCTTCCAAAAGGAAAAGAAAAGTAAAATGTGTTACATTTACACAATCTGTGACCATTAAACTCAAGGAGTTGACTCGATGAACTCCAAATGTTCAAATCTACCAACGTTCATTACAACCTTTTGGAGGTGGGCTTGCCATCTTGGATAGAGGAAGAATTTCCAGGTATGGGACTGAACTAGAAAAGGCCAGCAGCTTTTCTAATAACCAACTGTGTCATCAGCTCAGTTACACAACTCAGTACAGTGAGTGACAGATGCTGGAATCTTAAATTAATTTCCTTTGGCTGGTTCTGGAGTATTCAACTTTAACACTTGCTGTGTTTTTAAGAGGGAAAAGAAATTTGGAAGTAGAAATGGTACATTTCAGTTGTCCTCTCATCAGATGAGGCAGAAACCAAACTTAGCCCAGTTCATACTGAGATGCTGAGTAAAATCAGAGTCATGGACTCTCAGAACAAGAAAGAGGCTGGGAAAACAAGCAGTCCAACACAGAAATGGAGACTAACAACAGTAATAACATAAATAATAATAACAAAATGTACCAATTGTAGAAATCATAAGCAGATGCCTAGAAGGCACTGATACTTGCCTTCTTTCCTAATAGAACCTCACTTTGGTTCAGACCCCAACCCCACCCCTTGTGACCTCGCAAGAAGCTCACTACATCCCCCAACTCCAGAGTGAGTGCCAGTCAAATTCTTCTTACCTGTGATTGGTTGGAAAAGGAGTGTGACCCAATTCTGGGCAATGAGACATAGGAAGACTTTTGTTGATGAAATTCTATTTTTTTTTTAAATGTTTCTTTGCCTCCAATAGAGAGTTCCAGAGGAGACATCCTGTGGACATTGTCATATCTAAAAGTCATGCTCAGGAGTGATGTAGACATCCTGCTATCAACCTAAGATTGGAGTCAACACTGAGAATCACAAAACAGAAATATGAAAAGACCCAAAATCATGATGACATTTCTGAGGCACTCGTTCAACCAGCCCTGAAGATAACCTCTTCCTGAATGCTTACGTGAAGTTTTTATATTCCATTTTAAAACCACTTTGAGTTGAAGATTCAATTAGTTGCAATCAAAAACATCCCAAGGTCGACAGTGCTTACCATGTGCAGGCACTGTGTTTGGTACCTTCAAACATTCCAGGGTATCTCTGTGAGACGAATACCATTATTTTCCCCATTCTACATTTGAAAAATAGTTAAGTCTTAGAGAGATTTGTTAATTTACCCAGAATCAGTTAATAAGTGATGGAGAATCGATTCAAAACATCAGCAGTCTGACACCAGAGTCTACACTTTTAATCTCCATGCTATGCAACCCAGAAAATGGAAAGACTTGCTTCAAAAAGCACCATAAGTCAATGTCATCCAGGGATTGAAACTCAGGTACCGGGCTTCTCCAATGCTCGTGTGATGGTGATGATTTCAGTGAATTCACCCCACTATGCCCTTAACCAAGGCATCCCTTTTCACAGAATCCACAGTCTGCCCAAAACGCATGGTCTTTCTTTCCAATCATTGACTACATTCTTAGACTCTCTATGCTCATCTTCCACCTCCTTCATTTCTGCCTTTTTAGCTCGTTAATTGACTCTTTGCAGCCACTGAAGAGAGTCATGTGACTCTCTTGGAAAATCCCCTATGGCAGGGGCAAGATCATTGCCAGTTAGGAGTTCTCACCAACAAGGAAATTAGGCTGTCTGCTGGGGGTGTGGAGGATGAGTTGGCAGGTTTCCCATGCTAATTGGTTTCCGTCTTGATTCAGTGGTCTCCCAAGCCAGCTGACAGCTCAACGGTGGCCAGCAATCTCAGACATGGAAAGTAGGCAAACACTTGAAGCTGCCTCAAGCTGAGGATGAGTCATACTGAGCTCCACCACAGGAACCTAGTGGGCCTTGCATTGTCCACGAGGGAGGGGAAAGACTGGTGGTGTCATCAAGCTAACATGATGAGCAGGAATGGGGAGCCCACCTTTCCACTGTGAGGTTCTCAGCATGGGAAGGCAGTAGGGTCTCATGGTAAACGGCTTGGTTTTATACTTAAGCAGATATGGGTTTAACTCCCAGTTAAGTTACTTGCTAGATGTTAAATACAAAAACAGTAGTAATGGAACTTCCTTGAACCTAGTTTTTTTCTGTGCAAAAAATTAGGGTAGGGTGGTTATGTATTTTACATATAATGAGCATAATTCCTGCACTTTAGTAATGTTCAACACCTTCAAAGATAATGATATTGACTGCAAAGATAACGATGATGATGATGGTGGTGGTGGTGGTGGTGACGACGAAAACTTGGTGGATAGAGAACGAATGACAACTCTCGTGGTCAAAGTTTCTCCTGATTAAAAAAAAAACTCAGGACAAGTCCAAGCCTCGTTAGAAGAGACTCTCTGCCTCTAATTTCCCACCCGTCCCATACTTATTTCCTTCTTAATAAAAACACAATTCAGTACACTTGAACTTTACCCAAAGAATCAAGCGACTTCTGTGGCTGGCAACAAAGATGATTTTCCATTATATCAAGCTGTGTTAATGGTGAACACCCACCTCAGTTCAGTAGAGCCAATTACTCAGATACATATCGAGTTGGAGAGGGTGAACCAATACAAATATGGTTAATCTCAAGAGGCAATGTTGGGTACAGAAAAACTAAGCCTCGGCATTCAAAGCTTTGATGATGATCTTAACAAGTTCATGGTGAAAAGACTTGGACTATCCTTTTTCAAATATCCCCCCAGTTTTGGGGAGTGATATTAGCAAAATTATATTGTTATAGTGTGTGCCTGTACAAATATGTAACAACTAATGCCATCATTATGTACAACTATAGTGAGCCAATAAAAATATGGGAAGAAAAATATTAACACAATTACAAAAAAAAATCCCTCGAAGATTCCATTTATACATCCTGAGTGTGATGTGCTCATCTAGTTGACTAAAATATGCATGTCTTATTTGACATGATTTTGAGGAAGATTTCCAAATCTAGTCGTAGGAATAAGGTCCTATGCAGACCTGTTTGAAAAATGCATGGGCATTATACTCTATTGGATTGGGTCACCTACTCTTGATTCTCTGTGTGTAATACTGGAACATACAGAAGAAATCATCTAGTGCAGTTATGACCACATTCCATAGACCCTGGAGTTTTGGTGGTGAGAAAGCAATTCCAAAGATTTGTGAACAAGGCAGTAGTGGAAGCACAGAATTCTAGGTTGCCATCTTCTTCTGTCAACCAGTATATCTATTTCTCTTTCCACATACCTTAGTGGTGTTTATATAATACCACTCACAGTTTAAAAATCACACCCCCCCCCCCCATTGAACCCACTCATTTCCCAGGAGAGGAAACCACAGCCCAGGGAAGTCAATTCACTTCCCCAAGGTTGCCCAACTCACTACAAATGCAATCTAAACTAAATTTTCAGAGTTAGAGATCAACACTCTTACCTAACAAAAGCTACTGGAAGCATTTTCTTGTGAACATACACTTCTAATCTCAATACTGTCACTGTAAACATCAACAAACACTGTTACCCATTTGCTACGGGTGTGTGGAATTGTATTGGGCACTTTGGAGCTTATGGGCACAGAGTAGGGGAGGAGGACATCAGGGAAGACTTTGTAGGAAAACTAACACCTGATCACAGTTTGCTTAGGGCAGTGAATTCACCAGATAGAAAAGGGAAGACATAGAGCATTCCAGACTTCAAACCTCTTTGAAATTGAGGACTATATTAGAGATGGAAGGTGTACTGCTTTGTCTGAGTTACCATGCATATCAGTCTGAGTTCAGTCAGGAAATAGGAAGCACAATAGGTCTTTCAAATGAAGGGGATTTTTTTCCAGGTAACTAGTTACAAAGAGTGGGAAATAATAAAGGAGGGAGGGGAAAGTGAGGTAACCCAGAGTCCAGGAATAGCAGAGAGCAGTTATTCCTAGGGCTGGAACAAAGATGAGAACATGTCATTATCCAAGCCCAGGCATGCACCACTGTTCCTGGGGGGTGTCAGGAAGGTGACAGAAACACTAAGGAGAGGCCACCAGAGCAGTGCCGACACCAACAAGGAGGCCTCACGCAGGCCTGTGCACACTGAGCTACTGTGTCTAAAGGAGGAGTCATCGGAGATTCGCCCAGAGATCACATGCACAACAGAAGAGAACACTCCTTCTCGGCTTCTTGCACCTCTACCATCTACTACCACTTCCTGTTGCTTGAATCTACCAAGGGGGATCTGCATAACCCGCAATGCAGAGCAGAGCATAGAAGGGCAAGAACAGTGCTGAGAATAAACAGGTAACCAACATGCCCACATTTTTTTCTAAATGTAACGTTCCTCTGACAATTCCCCCACAGTTCTCAAATTCTGCTTTCCCTCTCTCCCCATAAATGTGTATCAATACACTGATGTGGCCCCAGTTACAAATCCCAAACAACCCCGTAGCAGGCATTTGTAATTTTTTTGTCTGTCCAGTACCTGAATCCTCTTCCTATCTGGAGGGAATCCCCCACTGTACAAAAATGAAACTCTAGACCCTTCATTCACCGACTCTCCATGGAGCTAGGAGGTGGCTCATGACCTAGGATCCACCAATCAGATACTTCCGTTCCCAAACTTGGAATCAGGATCTAGCAACCAAAAGAAGTAAAGGTAGGGAAGTTTCTTCCTGACGGAGAGGTAGCCATACCCAAGTTCCCAGAACCAAAATGGTAGCCATGACAGAGGCTCTTACCTTCAGTGACATCCAAGTTCCAAAGGCTATGACAACTGGCCTTTACTAAACTAGCTGTTTAATGTGATTTGGCTATTGTTCTCTAGATTTCCCAGTGACTTTGAGAATTACTCAAATCTTTTCAATGACCTCATTTTCCACATAAATCATAAAGGATAATTGTTACAACCAAGAACCGCCACTAGCATAAACCTCTCCCTATTTGTGACCAGAGACATTATGTCTTGAATCTAGCACGTATGATTGTCTAAGAGGAGAGCTTCGTCTCCTACAATATTCAATCAATCAACAACAGAAGATATATAGGCACTGGCATAGAAACTTCCAGAACTCCTAAGGTGTAGGGATAGGCTGCTAGCCTCAAGCATCCAGGTGGGTGACAGCACGCAGCCTCCAGCCATGATTGTGGGAAAGGGGTGCTTCCTCAAGCAGCAGTTCAAAACCCAGCGGCAGACAAAATTGTTTTCCTTCCTCTCCCATAAGGATCTACCCCATTCAGGAAGCTCTGGCTATGTCCCTGCCTCTCTCAAACAATAGATGACCCCAGGAAACACTGTCAGAAACAAGTGACTTCTACTCCCTTGCAAATTCAGAACCCTAACCTTCTTCCCATATCAGCCAAGAATTCTCCAAAGAGTAGGATACTTGCCTATTCTAAATCATTATCAGTTAAATTAGTCATCTATTACTACATAACAAATCACCCAAAAACTTACTGACTTAAAACAATAATAGTCTATTACAATAGTTCATTACCTATCATGGCTTCTGGGGACCAGGAAATCAACCAGGACACAGTAGAGATGGCTTGTCTCCACACCATGGTATTTGGGGGTTCAAGTAGAAAACTTGATGCCTGAAGACTGTACTCATATACAGACTCATCCATTCATATGCCTGGCAAATGATGCTAGCTGTGGGACAGGGGCTAGCTGGGACCATTCTCTGAAACAAGCACACATGGACTCAGGGTTTCTTACAACATGGTGGCTGGGTTCCAAGAGCTGAGAGAAACTGGATTGCCTGCTGCAGTCTAACCTCAGAAGCAAGGTGACACCCTTTTTACCACATTCCATTAGTCAAGGCAGTTACAAAGACCTGCCCCAGTTCAAGTGAAGAGAACAGAGACCCTCACCTCTCAATGGAGAAGTGTTAATACCTCATTGCAAGACATGCCTGTCTGATAGCAAATACCTGGAAGCAGTCATCTGGGGAGAAGACTTTCTAACACAGTAAACTCCAATAATTCCCAGGTGAAAAAAAAAATCTCTGAACTCCTTCTTCTTGGTTTCATGTGGTTACTCACTCTGCACCTGCACTTGTAAGTGCGCTCCTATTGCTGAGTCCTGAACACCTTACACCTACCCACCTTCTAAGGCAGAGCTATGCTGAGTGAGTTTCAGATGGTCTTCTGGCTCCTTCTGAAGAAAAACAAAGAAATGTCATAAAGCAAATGTCATCACAAAAGGGCTCCCTGCTACAAACGTTAACTCAACAATACTAATTTCAATAACCCCTTACAGCTATACACTGGTTTATAAGTTCATACTGTGCTTTTGCTTGCATAAGCCCCTCCAATCAATAAATTCCAAAATGACTTTTCTGATGAAAGCAGTAAATAAATAGAAAAGCACACGGAGTCAAGTACAAACGTGGTTCAATAAATCCGCACACTTTACTTCCTCAGCTCCGCTTCTGCCTCCTTGAATTATGTTCATTAAGACCCAGCCCTCAGGGGCTGGCACCTCTGCATAAAATTCAGTTCCACATCAACAGCCTTGCTGAGGTGGGAGAGGGAGCCAGATAAGAAGGTGGCTTACACAATCAGAAAGGGGAGGTTCCGGCAAACTTGAGTTAATGTTCCCAAGCTAAAGCTCCTACAGGAGCTGGATAATTTGAAGGCGGAAAAGCACCAAATAAATTGACTGTGCTTTTAACCCTGAGGCAAAGCATCAGTGATTCATTGCTGAGAATTTTCATAACACCCTCCTGCAGCCTTGCGCCCTCAGTCCTCTGGCTCTAGAACTGTGTGTGAGACAAGAGCAGAGCGGTGTGTTCAGTGGAGCCAGGGTGGGGTCCTAGCTCTAGACCGCTCAGCCAATGCAGAGACTCTAGGCTCCAGTCCTGGTGGGGAGAAAAATCACTTTAAGTTTCAACCACAATTCGAGACTAGGCAGAATTTTCACTTGTCAGAAAGCTTGACTTACTGATGCTGAAATCTGAAAGGGGTCCCTTGTGGCAAATGAAAACGGCAGCTAGCCCTTGAAGATGCTTGGTTCGTGCCAGTTACTAAGCTAAGGGCTTTGCTGGTGTGTATTGCTTGTTGGAATTAATTAATTAAACACATTGCTGAGTACCTACCATGGTCTCTTGGAGCTTGTATTCTTTGAAATAGACGCCATTATAACTACATGGGATTCCAGAGCCCAACACATTAACCACAAAGCTGGAGAGCCCCATACGAGTAACTCTGGTGTCTTCAGCGACCTGAAGAATTGGTGCCTAGCATGTGAGGGTTCACACTGAGCTGCAGGACTCATTAGACCAAGCTAAGAATGTAGTATAACTTGGTAATCTGTGGAGGAGGAAAATACAGAGGCCAAAGTGAGCACAGGCTATGCAAGGGGTATCAGGCCCAGGTTTTAAACCCCACCTCTGCCACATACTAGCTGTGTGGCCCTAGGTGAGTTACTTCACCTCTCAGCAAAGACAGAATAAAATAATTATGAGATAATGAGTTTATGTACAATGTCTGGACTCTAGGAAGTGATCGTGCAATACCTAGTAGGGATGAAGATAAGGATGAGAATGCATCTTGGGAGGAGGGACTCATGGCAACCAGACCCAGGGGAGCCAAGGAGGACAATGAGTACAGACAGTCCCTGGCTTCCAAGGGTCTGACTTGTGATCTTTCAATTTTATGATGGTAAAGCAGAATAAATTCAGTAGAAACCATGCTTCGAATCTTGAATTTTCATCATTTCCTGGGCTAGCAAGAAGTGGTCCAATAGTCTCTCAAATACAAATGGCAAGGAGCCTCTGCTCAGTCAGCCACACAATCACCAGGACAAACGCTGAGTCCTCGGCAGAGGGCCTTGTGGGTAGGCTTGGATGATCAGTGGGTGTATTGAATGCATTTTCAACCAAGGATGTTTTCGGCTTACAATGGGTTTATCTGCATAACCCCATTGTAAGTAAATGGGTGTCTGCTTGTTGCAAAACCAAGTGGGGAACATAGGTCAGCACCTCAGAGGTGAAGACTAGGGTTGCATTAGGTAGGGAAGAAGGGAGGCCAAATGTCAAGAAAGATGCAATTCATTCTTTCGTTCACTCGTCCAGCCACTCATTCAATGAATATTTCCCAAGTCCCTGCTACATGCAATGTGCTCTGATATGCTGAAAGAAGAACCGGGGCCAAAGCTGTCTGAGGAAGGTCGACAGGCTGGCACACACAAAGCTATCATCAAAAAACTTTTGGAAATACCAATGCAGATATTTGGGACAGCACTGCTGGGTTGGAAAGCAGAGGGGGGTCTTGCAGGTTTTCCCCTCAGCTCAAACAGCCTCAGACATGGGAGCTACCCACATTCTGGAATTTTAAGAGATCACTGTGGACTGTTTTGGAAAGGTCTCTCTGAATGACCATTTCCAATCTGAACCATTCCAAGTAAATCTGAGTTCAGGCTAGCCCCTCCCATGGCCAAAGTAGACAGTCAACTGTCATCAAAAGAGCCAGTTAGCCAAAAGTCACACTGTGCTGAGCTGTTAGCAGGCCCCTTACCACAGCCAGGCCATCACGGTCCACAGAGAAATGTCTGTTCAACAGCTCCACTCACATGTACCAAGTGTCTACCACCTGCCAGCTCTGGTGCAGGCCTGGGGACCCAGCATTAAACAAGAAAACAAATAAAATCCCTGCCCTTTGGGGATTTGTGTGCTGGCTGGGGAAACAGCCAACTACGAGTCGGCAATCCCTTATCTGAAGTGCTTGTCTCCAGATGTTTAGGGGATTAAGAACTTTTCACATTTTAGAGAGGTACTATCTAATATGCTCAATACCCTCTAATATGCTAAACTCCACAGCATCTGGGCCAGAATTTCCTAGTCAAACACTAACAGTTCTGTAGCTGCACATGTAAATATTTATACTAGGAGGGATAAATTAAGAAGGCAAATGATCTCACAATGATTCAGGTCAGATTTTTGCTATAAAAACTTCAAATTTATATCAAAAATAAACTGATGTGTGCCAAACATTTTTCTTAACATCCGGTTTTCAGGGTATTTGGAATTTCAGAATTATAGAGAGGTACACAAGGTAATTTTAGATAATGATCTAAGAAACGAAGACAGTAAGATAGGGTAACATCACCATGCATGAGGTAGGAATGAGACCATCCACCCAAAGCTACACACAGGGCCCTTCTCACCTATCCTCTCATGTTTTCCTCCAACTCCCTGGGAGGTAATATTGTTCCAGTCATTTCACAAAGAAATGGAGAACAGGTACCATTATGACCCCCATTCTAGGCCAGCATTCCCAAACCTCCATCAAATCATTCATGATTTTACCATGTTCACATAGACCACTCTGCTAGTCTTTAAGATTCTCCTTTAAATCAAATCCTTTTTTTTAACTTACATATGCTTATTTTTAAAGGAAGCATTATAGAACCACCATAAGTAAAAAGATGGTATCTGCAATACACATAAAAATACACACGTCTTAAAAATTTTATACACCACTTTAATGTCATCTATGCAAACCACACTTTAAGAACTGCTGGCCTAAGCCAACAAGTGGAGCTGTTCAGAGCACTGCCCTTCTAGACCAAGATGGCAGCAAGACCAACTGGACCCATTACATCAGCTCATCATATCACAGATTCAGTGAATCTTTACCTTTCAAGGAACTTGTCATCAGAATTAAATCTCAGGACAGAAAAAAAGCAACCTTCAGGCACCATGTTAAGTACCTGACAAACAGTGCCT
This sequence comes from Sciurus vulgaris, assembly GCF_902686455.1. Classification (NCBI taxonomy): domain Eukaryota; kingdom Metazoa; phylum Chordata; class Mammalia; order Rodentia; family Sciuridae; genus Sciurus; species Sciurus vulgaris. The sequence goes on along the minus strand of NC_136466.1, from coordinate 20,190,832 downwards.
CCCTGAAACTTCACAACCCAGAGACCAGAAGCTACTGCCTCCCTCAATATCCTAAAGCAGAAACTAGAAACAAGGAAGGCAAAGGTCACATAGCTATAAGAGACAGAGGTAGGATTCAAACTTGGGTCTCAGGTCTTCAAAGCTAGCACTCAGATTTATAATCATTACAATCTTTTTCTGCCTTAGGCATTCTAGACCTCTCTGCTACACAACTATATTAGTGGTACATCTGGTGTACAATTGTGACTGTGTCTGTCCCACCCACCAGCTGCAAGCACTTGGAAGACTCAACCCATGAATTAATGGTCCCTGCAGACTCTAAGAGCTATGAAAGCAGAAAATGCTTCTACCTTCTTCAATTCTATGTCTTTTTCACAGGGTTCAGTCCCTGACTGAATAGATAATTGTGAAATGATTAGATAGATGAAGGCTAGGTGGGTATCCATCCATGAATATGGTATTCCCAATACATAGCTCAGTGCTTGCCACATAGGAGCTCATTTAGTATTTGTTGATTCAATAAATAACACTCCTGTTACTTGAAGATTAAGTAACACTAAGATTTTGTCCTTCTATTTTGTAGAATCCAAAAGAGTATGAATTTTAAGTGCGACATTCTTCTGTTTAAAAAAACAAACAAGTAGACAAGGAAAAAAGAGAACACTTTTCAACTCAGGTACAAGATAAAAGTGGACAAATTTAAAATTTCCCAAACCTTGAATTTTAAACCTAACCTGAGACCAAAAGGAATTACATTTTTAGCAAAATGCTTCTATAAGCAAGCTTTTTCTTATCAATTCCCCAGAGATTGATGATGTCCAATAATTTTAAGTCATTAAATGTGTTCCTGGAATTTTCAGTTGTTCCCCCTGATTCAGATGAAAGGTGCACACTCAGGGAAGAGAGGAGAGATTTGAAGAACTACTTTTTGGAGAATGTGGGTATAGAGAGTATGGGGGGGGTAAGATTCAGGGGTCCTTCATTTCTCAGGATCTGAAAACCAAATAAGATTTGGAACCAACAACAAGTTGAAGAACACTTTAAGTTATCTGTCAAATTCATTCTTCTTTTATGATGTGATCATATCAGGATAGCATACTCATCAGCCACACTCCACTGGAGATTCCAAAGTAAAGCCCCATTGACAAAATTCTCAAAGACAGAGAGTACTGCCCAACTCAGGGAAGAAACACATCCTATTTCCCTATATCTCCAAGAGGAAAAGATGTGGGGTCATTGCACCTATCTAATGAATTCAGGCAGGAAAATACCTAACCCTGCACATCAGAGCACATTGCATAACTCCACATTAAACCAAGTCTCCCTAGGTTCCAAATAATTATTCATATAATATGGGGCAATTGGTAAAGTACCTATAAATCTTTTCTCTTATTTTCTCTCCGGCAACTATTTAATGTCAATTGCCAATGACTTTATTATTTCCGTGCTGCAGAAGAGGAGATCAAGGCTCAGACAACCTAGTAACTGACCCCAAGTCACACAGCAAGGAAGTGGCAGAGCTGGGAGGGAAACATAGCCTTCTGGACTCCAGGATTCATTTCCCTGGATCATCCTGTCCCACTAGCCCATGCCTCCATTTCAAGAACCAGTCCCTCCCATGGGTATTAAGTAGGTAACTATTGAAGTGGACTGATTTCTTTTGAATTTCCTTGCCTCCCTCAATGTCCTTCCAAAGTTCCTGAAATCCTTGCCTGCCTCTTTTCAAGGTCAAAGACAATTATTTCCCCCCATAGAACTATCCAGTCTGGGGTCTTCTAAAGAGCTTGGGCCTGTCCTTGTTGGTGAACACTGGGGTCAAAATTTTGTTTCCAGACAAAATTTTGTTTCCTTCATTTATACAAGGAAGAGTCTGGGTCACCCTGATCCTGAAAGTCCCTCTTGCTGGGGACTCTTTCCTGTCCCTTTAGAAAAGGACCAAGGATAAGGGGCAGCCACACCTGAACACAAGTGTTCCTGCCAGAGACTGTTATGCTGGAGAGCTCAGAGATTGGCACAGCTCTCAAGGCTACTGACACAAAGCTAATAATGTCCCTACCACACCCTGGATCCTTCCCTCCTGCCTCTGTCCTCGCTCTGCTGGTAGACTGACCACAGGGACAGAAGCCCACACCAGTGGGGTCTCACAGGTTCCACTGATGGTTCCACTTAGAAAAAGAGTTATGCAGGTGTCTGTTCTGCCAGATGTGTTTAACTGCTCAGGAATGACTGAAGGACAGCTCCTCCTGACTCCAGCCAGCCCTGCAGCCCTACCTGTCCACTGGTTTCCTGTGAACGCAGAGGCAGGAAAGAGAGAGACAGAGACTCACAAGACAGCCATTGGCATATGAACAGAGATAATTCTTCCTCCTGGATTTTAAAAACTCTTGGATCATGAATACTGATTCCCAGGAGATTGTGTGTGTGTGTGTGTGTGTGTGTGTGTGTGTGTGTGTGTGTGTGAACTCTGATAAACATGATTTTCAACAACACTCAGTAATGTATATCTCTGATGTATGTGTGTAACTAGAGCTTGGCTTGAGGATACAGAGATCAGGGGTTGTTAATGCATCAAACATAAGTGTATAGATTCTAACAAGGTGATTTTTAAATATGTTACTGCTATTTTAAAATATATATTATTGTCTACTTACCAGATACTGGTTACTATCCAAGGTCTTTATTTGGATTATTTCATTCAATCCTTAAAACATCCTATGAAGTTACCTTGGCAGTACTGACAGTGTGTCTTGTTTGGGGATTTTATTACCACCTGATGGTGATGAATGGATAGAAACTAGGGTACAGACCCAGAAAGGCAATTCTGAGGACAGATTGGAACTACTCACTTACTGCAGCAAAGCAAATAGATTTTAGCTCAAGTGCCAGCTACCATTAAAAGTCAGTGAGAAACTAGAGGGTTGAATTGAGAAATATTCTGAGATTAAGTCTGGCTCAGTGGGAAAAAGAGATATGATTGACAGGCAATGCCTGTCACGGGTACTAAAGGAGGAAGTGCCCTATATGTAACAAGTATTTGTCATCCTTGCTGAAGAACAAATAGATCTTCCAGAAAAATCCATTTCTCTAAGGGGGACACTTAAGTATGCCCACATCAGCTGAGCTCTGCACAACTTCAAAGGATATCTTTTATACATAAATACACATATATATATAATATGTATGTGTGTGTGTGTGTGTGTGTGTATAGAGAGATACAAATGGAACTCCCTGAAATTATGCAGTCCATAACCTCCACAATCATACCTGGCAGCCCTGCTCCTGTGCTCCCCTCATGGAAATGAAAACTGAGGTAGGAGATGATGAACTGAACAAGAACGATGAGTCCTAAAAGGGTAGATGCGTTAGTACAAAGAGTTTCAGATGGAAACTGAAGAGCTCTTGCCCCTGCTGTTAATTTGTTACATGTCTTGGAACAAATTCTTTCCCTTTCTAGATCTTGGTTTAATAGCCTATAAAATGAGCTGTTTAGACCACAGTGTATTTGAAACTTCTGCCAAAAATGTGTATGGTGTACTTTGTTGCTGATTTTTGCCACTCAACTTGTCCTTCCCTTCTGGGCCCATGATATTCAGAGTCCTTATGAGGACTCTCCCCGCCCTTGGTTTTGAAGCTTTGCTGCAGTGGTAAGGCGTGCCCGAGCTAAGCCAAGCAGGGCATCTCATCCACACGGTCCCTGGCCACAGGGACTAGCTCAGGACTAGCTCAGGATTAGCTACCCAACCAGGCCCAAGGAGACTAGAGTCTAGGGATTCTTTTAAAGTCTAGAAGTGGGTTTCATTTTTCTCATTGGATGTCAATATAGAAGAATGGAGCCCCAAAAGAAGAGTTGGCAGTAATTTAGGGGACCGTGAAGGGAAACTCTGTTTGAATATAGAGCCCTTACCAATGAACACAATCCACAATAGGGAAGCTGTTTTCCTGCCCACTACTTGAGCATTAAGCTTCGCCTGAAGTCAGACATTCTCCAGCCATGGGTCAACGTATTCCTTTTGCTTGAGCAGTTTGGGATGGGGACTCTGCTCAAATAATCCTAACTGAAAATGTATGAATTCCTGAGTCCAAAGAGTGAATTTCTAACTCTGGCCAGAATTGTTCTTGGTATCACTGAAAAGAGCCCAACAGAAATAGCAGGTCTATAAGATGCTAAATACACATGACCCCAGATCTGTTTCTCCCACACATGTAACTATACACAATGTGGCTGGCATCACCACACCACCAGACTTTGCCTTCCAAATGTTAGTGCACTAGTGACCCAGGGAGGCAGGGTGTGAATATGTTTCTTTACATCAATAAGGCTTCTGGTACTCCATTTCTGAAAACCTTCAGATCCAGGTCGCAAACCTCACCCCTACCCCATGAAAACATTCTAAATCAGAATTACAACAAATCTTCATGACCACTTAATAGGTATAAGGGGTTACTACAGACACTGGGAAATGAGCAGGATCAAAGAAAGTTCAGAACCTCAAAACATTTATAATTTAGAAGGAAAAAAATATAAGGTAAGTATTCAGTCAATCCCATGTTCCACTCCTGCTGGCTTATAAAGATAACCTTCAAATGCTAAGTGGTTTTCTAGACAAACTTTCAGGCTTGTCTCTCTTTCAACCCACTTTGGATCCTTGTATGCCCTGTAGTAAATACCTATGAGGCCCTCTTTACTTAGAACTGACCTTCCCATCATCTGTAGTCACCATGGAAGCCAACCCAGAGGGATGTGACCACCTCACCTTGGCAAGGGTGCTTGTCCAGGGAGCCACCTACCCAAGACAAACCAATCCTAGAATCCATTACCTAGACACAGTTGATCAGTGTGTATGTGTGAGTCTCTATTCCAAAGAGACTTACCAGAGCCCTTCCAGGTTTGTATCCACACAAACTTCCGTGGGAGTTTGAGGAGAGGACTGGTGAAAAAAGCCAGGATTTTACGACTTCCTGCATTCTCAGGTGCAAACATTGCGACTTTCTAAGCTCTTGTTTCTCAACATATAAACCAAAGTAAGAGAGGGTTTCATCCCATAGAATGAAAAGAAGAAAAAAGCACATGTGAGATGGTATGTGAGAAGATTTCCAGAGAGCCTCAAGCCCCTGGTTCCAGTTGCTACTGAAGCCCAGATACATAACAGGTTTTGAATTGTTTTCTATACTTAGTTAACGTACAATAAATTCCTATCTTTGCTTACGCCTGCTGGAGCAGTGTTCTATCTTGTAGAACCAAGAGTCCTTACAAATGTGTGGTCCTGAGAGGTCTTGTGTCTCTGGTTCCAGTTTAAATCTGTCCATCCAAATTTGGTCCCCTCCCTAATTCCTGCCCTTGCATTCAGAGCTTATTGGTTGTGAGCTTTGGGCTCCCGGCAACTTGATGCCTTCCATTGTCTCAGATCAGGTTTCCCCACTCTCATCCCACACTGTAAAACTTCACCTCCATTCTCCTGTGAAGTGAGTGGAATCAGACACGAAACCCTGACACTCCACCACAACGTGGAGCTGTGGTAGAGGTATGTCCACAGTACCATGGAGGTGATGAAAAAGGAGTAAATCCTGCTGCAAGAACAGGAAGTGGTTCATAAAGAACAGGAAGTGGTCCACAGGGACTTGACTAAACATTGAGAACTGGGTAGGATTTTCATGGATGGAGAAGACTGGGATTATTAGGAAAGTAAAGTGGAAGTCTGTGTCTAGCAGAAGGAACAAAAAGGGCAAAAAGATTTTGGAAAAATGGTTAAGCACACTTTAGTGGACCTCTGCAGGAAAACAACTTCCATCTTGATTCCTACATTATTTAATAGATTTGAATCCATTGACATGTCCTTTCAAAACAAATATTTTGGTGAGTGAAGGATAGCTGATTGCATGCCTCGTGTCTTCAAAAAGATCACATACCTAGAAAATATGGGAAAGTATAAAATTTCCTATAATCCTTCCACCTGCTCAGACATGGTCTCAGTTAATAGTCATGCATCACTTAACAATGGGGATACATTCTGAGAAATGCAATGGTAGACAATCTGCTGTGTAAGCATCATAGAGTGTGTTTATAAAAACCTAGATAGCAAAGCCTACAACATACCTGGTCTATGTGGTTTTGACTATTTCTCCTAAGCCACAAACCTGCACAGCATCTGTCTATACTGAATTCTACTGGCAGTTGTAAAATAATGATAAGCATTTGTGACCCAAACATAGCTAAACATACAAAAGACATAGTAAAAATACTAGGCAGTGATTCAGGTCCATCATAATCTTATGAGATTCCTGTCACACCTTTAGTCCATCGTTGACCTAAACAGCATTAGACACAAGACAGTATTTATGTATACACTCTTTTTGCTTCTTTGTAAAGTATCTAAATATTTATATATCATACAAGTAGACTTAATTATTTATATGTTTTTGATGTCCTGATTTCTTCTTCGCTGTACAATATGTTATGGACAGAATGTCATTAAATGTGTTGCAGTACGATTTTACGTCTTTGACATTTAAATGGCTGCATTGCATTCTCTGCATGGATGTACTAGACTGGATGTAACCAGTTCCTCATTGGTGGACATTCAGGCTGCTGGGGGCAGGAGGGGGCAGCGGGCAATGCATTGACTTTTGTATTAAAACTCCAAAAGCAAATCTTTGCATACTTGTTTGCTTGTTTCTTAGCCAATTTTGTCCCATGGTCCCTACAAAAACTTATATTAAGCTACAAATATTAAACTGTTTTAATGGACCTGTGTCACTGAAATGTTCACAAAATTAAATACTTTGAACTTACTGGTTTTTAAGACAAATTCCAAGAAGTGGAATTACCATGTAAAAGGGATGCAGATTTTCAAGACTTTTCTGAAAAACTGATTAGAAATCTGCTTATTTACCTCCTAACAATACTATGTGAGATAATGTTCCCTCTTTTCAGTCTTAGTTTTATTACTTTCCTTCAGCATAACAGGTTAAAAAACAGATAGCTTTGTTGAGTAATTTGTATTTATTTTATTACTACACTATTTTATGTGATTATGGATCATCTGTATACTTTAAGAATTATCAATTATATTTCACATTTTATTTGGATGTAACTAATCTTTCCTATGTAACTTTTTAAATATCTGTAATATTAATTCTCTACTCATCATATATGTTGAAAATATATTTTTAATATAGCCTATGGTTTCTTATTATTTTTTTATTTTTTTTAGTTGTACATGGACACAATACCTTTATTTTATTTATTTTTATGTAGTGCTGAGGATCGAACCCAGTGCCTCACACAGGCTAGGCAACCACAGCCCCAGCCTTTGTATTTTAACTTGGTAATGTGGGGAGATTTGTAACATAAGTCTTACAATTTTATTTATATCCATATTCTTTTTAAATGATTTCTGGTGGTTGGTGCCATAGTTAGCAAGAATTTCTCCAAGACTGAAAACCTAAAATTATCCTTCTACAAGTTCCTACTTTAATGATATTTTTGATTTAAATTTTCAATTTATCTGGAATTCTTATTTTGTGTAAGGTTGGAAGTCAGGCCCTGACTTCATCTTTTCCAAATATTCAAAATTGATACCATTTGTGAAGAATGAATATGTCCCCTTTATCAACGTCTTAGTTCTGCAAAGCAGATCCTATTTAGATGGTCTATTCTATCCCAACTGTTTGCCCTGTTGTGTTACTAAGCATTTTAATCCAGCAAGGCAATTCCCTCCACCTAACTTTCTCTTTTCTAAATTTTAGGACCAGTTTTAAGCATTTATTCTTCCAGAAGTGCTTTAGAATAATTGTGTTAAGTTCCTTCCAAATCCTACTGGCATTTTCTATGGAATTGCATTAAACTAATAAATTGAATTGTAGGGCATTACAGTATTTCTAGGAGTGTGTCTTTTTGTTTATTTAAGTCCTCGTTTATGTATCTCCGTAAAGTTTTCTCATTTTTACATATAGGTCCTATGTTTCTGATTAAAATTATTTCCGAGTATCATGTATTTGGTCAATATTATATTTGATAACAAGTGCATATTGGTAAGCATTAAACCATTGATATACGTACACACACAGTTGGACCGTTGTGACAGAGCAGGAGTCAGGGGATTGATAAGCTTAGACCATAAGAGCTCCCAAACCAGAGACAGAGAGCGAGTCTATTCTCCTGTCTTTTCCTTCTTTCACCCCCAACGACAAAACCCAACTGGAAGCCTGATAATGGGAGACCCTGGAGGGTCGGAGGTGGCCCCCAGACATACAGAGCATTGCAAAGGAGGCCATAGACCAACTCACAATCTCTTCTTAAGAACAAATAATTGCCTCTAAAAGTTATATCTGCTCTCAAAGAATGAGTGCTTGACTTGATCATGAGAGTCACAGAAATGTGCCCTGGTCTGAGAACAAGGTCAAAAGAGGAGAGAAATAATTTTGATTAAATTACTTTTCAAGTAAAGTGACCGAAGCTCACCAACTCCTGTAATGGCTATGCTGAAGAGGGAAACCTGCCTGTGGGTGAATTGGTACTATTTTTTAATATGCAGAATGTAGAATTAATGTAGAATCATGTATTATGTACCATGTTTTTTACTCCCACAATCTCCCAAGAAGTGGAAACCAAAGAGAGTTCAGTCTCTAAAAGAGTCCAGCCAAATCTCATTTCCCTTCTTCCTACCTTAGAGCATCTGGTCACCTTCCTAGTGTGATGGGCTGACAGATCTGGCTCCATGGGAATGTCATAGGCCAGACTCTAAGGGACATGACTAAACAGACTCCATTTTGCTCTGAGACTCCATGTTATGTAGAAAATAAGCTTCTCCCATGGGAACACCCCGCCTCTGTGCCCATCATCGTTACTTGGTGTGACATGTTTAATAATATACAATGGCAACTCCTATGTAGTGAAGAATTGCTCTCTTTTGATTCCTAGTGCTCCTAAACAAGGTACCATGTGAACAGTGATTATGTGGATGTTAGTAACCATTCTTTAGTTTGTACCTAGGTAAGGATCATTTTGACCCACTTGCCCCTCTGTTGATGATCTCATGACGTTAGTTTGTAATTTTGAATCATAGCAACAGACACTTATGATGGATGTGATTTTTGGTATAAGAACCCCTGCAACCCTGTGGTCGGGGCTATTCTCCCAATAGCCATTTTGGGGGGCATTGTGTGAGATAGTCAGCCAGCTGGCTTAATAAAGACTCTCAAATTTGGACTTCTCAGTGGTGCTCGGTCTGTTCTTCAGTTGCGCCCCATAACACTAAGAGGACAAAGTGGGAGGGGGAAGTAGATCTTCTCAGCAGGTGTGTCCCCCACTGATTTATCCAGCATCAGCCACATAAGCCAAACAGAATCTCAGTAGGCTCAAAACTTTAAAAAAAAGAAAACAAAACTCTTCCTGAATACCAGCATAAATGGATGCACCTGTTGTAAGATGTAATTTCAACCAGACACGTCACCTTGAGAAAAATCCCAAATGCCTTCCTACAATCCTCGTCTTGAGGATTTCTTGTTCATCTCAGCTCTCCTCAGCCCTCGAAGTAGATGCTCAAGGACTATCTGTGGTGATAAACAGCTCAATTTTAAAATGGGCTCAGTTGTAAACCTAGCTCCAGAGAAGATGTACAGATGGCCAACAGGCATATCAAAAGATGCTCAATATCACAAATCATCAAGGAAATGCAAATCAAAACCATGAGATAGCACCTCATACCTGTTGGGGGGGAGTCACTATTTAAAAAAAAAAAACAGAAAATAACAAGTGTTGGGGCTGGGGAGATAGCTCAGTTGGTAGAGTGCTTGTCTTGTAAGCATAAGGCCCTGGGTTCAATCCCCAGCACCCAAAAAAAAAAAAAAAAAAAAAAAAGAAAAGAAAAGAAAGAAAATAGCAAGTGTTGGTGAGGATGTGGAGAAACTGGGACAACTGTGGCCCATTGGTGGGTTGGTCAGTGGGACTGCTGCTATGGAAAACACAGAGCTGCCCTATGATCCAGCAATCCCACTTCTGGGTACACGTCCAGAAGAATTGGAAACAGGATCTCAAAGAGATACCTGCATTCCCACGTTCATTGCCTCGCTGCTCAGAGCAGCCAGGCTTTGGAAGCAAACTTAATGTCTACTGATGGGTGAATTGATAAAGAAAACTCCGTATGTACATTCAAAGACATACTCATCCTTTAAAAAAAAGGAAATCCCGTCATATGCTACAACATGAATGAACCCTGAGGACTGTATGCTAAATAAAATCAGTCGATCACAAAACAGACAAACACTGCACATGTTCACTTTGTGTTGCTGTGACCAAACTACCTGACAAGAACAACTTAGAGGAGGGAAAGTTTATTTGGGGTTCACGGTTTAGAAGTTCTCAGTCCATAGATGGCCAACTCCATGGCTCTGAACCCAAGGTGAGGCGGTACATCATGGGACAAGGGCCCAGTGGAGGAAAGCAGATCAGCTCATGTCAAGGTTAGGAAGCAGAAAGAGGAAAGGGAAAGGGCCGCAGAGAGGATGCACCCTTCCAAGACATGCCCCCAGTGACCCACCTCCTCCAGACATGCCCCGCCCAACCACAGTTACCACTCCATAAGTCCATTCAAACTAGGATGGACTGATCAAGCTCACACAACCCAATCGTTTCACCTCTGAATATTCCTGCATTAAGAGGAGTTTTGGGGGACACCTCATTTTCAATCCCTAACACAACCCAATTCCACTTCGGATACTGTGCAGTATCCAAAGTCATCAATTCATAGAAACAGAAAGTGGTTGCAGACGCTGGGGGGGAGGTGCAAATGGGGAATTATTAATGGGCATAGTTTATCATGTAAAACGAGGAGTTCTAGAGAACTGTCACACAGCGATGTGGATATAGTTGACAATACTGTAATATCCACCCTAGAAAGAGTTAAAGGGGTAAGTTTATGTGTTTTTTAACATAACTTTTCTTAAAAGAAAAAAAAAAAAGGAATGTTTGAAGTGACTTCAAATTGAGCCCCTTCAGGTAAACCACTGCCATGTGAGGCCTCCCACATTTCAGGGTCCCCTTGGGTGACAGTTCCTAGCTACCATATCTTACACACCTCCTGGCTTAGTCAACAGCACTGCTGATGTTTTTGCAGGTTTGTGTCCCCCACACAATCTAACACAGCACCAAAGCCATTTCTCGCTCAATGTTTCTGAAATAAATAAAGGAGCTCAGTTTCCCCATCGGTAAAAGGGGAGTCGTGAGCATCTGCTGTTTTAACAGCCTGTGTGTTGGAGCAGTTCCTCCTGGTCCCCTTGCTGGTGGGAGGTGAGAATGTGGGGGATTTCCTTCCTCCCACGCCGCCAGCATGAGTCATCCAGGAGCCAGACACCATCACTCTCGGACAAAACATGTCAGGTAGTCGCTGGGAGCAGCGGGCCCATAAATCTGTGCTGCGTCCCCCGCGGTTACCTAGGGAACACGGGGGCACGGCAAGGAAGGGGGGCTCTGCAGACAGAGCCGGCTCTGGTCAGTGTCCCAGCCCTCTCCCACCACAGCCAGGCAGGACTGTCACCCTCTCTAGTGCAGAGCCAGTGTTCTATCCCCTGCAGAGGGCAAAGGAGCCCCCCCCAGCCAAGAGGATCTGCGGTCCCCATACCAAATGTGCAAAGAGGCAAAAGCGTAGCACTGGGAATCAGGGTCGCTGGGCTCTGGTTCTGTGTTTCAATCTTTAATCACTACGCTGGCGATCTGGAGCAGATTGCCCTTCCTTCCACCATCCATGAGTGTGAAGATAAAATGAAACATTTGTTAAACTGCTTGGCATGAGTCCTGACAGAGAGCAAGCAACTAGTAGATATAGCTGTAGGTTCAATTATTATTTTTGTTACTAGTAGTAGTAATAGTAGTAGACATGTATCACCCTCTCTGTAAGCCCCCAAAGCTTATCCCATTTTACAGGTGGGGAAACTGGACTCAGAGAAGTAACTGCCTTGCTCAACATCCTCCAACTAAGAATTGGATCCACTGGTAGTGGCCATGTAGTTACCCTAAAGGAAGATTATTCTGGTAACTCCCATGGGAGTGTGTGGGAAGAACAGCGCATGTCTCCATTCAGTTCCATGTGCCCAGATGGGTTCCCTCACTACGGTCACGTGACCTCCAGGACCTCCCGACCTCGCTTCCCACTTTACATCCCCTCAGCCTCAAATCCCACATCAGAAGAGTCCCTGGGCACTCGTTGGCTCTGATTGGGTTGTACCCAACCCTGGGACTGAAGAGGAGGACCAACCTGGGCCTCAGAGGCAGGGGACGCAGGGGACTCAGGGGACAGCAGCTCTTACAAAGAGAGTCTAAACAGAGACACAAACAAAATGTACTGATGTGTGTGTGTGTGTGAAATCTAGAAAAATTGGCCAAATGTTAACAGTGCTGCTTTCTCTGGGTAGTAGGATGAAGATTGATTTCCCTTTTGTTTCCATAGTTTTGCTATGTGCATAATTTACCTGAATAATCTTTTTAAAGCTACTTTCATTTGTTCGTTTGTTTGTTTGTGGGGGTTACCTGGGATTGAACTCAGGGGCACTTGACCACTAAGCCACATTCCAAGCCCGTTTTTGTACTTTATTTAGAGACAGGGTCTCACTGAGTTACTTAGTGCCTTGCTGTTCCTGAGGCTGGCTTTGGACTTGTGATCTTCCTGCCTCAGCCTCCCAAACTGCTGGAATTACAGCCATGCACCATAGCACCCAGCTTCATTTCTTTTGTTTTGTTTTGTTGTTTTTTTTTTTTCCCCCTGCATATAGTTATTTTATGTCCATTTATTTTCAAGACCATCAGGCTGAACATCACTGCCCTCAGTTCTGGATCTGGGTTCTGAGCATCCAAGTTCCTTGTCTGACTCAATTTCCCTGCCCGTGAAATAAAGGGCCACATGAAATCTACAGTCCACTCCAGCTATGATTCTGAACGACTCTTCCCTATCCACACACAGCCAGTAAAAAAGTGCGCATACCTTGGATCCTAGGAGAACGGCTTGAATTCAAAGAAAATAATTGCTGCTAAGTAGAAATCAATCCTGAACATAAATGGGTACGTTTACCAAGTCAAGAAAGTTTCATTGCATGTCAAACATGCTTCCCAGAACCTCAAAGAGAGATTACTCCTCTGTGGAAACCAGCTAACCTACTCCAGCCCAGAAAAATCTATCCCTTTCTCACTGGGGGGGGAAAAAAATTTAGCATTATTGGACTTATGTTCAGGCTCAGTACAAAGTGCACTAAACACCCATTCTCATCTACATTCATAACACTGCCAGCATCACTGTCTGTTCAGAAACTAAATACTGAATCTCCAGATATGCTATTTAACTACCACACCACTACTGATTATGAATCTCTGACTCACCTCTCCATAAACGTCCTCAAGGGGGAGAGATAATCCTAGTCATTCTGGTATGCCCCTCAAGTCATACGTGGTCTCAATAAATATCTGCTGCTCATTGGAACCTTCTCCTACCATCAGTGCCTCTTGGGTTCCATAGAATTTGAGTTTGACCAGCTCATTGGAGTACACACCTTTGATTAAGAAAGGATGACCTACAGGGCATGGTGGCACACTCCTGTAATCCCAGCAGCTCAGGAGGCTGAGGCAGGAGGTTCAAAGCCAGCCTCAGTAACCCTTAGTAACAGTGAGACTTAGCAATTTAGCAAGTGAGCAAGACCCTGTCTCTAAATAAAATATTTAAAATGGCTGGAGCTGTAGCTCAGTGGTTAAGCACCCCTGGATTCAATCCTCAGTACCATAAAAAAGAAAAGAAAAAGAAAGGATGATCCGGGGTCCTATTAAAAGGGGAAGAAGCGGAGCAACAGATGAGGTTGTTCTCCATTGTTGGCAAGAATCCACCCCTGTGAGGGATTCCTGCCACTCACTGGGCCTTTGGGAAATGGGATGTTGGATTGGTAGAATTTGACGGGGAACAGAAGATTGGAAAGGTCACCATTTAGGAGTTGCTGGATGCAACATGAAGGTGGTTGGAGTTGAAAAGAAAGTTGCAGAGAGGAGAATGGATTTCCAACATAAAACTCACTACAGAAATAGAGAATGGAGATCGATAGAGAGACAGACCCACACAGCAATCCTCCTCCTACACAATTCCACTTGGAGGCTCTAGTTTCGTGGATGGGATGGAGAGTTGGAATGAAAGAACCTGGGTCAGAAGCAAGAACAATAGTTAAATAACATCTACAAAGAGAGAGCTGTAGATAAACAAAAGTTTCACATTTTGCTTTATTTTGAGTTTCAGTTACAGCTGAGATCAACTTAATTCATTCTTTAATTCATTCACTCACTCACTCACTCACTCACTCATCTAGTCAATATTTGTTCAGCCCTGACTGTCCATCTGACACTGTCACTAGGCCCTTGGACGAGCTGCACCTATTCCCCTGGTACCTGGAGCCTACGGAGAGAGCAAGATCAAAGAATCACAGGAGGAGCGTGCAGCCACAGACCAAGGCAAATGCCACTATGATGGAGAGGGATGTGGTCATCTGAGAGCAGAGGACAAAGGAGTCTCCACTCGCCTGAGGAAGTGCACTGACATGTAATAAATGGGCGGGCCCTGGACGAGAAGTAAGCTGCAGAAAGTGGAGGTCATCTTTAACGTATCCAGTGGAGCCAAGACTGGCCGCATGGGCCATCAGAAACCTGCCTTCGAGACCTAGATCCTACGGGAACCCTGCTAGGGGATGTTCTGTCAAGTCGCTTGCGCTTTCTGGGTCTCCGTTTGATCATCAGTAAAGTGGAGATGTTGGATCAAGATGATGTTTCTCCGAATGTGTTCTGTAACTCTTCTGCAATAGAACCTCTTGGCTTACTTTTGCAAAATGTAAATTCCTGGACCTCTCATCAGCATTGTGGAATGAGAATATCCGGGTCCAGGAATCTGCATTTTAAGGCTCTCTCTGGGTGACCTTTATGCCTGGGAAGTTTGAGCCCGCGGCTGCACAGGCAGATCTTGGCCTACTCAGAGGCTGCGTATTTCTCCCTTTCTAAATTCCTAGGCTCTGGATGGAACAGCATCAAGAAGAGGGGAAATGAGCAGCCCCCCAGACTGAGCAAAGGAACATTCTCAAGTTTTCAGGTGACATCAAAGGGCCTGGTTTGCACACCTAAAGATCATCCAGCTGTTTTAGGGTAAGTTCCCAGCTTCAAGTGAGAGCTCCAGACTGAATTTTGGATTTATTTTATTTGATGTTTTCTTTTTCCACTCAACAACTGGAATTTAATTTTAAATACACAGACACTGGTATTGGTTCCCTGCTTTTTTTGTCCCCTTCTCTTTGTCCCCTTCTCAGGGATCCCGTCCTTTCTGCCATACCTGGGAACAGCAGATGGAGGGTCACACAAAGCCCATTTCTTCTCTGCCCTTCTAGGATATGAGTGGTCTGAAGTGAAGTCTTATGGAGAGTGGACCTCTTTGGTCTGGTACACAAGGAAATGCCAGTTGATCTAATTGTACCAGTGATCAGGAATGATAGGCCAAGGACCTGCGGGTCTGCTGTGAACCTGCACTGTGCTTCTCTTTCCCTCTGCATAGCAAGCTCACTGGGCCAACTGCCCAAGATCACCAACACCCACACTGGCTTGGCCTCCAATCTAGGAGTTCTCTCTGTGTATAAAATATTTCCAGAAAACCCTGGGCTCTCTGAATATGGTAATTTCCTAAGCTACATCTCAAAGTCCAGACATATAATTTCTCCCTACCTGATAGAACTCTTGTGTTGAAATGAAATAATGCGTGTAAAGCACATGACAGGTGCCTCGGTCACAATAAGTTCTCAGTAAATATTGGCTACTGTTTTATTATTGTTTTTCTAGCCATGATTGTTCAGGGTAATTTATATCAGGGGGAAAAAAATGTATCAGTTACATCTATTGGCAAGTAAAAGGTCGGAAGGATGGTTGAGAGATCAACTAGGAAAATCTGTTCCTACATATCCCAGATACTGAGAAATCTGTTGTGTATCTTTTAGATTATACAAAAATATCAACAATAACTAACATTTGTTGAGCTTTCTAGTTTCCAGGCACAGTTCCATTTAATCCTCTCAACAATTTGATGTGGTATATGCTATTAAAATCCCCATTTTACAGATAAACAGATGGAAGCTTAAATAAATAAGTAGCTTGCTCAAGGTCAAAGCCAGGAAGTGGCAGGACTTAAAATTTGATCTGTCCAGATGAAACCAGTCAGGTGTTTAACGAGCTACTTCAGTAGAGCTAACTGCCATCTCTCATGCTGTCATCAGAGTCTATATTTGCTGTTTCTCTCAGAGATAGATGACAGCTGGTTACTGGGACCAGTAACCTTCCCAATCCTTAAAGATAAGACTTTGGTCAAGCCTCCCATCCTCTTCTTGGAAGAATTGTGGCAGAAGCCTGATATAAGCTCACTTGAGATTCCCAAGGAGGGGTTAAGAGGGAGAGTTTTCTTTTAATAGACACATAATATTTGTATGTATTTATGGAGTACAGTGTGATAATTTAATGCATATATACAATGCATAATGATCAAATCGGGATAATTAGCATTTCCATTTCCTAAAACATTTATCATTTTTATGTGTTGAAAACTTCAGTCATTTTGAAATTTTTCATAAATTGCTGTAGATGCCATTTATCCTGCTGTGCTAGAGGACAGTAGGACCTGTTGTTCGTCTCTAATTATTTTGGCCCCTGTTATCTGGCATCCCCTATCTTCACTCCCCTCTACCCTTTCTAGTCCCCAGTGACCACTATTCTAACTCTCTAATTCCTTGAGATCTACTTTTTACCCTCTGCAAATCAGTGGGGTCGCATGGTATTTGCCATTCTGCACCTGACTCCTTTCACTTAACATGAAGTCCTCCAGTTCCACCCACCTTGCCCCAGAGGATAGCATTTCATTTTTTTATGACTGAAAATATTCCATTGTGCCCATACAACACATTTATTTATAGGAGGAGAGATTTAATCCTTAGATCTGACCTCAGAGAAGGGCCCATATTTTCATTGTGCACTAGCCCAGCCCAGAACGTTTCTGCCTCTCCAACTCCATGTCTCTGGTCTGTCGAGGCTTGCCCAGAAGTTACTATCGATTTTTGTTTGTTTGCTTGTTTGTTTGTTTAACAGAAAAGTCAGCCTGCAGCAAAATTTGGGGCATCATGAAGGTGAAAAGAATCAGCTTTCTAGTCACATCACCTCTGCTCTTGTCCCATGTCGGGATAATCTTGAGCAAGTTACCAAATCTCTCCTATTCTCGGTTTTCTCATCTGTTAAGTGGAGGCAATGGCATCTACCATAGGAATGGTGGAGGATTAACTGAGATGATGCTGGTGGTTCATTTTGGCACAATTCCTGGTGCATACCTGCATTCAGAAAGCCATGGTTAATTCAGATGTGGTCCAGGGAAACAGGTGACAGCTCTATCTAAGGGTACAGCACTCCAAGGGGCAGGGGAGATATCTGGGTGCCCTCCCAGGAACCTGCAGTTCACATCATGTAGCTAGCTGTCGTTATCCTTAGACCAGATTGCTTCTGTTAGAAGTTTCCAGAAATTCTTCCCTAGGGCAGAAAAATCAAGATACCTCCTCCTTCTCCCTCTTTCTTCTCCTGTCTTTTCAAGACTTCCAAGGCAACCTTCCAAATCTTTTGATTTGGTGTCCAGTAAACAGCTAATAAATGTTGGCATTTCCTGTCTAGCATTCCTCAATGCACCACTGAGATAGGCAAAGGGAACTCGTTCTCACTCTCCTCCCGGCCCTCCCCCATGCCCAGAGTGATGCCACCCACCACTCCCCAAACATGCCCGTGCTCTTCCCAGGCTCCCACAGTCTCTTCTGCCAGAGAAAGGAGATGAGAAGGCAGAAAACACCCTGTGACATCACTTCCCTGCCTGGCTCCCCTGGGGCCTGGTCTGTTCCCTCCAAAGCTGGGCTCTAACACTTTGTCCAAATACAATTTTTAGATGCCCCCAAGGAAAAGATTCCCAGTGCTTCCATCAGACCTTTTTGAACTTGGTGGCCGCCACAAGTGAAAATTTCCCAAAGGGGTTGCATGGTGTGGTTCAGAGAGCGCACAAAGAGGAAGAAGGGAAAGGAGGGGGAAATTGGAGACCTGTGTCATGCATTTGTTTCTCTCCTTATTCAACCCACAGCCCTGTTCAATGTCAGACAGGATTCTCTATGCAGCCTCGGTGGCACATTTCCGTTATTCATCTTAAACTGCAAACTCCCGGAGGACAAGGGAGGCCGGCATCCATTCACTTTATTCAGTTCAAGTTCTGCTCCATGATAAATGGTAAAACAATGGATTAGTTCTGTTGCCCCAAAGTGAAAGAGGTTACACTGAGATAGAGTTAGCAGGAGAGAGAAAAATAAGGAGTAACAGGCTGGAGATCAATGATCAAGGGGCCCTGGCAGCAACTTGGCACTGAGGGCGCCCTGATAAAGCAATTCAAAAAAAGTCTTGGGTAAAGTCACATATACATAGCCTTCAACAGATTCTCTGTAAGCGTGAGGACCCAAAATGTCTAAGAACCATTGGTTCTCTTGGACCGATGTCAGTTATGACTACTCAATTCTGCCATTACTGCATGAAAGCAGCCATAGACAATATACAAATAAGTGGATGTGGCTGTGTGCCAATAAAACTTTATTTACAAAAACAGGTACAAGGCTGGGTTAGATCCAGACTGTAGTGTGCAGACCTTGGACGAGATGATGTCTAGAGTTTTTTGGTTCTGACATTTCAGAAGTTCATGATCCTGACTGGTGGCAGCAGAGCCCAGAGGGGCAGGGCATTGAAAAGCCAGCTGTAAAGAGCCTGTTGTCATAACCTTTGGTGATTTCAGCACATGTGGCTAGCAAGTAAATCTGGCAGTGCTCCCTGGCACAGAAGCTGGTGGGGCATAAGAGAGTGGACTTGTCTCTGGAGAGTTCCAGAGAGAGGCCTAGCAGATTCCTATGTGCTCACACCCAGGCTCCAGTTCAAGGCTCCTGGGCTCTCCTTGACTAAGGGATGTAAATTCAGCCCCTGGATGACTTGGCAATTAATCTTCACCAGTCTGCTACAAATAGCTGCTACTGAGCTCTCTACCTTACAGGGAAAGCTGTGTAGCCGGAAGTGCTGGGTTGGGGGAATCCATGCTCACCAAAGAGTGACAAGTTGTAATTACCACAGACAAAAGCAGTTTTGCCCAGAGGAAGCTAAAATTCCTCACTTCTAGGAGCCTCTGACTTGCCGCCTTTGGAGGTAGTCTCTGCTGCAGTCAGTGTCCCCTGACCAGAAGAAAGGACACTTCTCATCTGTCTTATCTGGGGGCACAGGGGAATAAAAATTATCTTTTGAGTCCCCACAGAGCCCTGCGTGCTTCAGGGACCAATGCCTCATACTTCCAAATCCTTTTGCTTTTTCAGTCTCATCTACTGGGTTCTTTGTATGCTAACTGGGCTGTTAGTCCTGCGACCTCAGGCAAGTCATTTAACAACTCTGAACCTCAGTTTCCTCATCTATAAAATGTCCGTCAAAATAGCATCCTCCTGAAAATATTATTAAATTAAATGAGCTGATATGCACAAGACACTTTGGACAAATGCCTAGCACCTACTATGTGCCCAGGAACTCCTGACTGATAGGATTACCATTGCTCTGCACTAGGTACTTTATACACAGTATCACAGGTAGAGACTGTGGTGATCTTCATCTCACATGCAGGAAACTGGGTGCCCAAAATAGTTATGTGACTTGCCTGAGGGCACACAGATAATGAACTAGTGGAACTGGGACATAAACCCAGGTCCGTGGGATGCCAGAGCTTTGGCTCTACACTTTACTCTCCTACCAAGGTCACATTAGCAGCTATTAAGGATGGAAGTGGGATTAGAATCCAAGTCAGTTCTCAACTCCTTGGCAGAACGAATCCTGTGTGGGAGGCAGGGAAGACTAGCCCCAAGGAGTACCTCTGCAGAACCTTCTCTCCTGGACCGTTCTGCCTCTCCTCCCTGACCTCTGCCTCACTCAGGACCCGGATCACATTCTGTTTCCTGCTATAATTTCCTTCAGGCTAACATGAAGCCTTCTGCTGCATTTTTCTTTTTTAATCTCA
Source organism: Sciurus vulgaris (assembly GCF_902686455.1). Lineage (NCBI taxonomy): Eukaryota > Metazoa > Chordata > Mammalia > Rodentia > Sciuridae > Sciurus > Sciurus vulgaris. The sequence goes on along the minus strand of NC_136466.1, from coordinate 20,170,724 downwards.
GTCTGGTGCAGAGAGAAGGATACAAGCTTTGGAGTCAGGAAATAATGCTTTGAATACCAATGTTGCTTACTCACTGAATGGCCTTGGCCATGTCACAGAACCTCCATGAACCTCAGTTTCCTCATTTGTAAAATGAGGATAATTCCTTGCACACAGTTCTAGCATAACCCTTGGCACATGGTAGGTACTCTCTGAAAGTTGAAGTACTGTTAGCACGGTCTCCCACCTTGCTCAGTACTGGGTTTCCATTTGCTTAGTTAATTTATGTCTGTTGAAGCCACGGCACCCAGAGTGGTACCTTGCAGAAGAGATGCTCCTATTTATCTCTAGTTGAACTGAGAACTAGGGAGAGAGAATTGTGCAAAACTGCATGATCACAGGTGAGAGATCTCCTCCCCCAGATGCCCTGAACAGATCCCTGAATCTGCCAGCCTTGGTTTCCCCACCAGTCAAGTTCAGTGACAGCTTCTCCTGCAGGGCTCACAGAAATGGAAGTTTGCAACTTCAGAGGTTTCTAATGTAATAAGATGGATAATGAAAAGATTCTTCTTTCCCAAGCCTCGAGTGAGTCAGAGCTCTGTGCTTGGCTTTGCCCCAGGGAGTACCGAGAAAATGAAATATTGTCTGTATCCTTATGACACCTAAACAAACGGTCAGTTCCATGGGTCAAAAATTAGCCAGAAGGGTTAAGAGGCATCTTCAGTGAGGGAAAGGGAAGAAAGCAAGGTAATGACCATCCACAAAGGTTGCTTAGTGGGGTCCTGCTAGTGGCTACTATTAAGGTTGATGCCCGCTTGATGCCGGTCAATGACAACATATCTGAAACCTGCAATAATCCTGAATTTCTCTATGTGGCTCAATAATCTCTTCCACATCCTACCACCTGAATCAGGACACAAGTTCTCACCTAAGCAACAAATTATCCTCTTTCATAATAAAGAGAAACCAAGTCTGAATCTTGTATTTGCCCTTTTTTTCTCTCCTGGCCTTTTGCCACCATAGAAAAATGTCTGCTAGGCTGAGTTTTCACATTGCAGCTGGTTATTGTGATTATGTAGACACGGCCTCTGTCAATTCAATGGTGTGTTGCTGGCTGCTCAATAGCTGGTGAAATTAATGCTCAGGGAAGTGGGAAATGGGCCACCACAATCAAAATGTGGACTTGGAACTTGCTCTTTTCTGTCCTACCCTTCCCCTCCCCACATCCCTGCCTCTGTGTTAATCAACAGCTTTGTGCCAGCTCACTGGCATTCTCTCCCTTCCCCCACTTTCCCTTGGGAGTAAAGCAGTTCAAGAGAAGCTCCACCATCCTAGACTTGAAAATCCATGGGGATGGTGGGAATGAGAGACTGACACCCACCCCCACACCCTACTGTAGAAGATGCATGGGAGAAAGGGCAGCAGGGCGCCTTCCGGGTCCATTTTATTCAGCAAGGGAAGTTGAGCACCTGGAGCTAGGGCTTTCCAAAAGATCACTTGCACCAGTCCCTGTCTCTGAACAAATTAGCACATGTGCCCCAAGACCAAGGACCATCTCACCTTTTCATTACGATTTCTGGCAGAGGCAGAGAGCTGTACCATCTCACACCCCACTGTATAAGTCACTGGGTGACTTGCTTCTGCAGGGGGCAGGAAGGAGCTGGAGAAGTAGAATTTGAGAATCAGCTATGTCCCAACCAGCTCTAAGAACTCCTAAAGGTCTGTATCACTGTACACCTGTGAATCTCTCATTTTAAAATCTTCAGGTGTAAGTCAGGGCAATTTAATTGAAATGAAAAAAGAAATCTGTTTTCAGAGCTGTCTCTAGCACAGATTTTTCTAACCTCAGGGAAATTCTTTGAAATTGGATATTTGGTGCATTTATGGAAGCTATATTTTAGTAGGAAAAGATAAAACCTTAGATAGATGCATAATGACCACCTGCCCTCCTCTCTGGAATATAAAAATAAAAAGAGATTAAGAACACACCTTTAGCTTGAAGAGCTCAGAGGTAAATCACACAGAGTGACTAATGCTTTCACCTTAATATCAAGCTATAGTGCTTCTCAAGGGTGGGAGAAGTTGACTTGTGGACTGAAATAAAAGAGATGTTGGGCTTGACTTTTCAATCTCCAGCTGCTGCTGCCCATTGCTTGGCCACATGTCACTAACCATGTGAACTCAGGAATTTGCTAGCTCTCTATAAATCACCATATTCTCATTTATCCATGGAGAACAGTGTGCCCCGCTCAAAGAATTGTTGTGAAGAGAAAAGAAAATTGAATAAACATGTTGCTATCAGTAAGAGCTCAATAAATGCGAGTTTCCACCCAACACAGTAGCTCAGACCCCCAAATTTACCACTTATGAGACAACTCCATCTGCAATAGTCCCACCATCCCCCTACCTTGCCTCTGAAGGGGGTTTCATGGTGGCTAAATCCTCAACTTTGGAGCAGACCCCACAACTGGGTTCCATTCCTAGCTCCTCTCCTTGATGGCTGGATGGGCATGGACAAAGAGTTCGTCTTCTCCATAATTCGGTGTCCCATCCTCAGGATACAAATGAGGAGGAGAATAGTTCTTGCCTCATAAGGCTGTGAAAAAAATGCAAAGAGAACTTAGCAAGCTGTCCAGGACGTAAGTGTTGTTTAACCGTTAACTAGCACAGAGCTCTTCCTGGGCTTTTCTCAGTTTATACTTTCTCTCCTAAAGTACCATTCACCCACCTCTGAGAATATGTCCCTGAAGCAGAGGTCCAACATGGATATAAGGCAGAAAGGAAAGAAAACCAAAGACAACACAGGTCCCCTAAGTCCCTTTCCCAGATGTTGGGCTGTCTCTCCCCACCCCACCCTCTACCCCCAGATAAACGACTAGCTCCTTCCCTTCCTCCTTCCTGCCTCAAATATCACTGTAGTGACACCCCAGAACCCATTTAAAATTTTAAAATCTGCCCCATGCACACACTGAATTTCCCTCTCCTTATTCTTTCTTCTCCCTAACACATCGTCACATGATGCACCACCTAATTTGCTTGTTTATTATACCTAACATCTCATCAGATGATATACCTCATGATTTTCTGTTTTATTATCCCTCTCACTGGCAATGGAAGCTCCTGGAGGGCAAGAGCCTGTGTGTACTTGTTCAATTGCCACACCCACCGAGCCTAGAACAGAGCCGACAGGCAGTGGGTACTGGGGTACCAGTTCACCGGATGAGTAAGGGCAGGAGCGAGTGAACGAATGAATGAAGAGAACCTCCAGGTTTTATTGACACCAGAGAGGTTGCAACTGGGAGATCCAGCATGGGGGCTGCTCTCGGCTCTGACTCAAGTCCCTACCGCCTGCCTCACCCTGGCTTCTTCCTCCTTTAGGGGCTGGACAAGTTGCACCTCGCGTTAAACCAGGGCCTGACTCCAGGCGCCCGCAGTTAGAGGTAAGTACCCCCCACCCCACTTTGGGAACTGAAGAATGAACAGGAGGGAAAATAATTCCAGCGGGCCGCGTCGGGATGGCGGGCGGGGATCCCACGCCCAGGTCCCTGCTCTTGGCCCCCGCCCCTGCCCCGGCTGGCCGGGCCCGGGAGCGGCGGGGGCGCGGCCGGCCGCCAGGCTGACCCCGGTGGCGGCGTCGGGGCTGCGGGCGCCTTGGCTGGACCCGCATTGCCCCCTAGTGCCGCGCGGAGTCAGGACGCCGGGCTCCCCCGCCTGATGTCACCGCCGTGCAGTCAGCCCAGAGGCGGCTCATTGAAAGCAGACCCTCCTCGGCGCTCGCTGGGCGAAGGAGGCGCCGCGCACCGCAGACCCGCCGCGGGCCGGGCACAGCCGGGCGCCCCGCCTGCCGCCCCCTCCGCCGCCGCTCCCCGCCAGCCCGGCCCGGCGCGCCTGACGTGGACCATTAAACTTGGAGCTGCCTTCTCGTCCCCTCTCTCCTCCTCCTCTCTCTGACAGGCGAGCGAGCGGCTCGGTGCAGGCAGGAGACGTGCCGCCGGGCTGGGCTGCCCGGGGGAGATGCCTTCTGGCCAGGAGGGCGCCTCTGGGAAGACCACCGCCGCCGAAGCAAAGTTTCAGGGCAGCTGAGAAGCCTTCGCCGCAGCCCTTCCCAGCCCAATCACCTCCCTGGCTATGGAGGGCGGACTCTAAAATGAATCCCGATCTGGACACCGGCCACAACACATCAGCACCTGCCCGCTGGGGAGAGTTGAAAAATGCCAACTTCAGTGGCCCCAACCAGACCTCGAGCAACTCCACACTGCCCCAGCTGGACATCACCAGGGCCATCTCTGTGGGCCTGGTGCTGGGCGCCTTCATCCTCTTTGCCATCGTGGGCAACATCCTAGTCATCTTGTCTGTGGCCTGCAACCGGCACCTGCGGACGCCCACCAACTACTTCATCGTCAACCTGGCCATTGCCGACCTGCTGTTGAGCTTCACTGTCCTGCCCTTCTCGGCTGCCCTGGAGGTGCTCGGCTACTGGGTGCTGGGGCGGATCTTCTGTGACATCTGGGCGGCCGTGGACGTCCTGTGCTGTACGGCCTCCATTCTCAGTCTGTGCGCCATCTCCATCGATCGCTACATTGGGGTCCGCTACTCTCTGCAGTACCCCACGCTGGTCACCCGGAGGAAGGCCATCTTGGCGCTCCTCAGTGTCTGGGTGTTGTCCACGGTCATCTCCATCGGACCTCTCCTTGGCTGGAAGGAGCCGGCGCCCAAGGACGACAAGGAATGCGGGGTCACGGAAGAACCCTTCTACGCCCTCTTCTCCTCCCTGGGCTCCTTCTACATCCCTCTGGCGGTCATCCTGGTTATGTACTGTCGCGTCTACATCGTGGCCAAAAGGACCACCAAGAACCTGGAGGCGGGAGTCATGAAGGAGATGTCCAACTCCAAGGAGCTGACCCTGAGGATCCACTCCAAGAACTTTCACGAGGATACCCTCAGCAGTACCAAGGCCAAGGGCCACAACCCCAGGAGTTCCATAGCTGTCAAACTTTTTAAGTTCTCCAGGGAAAAGAAAGCAGCCAAGACCTTGGGCATTGTGGTCGGCATGTTCATCTTATGTTGGCTTCCCTTCTTCATCGCTCTCCCACTTGGTAAGTCAGGGACCGGCAGAGGGGAACTGAACATGGACAGCTGGAGGGTTTCCCCATGAGCTTACTCTAAAGTTTTTATGTGGGTACTGTTTTCTGTGCAGTCTCTGTGTGTTTGGAGATTGGATAACATTGTTTGTTCTGCAAAGGCTTTGCAGATTGGGGAGCTGGCTGCGAACCAACTCAGGTGTCAGTGGCACACGCTAAGGTACTAGGCACTTGAAATAGAACCTTGGGAGGAAAATCTGGGATAAGGGATGACTCACTCAACAGCCTCGGTTTAATAATTAAAAAGGACACTGGGCTTGAGCATCACACCAGCGTTATTTCGGTAGTGATGATGTGCTGGCTTAGGCAGCGTCACTAATGCAGCATACCAAATAGTTTGTAGTTACTGCAGACGCGGCGTTTGGGAGGCAGGGGAGCAGCTCACACACAGAAAGGCGGTGTTCATTCAGCATTTCCAGGGCTCTTGCAGAGACCACGTTTCTCAGGAGCGTTGCAGAGGCTGCAGTCTCTCCCTCCTCCCTCACCGCTGCCTTTCATCTCAATGCGCTGCCTTCATTATCAGTTAGTAGGAACCTTTTACAGCCACACAGCCCCAGCGGGCCTTTAAGTTATCTGAAGCTTGAGATTTAAAAGAGAAAATGACTGGAGGATCATACGTTCTTGGTTTTCATCCCCAAATGTTCCCAACTCTGGTGATTTATGGAATGCCCAGAGTTAAATTATACTAGACCCTCACCTTCAGCTGCAAGACCCCAAATCCTGTCGAGACGGAATGCAGTGTGTCCTTCCCTTTGAACAAAAACGTGTCCATCTTAGTTCATATTGTGGTCCTACTAACTGAATTGTTCAAAAGGCTTCCTGATTTCTTCTAAGGTCTGGTTGGGGATAAACCTAGAGGACGGTGTTGGGACCTGCTGTTCACATGGCTTGGGACATCTTTTTCCCTTCTCTGAGGCACCCATCTGCTTTGATTTCTTCTGTCTCTGGGAAGCAGAAACTGAATGGAAGGAGGTGATCATGACACATGACTTGCCATGATATCTGGAGAGGTGTCAGCTGCCACATGCCATAGACCACATATACCTGCAATCCCACTGGGTCTCAGAACTGAATGTAACCAAACCCCTCAAGCAATCAGTATTGCTCCTTTCAGGAGAAGAAGGTGAATGGAAGAAAGCAAACTGATAACAAGAGTTTCCATTGTTAAAATAAATAAAGAAAGAAACGCCATTGAACCTACTCTCCATATTATCTTTCCTAAGGCAGGCTTGCAGGCTAATGCCTCTGAGAAATATTCTCAGTGATGAGTGTTAAGTAGAAAGGGCTTGAAGTTCTATGCCAGGAGCAGTCACATCCCACTGCGAGGAAGCTTGCTTCTCTTTCCCAAGGTCTCAGGGTCCTTTTGCAGGTGGATGATGGTTCACACTGCCTGGGGTCATGGCAAAGATCATGGTTGTACAGAGTTTATTTGGCCTCTTATTAGTCACATGACCTCAGGCAAAAGACCACTCCTGTGTGAGCCTCAGCTTCTTCATCTATGAAATGGGGCTACTTAGGGTTTACTCCATGAAGTTTGCACTAATGCATGTAAAAGACAGTTCAAAATCTGGCACATTGCAGACACTCAGTGAAAGTTAGCTATTAGTACTACAAACCAAACCCAATTGCTCCCTAGGGTATACTAATGTTTTCTCCTTCTCATTTGCCAACCCCATGTGTGTCACTAATGACTCAGAAGAGAAGTGGGTCTTTCTCTGTCCTTCCTTCTGTCCTTGCCTTCCAGCCTGCAGAGGCTGTGATCAGAGCATGCTCAAGAAGAAAAGGCCTTCATGGGTTGCAGAGATGATCAGAGGTACAGGCTTGGGCAGGGGAAATGGCTTCAAAAAGGCAGGAGGCTTCCAGCGAGTTGAAATGGAAAGAACACTGCTCTGCTCTGGTGGTCAATAGCAGCAGGATTCTCATTTGAATTTTGCCATCGATTAGCTCTGTGACCCTAGGCTTGTTGCTTTACCCCTCTAGGCTTCTGATCTCATGTTTGAAGAACACTTTATCAAGATCAAGGGATCTTAAATTTGAATAAATATCAGATTCGCTTTTGAGACTTGGTATTCATGTGGCCACCTGTGCCCAAGTCACAGAGAATCTGATTCAGTTAAGCAGATGGATCCCTGGAATCTGCGTGTTTAATCAGCTCCCAGGTGATTCTGGAGAGGTGGTCCATAGACCAGGCTTTGAAGATCTCTGGCCAGAGGATCTGTCATCTCCCTTCAATCAACATCTTGGATGCCACGGTTAGGTCTTCCCCCAGCAACCCGGAGCTCCTCTCTGGGTCCTGTGCTTCAACTCCTCAAGCCCACTGTTCCCATTCACATTATCCTGTTATCCTTTCTGTCTGTGCCTTTCTGAGACCTGCCCTCCTTGCACCTCAGGTTCTTGGTTTCCATGCCCAAGAAGTGAGAGCTTCTTACCCTCCTCTGAGCTTGTTTCTCCTCTCCTGGAAATGAAAACTTTCTGATTATTTGTGCCATGATCTCCTGGGGACCTTCTGATACTCAGTCCTTGAGCTGACTCCATGTTCATCCTTCTTGTTTGGAAACCTGACAGGTGAGGTGAGGAACATGGTCACCTGGCCTTGGGTTTAGGATGGACTCCAAAAACTTCTCAAGCTCTCCAAAGGGGAAGGTGCATAATTAATGTTTTCTTAATAATTTAGGAGGAACATCCCATCAAACTAAAGAGATGTAGGTTTCTACTTCTTCTGAGTTAAAACAACACTCAAACAAAAGTAGCAAGATGTAGAACAATAGGTCCTTTGGAATCTGAAGAAAGTTCCAAATACTAAATTTTCCATGAAGGACTTTTCACTCAAAAGGGGCGAAAGCAGATCTGGGGGAAGACAGTGCTGGGCAAACAGAGCCGTGCAGGTAGGAGTGACTTCCCGTTGGTGCTAGACTTTCAGGTGCCTGGATGGCATGAGATTTCCATAGCTGTGTTTGTCTTCTCCATAGGAGAGAAGGATTGGGATTCCTTCTGAGAAGGAGGGAAAATAACCAGGCCCCCTACAGGATTCTGCTCAGGGTCCCCATTTGTTTTCCTTCTTCCCTTGTTTTTTTTTTTTTTTTTTTTTTTTTTTTTTTGGGGGGGGGTGGGGGGAGCAGGGCCTCTTGTCTCCCGCTGTGCCCTCCCCACCTGTGACATCCTCCTCACCTCCTCCCCACCCTTTCCCTGTGGCCTCAGACCAAGTTGGACCAGGGACCAGTGCTCACTTACTCTGGAGCAGGAATGGACTCCACCAAACAAGGCCTCTTTATTTGGCCCCTGGAATTAAGCCAGAGAGGGACAGGAAATAATTGCAACAGAATATAGCAGTATTTCTACCCCATCCACCATGCGGAAGATGTCCAAAGGCACTGCAGTGCAGACCAACTTCCACTCGCCTGGGGCAGGCCTGCTCAGGGTCCCCAGAACTGGCCTGGCTATTGAGGGATGTGCATTGCAGTGTGGGGGTGAGGGAAGGGGGGAAGCAGGAAGTGCTAGGCAGCCAACTAGTGGCCGGGCTTAGTGAGTTGTTTAGAAAACACTGGAGCCTTGCCTCGCTCCAGATCTTTCTTCCGTCTTTTAAAATGCTGAAAGGCATCAGGAAGCCATTCTTGAACTAACTGCTTTCCCCTCCAAATAAATGAAGGTCAATTTCAAAGAAACAGTTGTGCTTGCTATAGGGCTGGAACCAAATCGGAACCCTTCGCTCCATTGATTTGACTCTCTGGCCCTCTCATTCAAATGGGGGCTGAAGAATGTCCAGCCCCCCACAAGCACAAGGGAGGAGGAGGGTCTCCGAGATGACTCACGACTTCAGACAGATACACCTCCACAAACGCATGTTAATCCTCAGCTCTGAGATTCCCAAGCACAGGAGTTTGGGTTGCCCACAGGAAAGCAATTGGTTGGGGATGGAGGAATTTTTACAACAGGAATCCTTCTTGGAGGAGGGAAATCTTACTGAGGTCAAACACCTTTGACCATTTATTAATTCCTAAGGAAACACTTCCTAAATATCTGTGTGCTAGGCTCTGTACTAGGCACTGGGACATAAAACCAAAAGCAAACTAGGTCCCTGCCTGCACAATCAATATGTGATTATTGAGCACATACTTCATGCCAGACATTCTGCTAGGTCTCCCAGAACCGTTACCTCATTAATCCTCCCAGAGCTACCTCACAGGAGAGAGTAACTGCTCCCCATTAGCAGATGAACATTCTGAAGCTCGACGAGGTTAGATCTTTGTCCAAGGTCACACCAGACAAGTAAGTGATAGGGCCAAGAGTTGAGTCCTGACCCGTCAGAACAGGCCGTACCTGTTTCTCTGCACCTAGGAGATGTCTGGCCTTTTCTGCTTTCTGGTAGCAGCCTGCTGTCACAGCAGATGTTCTCCAGGAAACCCAAAGCCACCTTGTCAAGAGCTAGTTATGATGCTTCTGTTGCAAAAACCCTGCCCACTTCTGAAAAATGACCAACCCATGAAATGTCATGGCAGGCCATCCATGTCCAAGTTCAGGGCTAGATTTTCTCCATACCTCCTGGAGTGTTTATGCTGAGGGTCTCTGAGGACTGGGCGCTTGGTCAGTCCCCCAACAAAAACGGAAACGTGAGAGGGGCCTTACCCTTCTAGGGATGTGGGTCTACATCTTTAAGCATGTGTTTACTCAGTTGCTGGATATATATATGGATTTATTGAGTGGCTACTGTATCCAGGCATTTCACTGGAGAAACATTGGTGAGCATGTTAGTTCTGTTCCATAGAATTTAGTGCTAGTGGGGGACACAGGTTTTTTAAACAACACACAAATGAACATGAATGCAGATTGTGACGAGTGACTTGAGATGAGATGCTATTGGAATGACATAAGGGATCTGTCTTATGCCAGGTCCCTGGGGGATTCAGAGTTAGGCAGAGGGAACCCTGAATAGTTTGGAAGAGCTACTTCAGTGAAGGGGGCAGGTAGAAAAGGGATCCATGCAGAAGGAAAATCCCACCTAAAAGACTGGAGGGGAGATGGGTGGGTATAAGTCAAGGCTGCAGGCGCGGGCAGAAGCCAGACCATGCAGGGACTTCCAGGCCACATGAAGGATTTTAGATTTTATCTTAAGTGTGTTGACTACTGTGGGGTGATTTGAAGCAGACAAAAGATCCTGTCTGAATTGTGTCTTTAAAGATGACTCAGGCAACCATGTGGAGAACAGACTACAGACTAGACAAGTCCAGGGAGAGGTGATGGTGACTTAGACCACGCTGGTGACAGTAGAGGTGCTGAGCAGTAGATGGACTCGGGGACCTGGGGTGGATGGGGGGTGACCTAGGAAGGTTAGTGAGAGAAAGAAATGTATCCAGAAGCATCTGAGGTTTGAGGATGGAGCTGCCTCGGTACTGTTTGCTAAGATGGGGGGAATGGGGTATAGGGCAGGCAAGTACAGCAAGAGGATTCCTCACCGGCTCTTCCTCAGAGCATTTGTAAGGGATCAGAAGACACCATGCTGGGATGAGCCCACCAGATACCCATGAGTTCGACAGACAGAATGTCAAACCAGGAACCAGGAGCAAAAGCAAACCTCACCGCTCCTGAGAAACATCTGGAGGGGGTCATTTTTAAAAGCATAACTTCTTGGACCCCAACATAAACCTACTATACTACATGCTTTTGTTATAGGGTAAAGAATCTCGGGGTTTAGGTTTTTTTGTTTGATTGATTGATTGATTGTGGTACCGAGGATCGAGTCCAGGGGTGTTCTACTACTGAACTATGCCCTCAGCACTTTTAAGCACATTTCGAGACAGAGTCTAAGTTGCCCGGACTGGCCTTGAACTTTTGACCCTCCTTCCTCAGCCTCCTGAGTAGCTGCAATGACAAGCAAGAATCCCAATTTTTAACAAGAGTCCTCAGCAGATTCTTACATAGCCTATATGACACCAGTCCGCCCTGTGCCTAGGAATCCCTTTTTTTTTTTTTTTTAATTTTCCTGCAAATCTCCTAAGTCTTCGAATCACAGGAGACACTATGGTGACTAGACAGTAAATACCTGTGAGGAAAGAAATGAAAAAAAAAGGAAGGGAGGCAAAAAGGAGTTGGCCTCCTCCTTGCCATGAGACTCAGTGGCCCAGGACAGAGGGAAAAGAGTTGGAAAGGTGACATGTGACAATTACACCTGTCAGAACCCACAGGATGGGGGCCAGACATGGTGGCACCGAGGCCTGCGTGGGCAAACTCACCATGGACTTAACTGCAGATGCATGTGTAGCTGCCCTGCGTCATAGACAGGCCTATTAAGATCTGTAATGCAGGGGACGGCTTTACCTGAATATGTGTGCGGCTCATAAAAATAACTGATGGCCGCCGGCCTGCTCTGGGAAATTGCTGTCTCCCATACCTGCAAGGTACTTCTGCAGTCCTCCTGCTCTCTGACCACGACTGATCTTAATAATACTGATAGCTGCCTTTTATTAGGTCTTGCAGGGGCCGGCTTACCAGTGCTGCTCTATACGGGGGTGCTTCCTGGACAGCCTCTCCTTTCCTCCTCTCCACAGGCTTGTAAGTGGGGGCTGTTATTACAGATAGGAAAATGGAAGCTCAAGGAAATTGACTAATTGGCCTCAGCTGATCAATGGCACCATCTGGATTTGAATTCAGACAACAGGATAGGTGCATCACAGGAGGATTCCTAAGGGTGGGGCTCCTCAGTTTGAGGAGGTGCAAGAAGGAACTGGGGAAATCGGTCTGTTCTAAGAAAGAGGGGGAAAGGCAGACAGCTGCCAATCATTCAGCAACCAAGAGGCAAGAGATCCTGGTGAGAACAAAAAGAATAGAAAATAGGTGGGACTTGCTCCTAGTAAGAGAAGTCAAAATTTCTGTTGATTATTTTAAAAGAAAAATTTCAGCCTCATAACTTATTATTGGTACAGTCATGCATTTTTTAAGATTTCTATCAAATTTGGGAAAACATAAAATGTAGAAGACTTTGTCATAGTTTCCAGTCATATACATTTCACACTGGATTCCTCTCCACCACCACCCACCTACACATGGTACCAGAACCCTAAGACACTCGCCTATCACAGATCAGCCTCTGGTCCTTCTGCTTGATATCATGAGGCTGGGGAAGAGGGCACCATGTACGAGAGTATTTCTAGACTCCATTCTTTCACTTTGCAGCAACCTGGGCACAGAATGAAAAGACTGCAAACCACACACATGTCCAACAGAGCCCAGATGAATTGCATCTTAACTCCTAGCTACTTCCCCCAGTTGCTCACGGCCCTTTACCACCACCCAATGAGGTTAGCAACGGTGGGAGACAGCAGCAGAGGGAAGTCCATGGGAACAGCCTGAGGTCTTCACTGATTATAGTTCATTGACCTTACTTTGAAAACTGTAATGTCCTTGGGCACCTCCTGAGCCTTGGAAGGTTCATGAAGAGAGAGGCCAAGTAGATGTCCTTCATCTGCACCCAAATACTGGAAGAAGCTCACTCTAGCAACCTCAGGGCCCACTTCCCTTTCCCCTCTGCAGGTTGCAAATGTCTTGTAAGCAGCGATCAGTCTTTCTTCTCTACCTAACCCAGGTGCTCACAAGCTGAATGGATAGATGAAACATGAACAGCATGGCTAGTCCAGCGGAAGAGTTAGGGTACGACCTGGTGGAAGTATTCGCCATTTTCCAGATACCTTTTCGCCTTTTCCTTCCCTCCTGCCTTTGTTTATATTGTTCCCCCCACCATGGCCACCACTGTGCTTTTCCCACACCCTCCGCATACCCAAATCCCGCCCCCTGCAGTCACCCAGTTCTGATGACACCTTTCCCATGAGGTGTCCCTGGTTCTCACCCCTTCTCCTGGCAGCAGTCCCTCCATTTATACCTGGTTTATAGTGCTCATCACATTTGTCCCTGGGGACGAGGACTGATGGACACACAGGTAGCAGTGCTACCAGGTTGCAAACCCCTGGAAGGGGAGAGGCCCAGGTGTGTGTCCGCCTCTTGTCCTCTGTGCCCAGAGAAATGCACACAGTAGACTCTCAGTAAAAACAGCTGTGATTCGTGCAATGTGTTCCAGACTTCCCCGACCCTGGAACCTCCCATAACCCCTCGGACAGGTATTAGCGTTTTGCCCATTTTATAAACAAAGAGATGGGCTTGGAGGGGTTAAATGGCTTGTCACGTTCCAGGAAATGCCAAACACATTAAAAGGAGACTGTCATGGACGCTCTACTTAAAAAAACACAAAATGCCAAGCAGTACAGTCATGGGGCAGTAAAGAAAGATTGGGTAATGAAGACCTTGGACCCGGGTATGCACTTGAAAACTGGGTGGTACTTTCACCTTTTAGGATCCTTGTATGGGGTAGAGCTCCCCATTGCCAGTTGACCCTCATTTCCACTCACTTTACTAGCCCCCGTCACCTCCCACTCCCCTCTGCCATGGATATAATCAGAGTTGGTCCCCACAGAAGCAGGAAAGGAAGAAAACATTCTGGTGATTTTGTAGCTGGGCCAGATTAAGACCTTTAGAGACCCAAGGTATAGAGACAGGAATAATGTAAATGGAAACACACACACACACACACACACACACACTTATACGTGGTGCCTTGAAATAAATGTAAACCATGCCAACAACATTCTGAAATTGGCCAGGTATGGTGCCGAAAACCTGTAATCCCAGTGACTTGGGAGACTGAGGCAGGAGGGTTGCAAGTTCAAAGTCAGCCTCAGCGTCTTAGCAAGGCCCTAAGTAACTCAGCAAGACCCTGTCTTTAAATAAAATACAAAAAAGGTTTGGGGATGTTGTTCAGTGGTTATGCACCCCTGAGTTCAATCCCCAGTACCAAAAAAAAAAAAAAAAAAAAAAAAAAAAAAAAATTCTGAAATCAAAGGCAAATTTAATTTAATTGTATTTACTTATATATTTATTTATTTTGGTGCTCACGTGTGTTATGCAAATGCTGTATGTGAGCCACACTCCAGCCTCTGATTTTCTTTAATATCAAATTATCTCTCAGAAAAAGTGGATGTTCCCCAATCTGCTAACACTCTAAAGACACCCTGTGTCGGTGTGCTGATTGGTAAAGCTCTGCTGTCTAATGCAATGACATATGCCCCAGTTTGCCCCAGCCAATCCCCTTTATACGTGTTATAAAAGTGTGATCGTTAGCGTGTAACATCACTGTCTATTCTCCAAAAATCTCGGTTTGATCAGTAGAAGTGCCTCCCTATTTTAAAACTCCGAGGAAATGTCTTTACCTTGGGGACATCCAGTCGTACCCCTGTTTTATGTCAGACCCTGCATTAAGGAGGAGACAGAAGCCAGCAGCCACAGGCTCAGCAGTCCAGAAGAAGGTCCAGAGGAAGAGGCCAAAGAAGGAAGGCTAGAACTCGCCATGCGCGCGCTTAGTGGAAAGCAGTGGGAAGCAAGAGTTATCGTAAACATTGGTCTGAATTTTTAAAGTATTCTTCATTTAACCCTGTTGCCCTGGTTACACGAGCAAGTGACCGAGCTAGAATTGCAATCCACATCTGGCTGAACCTGAATACTCAATGAATCAATGAATGGAGGGAAGGAATGGGTCAATTTGGGCACCAGACAAAGGATGTCATTGCAGACAGGTGTCTGCAGAATGTAGAGGAGACAGAAAGAAGGTGGGCAGCTGTTAAGACTGGGCAGAGGAGAAGGAAGGTGAGCTGTGTTTTGAGGGTTTGTGTGGGGCAGGGTGTCTTGGTCCCATCTGTCATCACCCTGCTGCACGAGAGCATGAGTCAGCCCCCGTGCAATAGAATCCATCCCGGGAGGCTGTGTTCCTTGGACTCTCCACGCTCCTGGCCACACCACTGGTAGCACATCCAAGCCCCCTCTGAACACTCCGGTGCCCCTCTCTGGTGCGAACACACACACTGCCATAAAAGTTTCACCAACCAGCAGTTCAGGCTGAAATGTTCAGAAACAGAATGTTCTAGCACAGGCAAGCCCACCATTCCTCACGGAACCCTTTAACTTTTTTCTGGGGTGTCTGCCCATAGAGTCTTGCTCCCTCTCAGCTCTCTCTCTCGCCTACGGGGATCCACTTGGGGCTCAGCTCTGCACGCTTTTTTGAAATTCTTCTTTAAGATAGTGTTTGCTGCCAGGCTCATGGGCATGGCTTAGAGGCTGATCTCAGCACCCTGGCTGGGCCCCAGAAGGAGGTTAAAATGGGACCAAGGGCAAGCCGGGCTCGCTGTCATTTGCAGGCCCTGGCCCCGGGGCTCACACCACCAGCTCAGGGCTGGGCAGAGATCCAGGGAGGCAGCTGGTCAGGGAAGAGGACGATCCACCAACTGGAACAGCAACAAAAAATTACATCTCCGATTCATATATTCAGGCCATTAACTGCCCCCTGGCATCCAGAGATTGTGCTGGGGTCCCTTCTTCCACCTCCAGGGATGTCCCCAACAGCGTCCACTTCTGACTCCTTGCCCACAGTCCTTCAGGACTTACACAAGAGTTCTTGGATTTTTTTGTTCCTCTGACCACTTCAGCGATCCGATAAAGCCCCTTCTCAGAGTTGACACGTCAAAGAAAGGATTTCAAAGCAAACCAATTATTTTGAAATACAGTTATTATTATGTTGAAAAGCAAATTTATTGTAGAGTTAAAAAAATGTCCTTCTTAACATATTAAACAAACAAGATCTAGCAGCAAGTCAAATAAATAACTACTATAATTTTGAAGTAGTGACAAGTGGAAATATTTCAAAATCTCTGCAACGAATGTAATGTGATATTATAAATCTGATTTCTTTAGTGACAAACCCCGCTGATTCTACTGTGGCTTGTTGCCTACATTCCTATGGAAGGAAATGTAAACTTTGAGTCAAAGGTTTATTTTGTTTTGTTTTGAAAGGTATTTTCCCATCCACGTTCATGGAACCCCCAACTCCAGACTAAGAACCTTGCGTTAGGACCCCCCTAGGGTGTACTTCGGGATGTGAGATACTCTTCTTTTCCAAAAAATACTGTCTTAGGACCACAGGGAAATATTTTACTTGATTTCTTGTATCCACTGTTTTAACCAACTACTTTCTTTATTTAAAAACAATGCCCTAGATTTTTTTTTTTTAATTAGAAAGAAGAAGAAAAGAACAAGGATAAAAATTTCTCTCCAGACCCCAGGTGCCCATGCATTCAACGTTCCTTCAGTAGCAGTAAACCATTACAAGATTATTTGTGCATGTGCCCAGAAATATTCCATTTATTTGTATGCATACATATACATGTGTATGTGAATGTATTTGAGTGTATATGCCTGTGAAATGTGTGTATATTGACACTCTTTATTTTTACTGATGGTGTCACTTTGTAAACACTCAGTAAAGGTGATGTTTTCACTTAGCAGCCTATTTTGGACAGTCCTGTGTTAGAATGTACAGCTACTGCTGTATTTGTTCATGGCTGCATAGTAATCCATTTTATACATTTTCATGTTTTACATATCATTTTCCAAATTGATAGATATTTATTTTTGATCTTTTGCTACTACAAAAAATTGTTGCAATGAATGCTATGCCTATGCCCACATGTTCAAGATAAAAATTCCTAGAAATGGAATAGCCGGGGCAAGGAATATTTGATAATTTAGATTTCAACCTGATTATGTTCAGTTTTATTGAATAAAGAATTAACAATTAGGAAAATACAAAGTGATATTTAAAACCAATAGGTTACCCCTATATCTACTAATCACTTAGGAATCAACCAATCACTTAGGAAGAATGGTCACGATATAAACAGAAGAAAAGTCATCAAATAATGTGCAATCCCATTTTCAAAAGCTATTAGCTTAGCCACTTTGAGGGGTAGGATGAAATGAGCAGGAGTAGATTATTAACTTTTTTATATCCTCTGTATTATTTCACTGTCTGTGATTAAGAACATCGAATTAAGAAAATGTAATGAAGGCAAATTTGGTTTCAACAGAGGTAGCGTGGGGACCATTACACCATTTTATGATTTTAGAAACTATCAATGGCCAAAAAAAAAAAAAAAAGATTGTTGTACATAGTTATTTTTTATCTAAGTTTACAGTGTTCTAATTACACTTAGAACTAACACTTAGAACTCTGGCCTCTTCTTTGGCTGGTTTATAACCCTGCTCACTCCTCCAGATCAAAAAGCATGTTGTCAGATTATTTGTGGATTTTTTAATATTCTTTTCAAACAAAGCATTTTTCTTTCAATCATAAAAAAATATTTCATACCTAACAGTAAGATATAAAAAAGAAAAGCCACCCACAAGCACACCACTTGTCTCAGTCCCTTTGAGCTGCTATGACAAAATGTCTCAAACCAGGTAATTTAGAAATAGCAGGAATGTATTGCTCACAGTTCTGAAGGCTGGAGAGTTCACAACTCAGACACTGGCAAGTTTGGCATCTGTTAAGGACCCATTGCTCACAGATGGCAGCTTCTATGTGTCCTCATGCTGTGGAAAGGGAGAATAGGTTGCTCGGGCCTCTTTTGGAAAAGCATTAATGCTTCTATGGAGGCCTCACCCTATGACCTACTCACCTCCAGATGCCCCGTCTCCCAATGTTACTTCCCTAGGATTGAGGTTCAACACCTGAATTTAAGGGCGCAGGGGGCTCAAACATTTAGACCGCAGCACCATGTCATTGCCATGTTTGATATTTTCCTGTGGAACTTTCCAGAAGAGTGTGTGTGTGTGTATGTGTGTGTGTGTGTGTGTGTGCCCACGCGCGCGCATATGCGCGTCGACACACACAAATTGGATCCCCTATTGCTTTTTTCATCAATCATGAACTTCTTGCCATATCAACAAATTAGTCTTTCCCATCATTATTTTTTCTCATCTTTTCAATGCTGCATTGAATTCCGTAATAGATAATACCACAAAGTACATAACCGAGCCAGGTGTGTAAGCAACTCACATAAAAAAGCAGGTGAGGCACACTCAAGGTGATCAATTCACAAGGTGCAAATATAGAATAAAAAGTATGTCCCTGTCACAGCCCTGATCTTAGCCATTTAATTTCCCCTTCTTGGAGACAACTACTAGTTGCTTGTATATTCTTTCCATTACTCTATGCACATATAAATGCATTTATATTTCTTCTCAATGAAAGCAACATGCTATAAACACTGTCCTACATTAATTTTTTTTTATTGTACAAGTGTTTTGAAGATCTTTCCGCTTCAGTACAAACAGAGCGATCTCATTTTTATAGTTGCCTAGTATTTTCTTTTTTTAATGGAAGGATATTCACATTGTCTTACATTTTTGTTACTTCAAAATAATATTCTAATATATACTTCACCATTCTCCACTTGAGTAAACAGATCTGTAAGATAAAATCCTGGAGGTGGATTATTTCGAGTACATGTTTTAATGTTTATAAATATTGCCAAATTGTCCTCCACTGAGATTAGACCAATGTATGTTTCCATGACTGACATTTGAGGGTACCCCGATATTCACCAACAGGGTTATCAAAATGATTCACCTTTGCTGTTCTAATAGATGAAAATTTTGTGAACAAGGTTAAGTGCATCTTCCTACTTACAGTAATCCCTCCCCTCTTGATGAACATTTTTTTCCTGTGATGTGATTAATATTTGGATAGATATTTTTCCTTCATAGCTTGTACACCTGTCCGTGCTTCAGAATTTCCTTAGGAAAAAGTTCACCGAGAATTGTCAGGTCAAAAGGTAGACTCAGAAGGAAGGCCAGTGGCACCTGTTGTCAAGTGACCCTCTGGAAAGAGTGTGGCATTTGCACTTCTACTAAGTGTGTGAAGAAGCTGCTTTTTTTTTAATTTATTTTTATTGTAAACAAATGGGATACATGTTGTTTCTGTTTGTACCTGGAGTAACAGCATACCATTTGTGTAATCATATATCTACATAGGGTAATGGTGTTTGATTCATTCTGTTATTTTTCCCTTTCCCCCCACCCCTCCCACCCCTCTTTTCCCTCTATAGAGTCCCTCCTTCCTCCATTCTTGCCCCCCTCCCACCTCCCATTATGTGTCTCATCCGCTTATCAGCGAGATCATTCGTCCTTTGGTTTTTTGAGATTGGCTTATCTCACTTAGCATGATATTCTCCAATTTCATCCATTTGCCTGCAAATGCCATAATTTTATTTTTCTTTATAGCTGAGTAATATTCCATTGTATATATATACCACAGTTTCTTTATCCATTCATCCATTGAAGGGCATATAGGCTGGTTCCACAGTCTGGCTATTGTGAATTGAGCCGCTATGAACATTGATGTGGCTGTATCTCTGTAGTATGCTGATTTTAAGTCCTTTGGGTATAGGCCAAGGAGTGGGATAGCTGGGTCCAAGCTTTCTGAGGAATCTCCACACTGCTTTCCAGAGTGGCTGCACTAGTTTGCATCCCCACCAGTAATGTATGAGTGTACCTTTCTCCCCACATCCTCGCCAACACCTATTGTTGAAGAAGCTGCTTTTTTATACCGACAGCTCCTTACTGCCTGGGACTGGGGGGCTTCAGGCATCCGTGTGAGCAGTCAGTTTTCCCTCTGAGGTGATAAGACAGCTTTAAAGCTTCAAATCCTTCCAACTAATTTGGTGCCTGCTTCCAGAGCTCAGGCCTCGCTGGCTGTCCTTTTGGAATGCAGTGTCCCATCTACCAGGGAGCTAGAGGACACAGCAGCCTCGGAATGTGTGTGTTTCCCCCCCCCAGATGAGAGAACAAAAAGCAGTCACCCACGGTGTGTAAACGGATTTGATCTTTCTTCCAGCAGCCAGGCCCACCACGGCCCACATCAGGGGTTTGAGGCTCCAAAACTAACGTCCCAATTTTAAACCATAACAAAATAAAGTACTGGCACCACCCTCCAGGAAAGCAACCAGGCCTGCTGCACTGAGGGTGATTGCTCTGGGCATGTGAGCTGGCCCCACCCCACGTGGGGGCCGGGTGGATCCAGGGAGGGCAGTGACTGCCTATATTTAGACAGGGGCCAGGAACGGCCCCCACATTTTAGTGGTAAGATTCAAATTGGCCCTGGAAGATGCCAGCCTCGCCAATTGAAAATTCACTTGAGCACCACTCAGAAAGAAAGGAGGAGCAGGTTCTGCCGGGAAAGAGGCTTTTGGAAGGGACTCCGGTCCTGGTCTGTCAGGGACATCATTTAATCCTGACCTTGAACTGCTGATCTGGAAGGAGAGGCCGGGTTATTTTCAGACTAGACTAAATCTAGAGGGGTTAGAACCAGCCGCTAGGACAATGCAGGGACAAGGTGAACTTTGACCCACTGCCACAGGTCAGGGGGATCCAGAGGGATGCTCCTAAGCCAGGGGCCTGGTCTCGGCCAGTGAGTCTCAGAATCTGACCAGGAAAGCGCTTCCTGCCACCAGGCTCTGAACACTGAAATCCTGTCGTTCACCTTGATGAAAGGGGCTGGGGCCTCCCTCCCTGTCAGCCCTTCATGACTGCTGTTGGAGTGGCAGCTTCGAGTACTAGAAAGAACGGGGACATAGAAATCAGACAAGCCAGGTCTGAGGTCCTGGCTCTGCCACTGATCTGGCTAAGCCTCGGTTAACTCATCTGCAAAATGCAACTAGAAGCATCAACCTTGTGGAATTGTAGTGAGGAATACCTGAGAAATGAGCAGAAAGGACTCAGCCTGGTGCCTAACACCAATAAATATCCACACACACGAGCTGTGAATTGCTCCTGAAGCTGCTAATGCAGCTTCAACCTCGGGAGACATTTATTTCATAAGTACCTGGTTCACACCATCAAGCCTGTGGCCAAGGCTCTGAATGAGCTATGTCTTTCAAGAAATCAAAAAAATGGGCCAGACCCCTTCTCATGAAATGGTTGGGGGGGTCCCCTCTAAGAAACAGTGAAAAGCTAAGGAAGTTTTATCAGTGGGCTTGCTGTGGTGGTCTCATGCTCGGAATGTAACAGAAGACTTGAGCATTTCTGTCCACGTTTCTCTCTTTTTAAGATTGCTGTGGTAATCTGTAAGTTATCAGACATTTTAGTGGCTCCAAAAAATAATTTAAGACACCCATGAATCCTCCACTCAGAAAAAAAATGTTAACTTCTTGCTGAACTTACTCCACATCTTCTCTTAAGAAATAAAAAGGTTACAGATGCATCCATCCACAAGGCTCCGGCCCCTCATCCCATTGACATCCCTTCTTCTTCCCAGAGGGAACTACCACCATGCCTGGGCTTGAGCGGACTCTCTGCACATCCTTAAATGTGTACTCTAAAAGTCAGGAGGGCCAGGCACAGGGCGCAGGCCTGTCATCCCAGGGATTTGGGAGGCTGAGACAGGAGGATGGCAAATTTGAGACCAGTTTCAGCAATTTTGCAAGATTCTGTCTCAAAATGAAAAAAATGAAAAGTACTGGGGATGTAACTCAGAGGTAAAATTCCCAGGGTCCAGTCCCCATACCAAAAGTACATAAATAAATAAATAATAAATGCAAGGATAGTGACCGAGGGTGAGGATCTGGGTGATCAGTCCTCTACTCTGATTCCACTACCACTCCCTCGCTAGCTGTGTGGCCTGGGGAAAACTGTCCAGCCTCTGCTTCACCTTTCCTTCTTCTCTAAAATTCTCTAAAATGGGACTAATAACACCACTTTACTGGGATGTGACAGGGATGAAATAGGATTATTCAGGCCAAGCAGTTGTTATTAACCTAGGGTGACTTTGCTCCCCAGGAGACATTTGGTCCTACTGAGACGTTTTTATTGTTGCATTGAGGGGGCAACTGGCATCTAGTGGGAGGGGCTGGGGGCGCTGCTGAACTTCTTATAGCACACAGGATAGTCCCCCCAGCAAAGAATTACCCCACTCGACATTGGTCAAGTGGAGAAACCCCACAGTGAAACATGCCATCACTTCGCAAGGGCTCCGTAAACCTTTGCTCAACAAACACAAAAGCATGAATTATTATAATTTTTGCATGGAAGACTCTGTGTTAGACACTTTCACATGCGTATCTCACAGGTACCTAGTGAGGTTGTCCCTTCTTGGATATAAAAAATGATAGGAGGCACATGCTGCTGCTTCTACCAATGCTTGTCCCATTTGTTAAATCAAATTGGTAAACATACTGAAAAGGTAAAATTTCGGGAGAATAGATTAATTGTAAGTTTTTCCTCGGAGCCCGACTCCTCCTTACTCTCCTGCGAAATGAATTGTATCAGCACTTTCAGTCACAAAATTGGTTCATTTAAACCACAAGTATTTCTTCCACCTAAGGAAGCCCAGGGACTGGCATGGAAATAAGTAAATAAATAAGGTGTTTTAATTAAAAGAATGCCTTTTGGCCCCTGTTCATGAAGATTGGCTCTCCAAGGGCTCAAGAAACCACAGAGGCAGCAGAGAAGATGACCAAGAGGTGACAAGCCAGTGCCCTGCCTCTGACTGGCCCCAGGCTGAAGTGGATTCTGAATGTTCTGCCTATGGCTGTCCCAGGAATCAGAGCTACTGCCTGTGGGGGTCAGAGAGCAGCCTCTGTGGGTGGTCTCAGCACTGGGTTTCCTTCCAGGTGGGTTTCCCAGTCCAGCAGCATCAACACTGACGATTCTTGGGCTCTATTCTAGAACAACTGAATCAGAAACTGTGGGTACAGTGCCTAGTGCAGTAGCACACACCTATAATCCCAGATACTCAGGAGACTGACACAGGAGGATCCAAGTTCAAGGACAGCCTCAGCCACTTAGCAAGAACCTGCCTCAAAATGAAAGCAAATAAAAAGGACTGGAGATGTAGCTCAGTGGTTGAGCACCCCTGGGTTCAATCTCCAGGACCAGGGAAAAAGAAATGAATGGAAGAAAGAAGGAAAGGAGGGAGGGAGTAAAGAAAGAGAGAGAGAAAGAAAAAAAGCAACTAAGGGTACAGCCCAGGCTATTTGGGTTTTCTCAAGTTCTCCAGATAGCATCCACGCACATTCAAGTTCAAGGCCAGGCCCCGCTGTCCCCGTGTGCCTGCAGCTTCCCCACTGCAGACACACGGTTCCCCAAGACAGTTCAGAAGTAGAGCAGCCTCTGCTGACGAGCTCGTTCCTGGTGTCAGAACGCTTGACACATATTCTTTAACTTTCACAACAAGAATAAAAGAGAATAGCTATTATGTCCTTTTCCAGATAAGAAAACCACAGCTCACAGAACTTACGCGACATGCTGGGGTTATACCTACAGAAAAGGAATGGCACGGGGTCTGGATCCAGGTGCCAGCCTGATGCTAAATCCTCCGCTTTTAACAATGACATCACATGGTGACATCACACTGACCTTTAATGATAAAAGAGAAAAACACAAACAGATCAGCCTGCACCAAACTGTGAGCCCTGTCAAGATTTAGTGCTATGGAATCAAATGTCCTGAGGTTCCCTGGTCATTAACCCCTCGCGCCTGATACTGCCCTCTAGTGGCCTAATCTTCCAGCCTTTCCTTCCTACTAGCTGTGTGACGGGGTAGCTGACGTGTAACCTCTCTGAGCTCCCACATTTCACCTCTAAATCCATTTAAATATTACTTTCCTATCAAAATTGTTATGAGAATTAAAGGGGATAACAAATGTGAACATATCTAGCCCAGTCCCCAGTGCACAGGAGAGAGTAATTAACTGCAGGTTTTCTCCCACTGTCCTCTGCAAATCAACAACTACCAAAACTACTCTATCCAGGAGTGATTCTCTGGAAGCCTGGTTTACTGACCAATTAGCTAATAGGATGAGCAAATCCTGGAGGTGTTAATTCATAATAATGGTTTCTGCATTTACCTCCAAAATAGTATGTGCCTTTCAACCTGGGGATTTTAGTCTTCAAAATTTCACAACCATCTTGTCATTAATGATGGAAATGTTAGGGAATGTGGAAGGCCAATAGGGAGCCTTTCCCACCCTTGATATCACTCCAATATCATGTCACTGGAGTCAGTGGCCAGGGACTATCAGAGAACGGGTAATGAGATAAGGAAGGAAAATATACCTTTAAGGCTGCTACTGACTTTGAAGAGAAAAAAATGGACTACAGGCATCTGAAGCTCAGGATAGGTGCGAAGGATTGGAAAAAAGAAGTGAAATCAAAGACTAATGAGTCGTTTGCCAACATTTAATACAATTGCTTGGGATCTGCACAGATGAATGTAATAAGGCTTCATTAAAAAGTAGTTATAACAACTAATAAGACCCTAATTAAATTAGCTTTCACTGGGCAAGCTGCTTGTGAGGTCCTAATTAGGTTATTTGCTGCCATTGGTCCAGTCTGAAAACAAAAGAAGACTCTGTACATCTTCAGTGGAGCCTGGAAAACTGGGTCTCCAGCCTTGAACAGGAAACACTAAAAGGCCAGGAGAGCAGCCTGTCCATATCTATCCTGACTGTCCCAAAATCATGGTGAGCAGCCACAAGGAAATCCATGACTAAGTCTCACCACTCTTAGGAACCAGACAATTTTAAAGAAGAAAAGGGCATTAAAAGATGGAAATACCAAGAGCTTCATTTTACGTATGAGGGAACTGAGGTCATGTGAGATGAGATTAATCCAAGTCCCTTAGCAAGGGGAAGGATTCTCCACTGCCCCCAATCTTCTTCCACCACAATCTGGACTCAACAAAGAACTTGGGGCTGCTGGTACAGATTTTTGTTCTGGGAAAGAAGAGAGAAAGAAAAATAACTGGATTCTCAGAGTCTGTGTTTTAAACTAGGGTGTGTGTGTGTGTGTGTGTGTGTGTACATATATACATGCACTGGAGTGTGTGTCATGATCAAAGGCAGTTCAGCCCAAGGTAAACTGCTGCACTGCTTCAAAAGGACCTTGGTAGCTAAGCACAGTAGTGAACGCCTGTAATCCCAGCCACTCAGGAGGCTGAGGAAAGAGGATTGCAAGTTCAAGGTCACTCTGGGCAACTTAGCAAGACCCTGTCTTAAAATAAAAATTTTATAAAGGGCCGGGGGATGGACCTCCACGTTTGCCTAGCACGTGCAAGGCCCTGGGTTCAATACCTACTACCGCCAAAGGACAGAAATATAAAAAGAGAAAAAGAAAGGAAAGGTAACTTGGCGTTGCTGCTACAATGACCTCTCTAGAACTCAGAGCTGAAAAGACTGGTACCATACAGAACTACCCATAGGGTGACTTTTGAATTTGTGCTCATGGCAGAAAAGTCCCCTAGCATGAATAAAGTCTTCCTTATTGTGCTTGAACAAATACCACTAAATAGTGTACACACACACACACACACACACACACACACACACGATATTAGCAGTAATTATCTATGGTAGTTTCTCTCTCTCTCTCTCTCTCTTTCATATGTTTCTCTGCAGTGAATGTGTGTTGCTCTCCTAGTAAGAAGCAAGACAATAAAGACAGTTTTTAAACTGGTGAACTGAAAGGAGATACGTGAAATTGCAACTTTCCAAATACATTCCTGCAAATTTGGGAGTTACCTGTATCTCAATACAGTGCATTTAAGGTCTGGTGGTCTCTGAATTTCTTCTGGGTGACATCTGTGACAGAAGCAAAAGGCACATAGGAAGGTGGCTACTTCTCCTGTATTTTTATGGTGGCCTTTTTTGGGCACTATGAGTTTTTGCAGACAGGAGAGGATATGTACTGTCTACAACAGTAGCTACTGGCAACATGAGGCTAATCAAACTTAAATTAACTGAAATTAAAAATTCAGTCCCTCAGTCATAGTAATCACATTTTAAGTGTTTGATAGCAATGCACAGTTAGTGGCTTCCATACTGGACAGCACGAATTTAAAACATTTTCATCATCACGGGATGTTCCACAGGACAGTGCTGAGGCAGTGTGCTATGCAGCTCGCTCCAAACCTGGTTGATGATGTCCAGGGAGCAATAATCATGTCCATTTCTCCATGAAATGTTCTTCCTTGCTTAAAAATATATATTCATTCTGGATGCAGTGATATACACCTATAATCCCAGCTACTCTGGAGGTTGAGGAAGGAGGATACCAAGTTCAAGTCTCAAAATAAAAAATTTAAAAAGGGTTGGGGATGTGGCTCAGTGCCTGCCTAAACTTGTGCAAGACCCTGGATTCAGTAACCAGTACTATGGGGAAAAAATACATATATATAGCCATGGAAATATAAAATGGTACAACTACTTTGGAAAATAATTTGCAAGTTCCTTAAAAAGTCAAGCATAAGCTGCTTTATGACACAGCAATCCCACTTTCGGAATAAATGCATCCAGGAAAATTAAAAGCATATGCCCACACAAAACTTGTGCACAAATGTCCATAGCAGCATAAGAGGGCCCAAAAGTGGAATAACTCAAACACCCATCAGCTAAATAAAGGATAAACAAAATATGGCATATCTACACAAAGGAATATTATTTGGTCAAAAATTATGAAGTTCAGTTGTCCCATGGTATCTGCAGGAGATTGGTTCAAACCCACCACCACCACTGCCAACCACAGTACCAAATCTGCGGATGCGAAAGTCCCTTATAGGAAACAACATAGTGTTTGCATATAACCTGTGCTGTCTTCTTGCATACTTTAAATCATCTCTAAATTACCATGTAAGTGCTATATAATAGTTGCTATGCTGTATTGTTTATGGAATTATAACAAGGAACAAGTCCATGTATGTTCAGCACAGATGCAAGATTTCTTCCAAATCCTTTTGATGTGCATGTGGATTGAGGATGCAGTTAACCCTGCAGGACAGAGGGTGGCCTGTACCGATGCATGCTGCAACATGGTGAACCTTGAAAACAACATGCTCAGATCATGTGTCATACGATTCCGTTACCATGCAATGTCCAGAACATCAAACCCACGGGAAGAGGAAGCAGAAGGGTATTTACAGAGGATGGGGAGGGAAGCGTTCACCGCTGCTAACCTGCATGATATCTTCTGCTGGGGTGATAACAGCATTCCAGAATTAGACAGAGGTACTAATGCACAACTCCATGAATATACTCAAAACCACTGAGTGTCAGGCTTTTACAGGGTGGATTTTATGCTATGTGCATTTTATAGTTCAATGAAGCTGTTTCATTTATTTAAAAAAAAAAAAAAAACACTATTCAAATTGAGAGGAAAAACTCCTAAATATCCATCCATAGGCAAGTGAAGAAATAGATTCTAAAGCATCCATGCAGTGGACTCTGATGTAGTGGAGAGAATGAATTAGATCTGTACTTCTTAAGAAAAATATTTAAGACAGAACTTTAAGGGGAAAAAAACAATTTTCAGAGTATAGTATGAAATATTACATTAAAAATCCAAAATCCCCAAATATTCTAATTTTTATAAGTGTGTGCCCATATGGAAATACATAGAAACCAGAAACTGGAAGGTTGTGCACCAAAAAGATCACAAGAGTTAACACTGAAGGAAGATCCTGGGAGATTAGGTAGGAACAGGATCAATGAGTATGTTCTTAATTTTTAAAAGAAAAAAATATTCATTATATATATGTGCAATTAACTTTTTTTTTGGGGGGGGGGTACCAAGGATTGAGCGCAGGGTCACTTAATCATTGAGCCACATCCCCAGACCTTTTTTATTTAATTTTTTTTTTTTTTTTTTTGAGACAGGGTGTCAAGTCCTCATTTAATTGCTGAGCCTGACTTTGAACTTGTGATCCTCCTGCCTCAGCCTCCTGAGCCGCTGGGATTATAGGCATGTGCCACTGCACCTGGTTATAATTAATCATTCTAAAAACTCTCTTTATTAAAATGAAAACATAAATAGAACCATCTCTTTGGGGGAATAAAGAGAAGTATATTAAAATACAAATTTCAAAGAAATAAACTACTGAAATATCATTGCTTGGTTCTTCTGTTTGTTAATCAAATTCTCTTATTCTCCCAGAGAAACAAACTTAAACTTTGCTTAGCCCTGAGCTCTCTTGGGCTGAAAAAACACCTAAATAAACAAGGCTAATCCTCTTGTTTTAGCCCCTGCTAAAAGAGGCCAGCCCCATGTCCCTTATTCCCACCTCCAATCTGATTAGAGGTAGTTAGTAGGGTGACTTCCTATCTGGTCATCTGCTATCACCTCTTCCTAACCAGATCTACCTAGAAAACACCTAGAAATTCTTTTATGCTTCAGATAGCCCAAGCCTCTGCTGACACAGTCGAGAATGTGGTTTGTCCTATTTAGGAGATTTTTTTTTTTTTTTTTAGGAGTTGAGGAATGAAAGAGACTTGCTTTTCATTTGATTTTTCACCAATTTTCCCCAATCTTTCCTTTTTCAGATCAAAAAAAAAAAAGGATAAAATTTTAAAAGAATACATGAGAACACTTTCTCACCTGGTAGCTACAATTCTGTGATGATTTTCTTCCAGTCAGTATATTATTACCTGGGTGACTGACAATCACAACTGACACTCATTGCTCCCCTCACCCCCCGCGCCCAGCCCTGTCTCCTCCTCTCCCCCCTCCCACCTGCACAATTTTATTCTTCTAGTTTCTGACATCCTTTCAATGGCTCCCTATTGCTCTTTACTGAGGAATTTTCCATTTATTGGCCCAGCATCTCACAATGTGCACTTCCACTTTTCCAAACTTGGACTGTTAAATCAGAACAGCCGGGTCCCCTTCTGAACTTTGGAGCAGGTTTTTTTCAACAGAACACTTCTACAGATACCCATTTGCTCAGGATTCCCCAGGAACAATTGGCCCCATTTGTTACTGTGGAAAGCTGTGACTGTCCTCACTGTCCCTGCTGGCTGCTGCTTCCTACACTCAGGGTCGGGCTCTTGCGTTTGCATTTATTGCATGCATGCCTATGGTGCAGGGTCCTGCAAGCTGCTCATTCTTCTAGACACAAATCCCATCCACCCTGTCTTTTGAGGAATGATCTAATGTAGCACAAGGTCTCTGTTAATCAATTAATTATGTGTACATCACACAGAGAATGGTTAACACTTAGCCAAAGAAACATCAGAATTGTGCTGAGAAACCTGGTCTCTGGGCAAGCATGTTAGACCATTTTGTCAAAGTGCCCTTAATAGGAGATGATTGCTTGTTCATGATAAATGAATCAGAGCGGTCTCTGGTGAGTTTAACTGAGGCTTACAGTTGGCATCCAGGGAACACAGCCACCATTTTTACCATGTGCCAGGACTGTGCTGAGTGCCTTCCCTTAGATCATCTCCCTTCATTTTTACAACAACCTGCAGGAAAGGCGAGAATCTTATTTTTAGCCTAATTTTACAGATGTGAAAGTTGCAGTTCAGAGAGTGAGAGGTTTATAAAGGGATCATAGGTACCTTCTATGTACCGGACACTCCTAGAGGCACAGTAGTTAGAGAGTGGCCAAGTCACCACCTTTATGAAGTTTAAATCTTGGACAAATAGATATTAGGTAATTGTAAGTACTAGACAGGAAATAAAATGGGCTGGTATGCTAGAGAGAGGCAGGGTAGCAAAAATAAAAAGAAGGAGCGAAGGACTCTTTCGGCATGGACTGACACTTGATTGACTAGAAGGAGCCAACCCTGCAGGCTCGGGGGAAGTGACTCCAGGCAGCAGGAGCTGTGAAGGTAGACTTGTGTTTGACTAGCGGCCAGAGCGCTGTAGTGGAGAGAGGAAGGAGGGAGGTGACAGATGAGGTCAGACAGGAAGGTAGCATGGACATCTTGTAAGGTCTCGCAGGTCATTGTAAAGAGGTTTGAGTTTTCTTTAAGTGCAATAGAAAAATCACTGGAGGGTTTTGGAAAAGGAAATAGCATAATCTGATTTCCACTTTTAAAGACTTCATTGGATAGGAGGATGAATTGTAGAGACTCGCAAGTAGATGCAAAGAGGCATTTGTGAGGTTGTAGCTGTGGTCCAGAAGAGAGGTAATGGCAGGTTGGGATGGCCCTCTGTTCTTGCATATAAAAACCGAGACTACTCAGGATATAGCAGGATCCAGATTTAAAGAGAATTCCTCCACCTTCCTTAGTCATTCATGAGACATCCCACCTCGTAATGATTGTGTGCGAAGTGTGTGCCACAGTTTTCCTTTGAATAAACATTTGATTGAAGTGAGGCATACCTGCAGAAAAGGGCACCAGTCATAGGGTATGACCCCATCAGTTTTGACAAAGTAAACACATCCCCATAAGCTGCACCCAAAACGAGAGAGAAAAAAGAATCAATACCCTGCAGCCCCTCATCCCCCTTCCCATTGATCTCTAGCATTCCAAGTGAATGTCACACGTTTTGCTAGAATGACATTGTGTAAATAAACCCTAATATTCTAAGTCTTGCTTAACCCACACCCCCTTTTTCCAAATCCCTGCATCCCCTTCTACCAGGAATTTTCTGATACCATCCAACAAGAATGCTTGAAGTTTACATTCCATGGTATGTATTATAAAAACAGCATTTTCACATTTAAAATTAGCTGTAATATTGAGTATGCTTTTTTTAAACTTGGTATAACTTCCCTCTCTTCAATTCTGAATCCTCTTAAGAATCAGAGCTCACACAAATAAATGTGACACAAAGTCTGGAGAGCCTGTAAGATGCATTGTCCGAAAGAACAGTCTGGAAATCCAATGGCACGGACAGTAGGACTGAGATCCACGGGTTTGTAATAGAGACTGAAGATGCAATTTCAAGACTCTCTTCAGGGGACAGGACACTGGCCAGGAACTAATATTTACTGAGCACTTATTATGTCCCCAGCCCTGAATTAGGTGTTTCAGTGTGTTATCTTATTTAACCTTCACAAACCTTTGAGGATGGTGTAATTCTCTCCATTGTACAAATAAGAAAACCAAGGCTAAGAAAGGTAAAATAACTGACCTGAGTTCTCAGGGCTTACAAGTGGCAGAGCTGAGCTTACAACCAGCTCTGTCTGCCCCCTAAATCCCATTTCACTCTTCCAAAGCAGCTTCTCTTGTGCTTTTCATCCTTTGATCTGCACTAAATAGATTGAAAATGTTAGTCTCAACACTTGGTTGCTGCAATAAGCTGTTTCTTCCATTGGGTTTCCTTTTCATTCTTTCTTAATACACAGGCTTTCAAATTAATGGCAAAGCTATTCATAAATGAAATGGGAGAGGTGGTCATGGCTCTGCTTCTTTTCAAAAAGCAATGGCTCTTTAAGCCTGATGAAGCATAATGCTTACTGTAAATCCAGGAAAGAAATGAATGAGCACAATTTAAATCACCCCCACCCAGGCTTTGGCCACATCGGGGACTCGGAAGCTACGTTGCATTGCTATATTATTGGTTATAGAGAAAGGAGCCAGCAATTAGCAAAGCAATCTAGACTAACCATTTTAACATCTCCGGGAGAGGGATTCATGTTTTGTGGCTTTCTGGAAGCTCCCCCAAGCTCAAGCTGTTCCTGGGTTCTTTGGCTTTGCGTCATGAAGGGAATTGATTTGCTCAATTACATCTCTGCTGCCTAATTAGTAAGCATGGCCACACTTGGCCATGGGTTTCACAGAGATTAAACTTGGTATCCTGCCTGCAGACCGATTTTCCTAGCTGAGATTGGTGGTACCTTTCATCCTCAATCCATGCTGAGCTCCCCTCAGTTGATCCTAACAGCCTTTTAGCCAGGACTAGAGCACATTCTCAAAGTCCAGAGAGCTGGACTATCTGGGAATCACAGGTGATTTCCTGAGAGCCCTTCCAGCGAGGAAGCCCTGACTTCCCCAGTGTGGCAGAATGCGTTCACTCTCACCCTCCCATCTAACTTTCCCAGGATCTCAACAAGGACAGAAGAGACAGCTCCCATTCTCAGTATGAGGAAAGGAGCCTTCACAGAAACGGCCCCTCCAGGCCTCAAGGTGTTTCTCAGCAGAGACTAGTCATCGTTTTTTTTTTCAAAAAGGAACTTTATTAGGTTAATTTTTCTTATTGCAAGAAGTTATACATGTTCACTGTAGAAAATTTAGAATATATATGAAAATAGATTCAGGAAATAACAAAAAGCTATCCCTCAAACATGATCGCTGAGATGTCTGATGCATATTTATTCAGCCATTTTCCTGAGGGATGATGTCAGACATACTATTTTGTAACCTGCTCTTTGTCCTTTGACATACTGTGAATACTTTCCTAGTCAATTCAGTAATTTAACTGGTATGGAATAAGCCAACTACCTTTGTTGGTTATTTTGGGTTGATTACCACTTTTAGTTATGATAAATAACATGGCAATGAAACCTTTGTATGCAAACATAATCAACACTTATTTTGTATTTATTATGTCTCCTATACTGTACTGTTTTACATTACTATTCCATTTAATCCTCCTAAGAATCCTATGAATACATAATATCATCTCCATTTTACAGATGAGGATACTGAGGACTAAACGTTAAGTAACTTACCCATGGTGACATAGATATTAAGTGACAATGTTAAAAGCTAGCCACTTATTAGCCACTAAGATAAGTTCTTAGAATTGTCATTTCATGGAAACTAAATACGTAAAACTTTAAGGACTTTGAGTCCTATTAACCAGTTGTCCTCCAGAAATCATGTAACAATTTATTCTGTTACTATCAGGGCATGAATGCCCCTGTATTTGCATCAGCATCAACCCAGGGTGCTATCAAATTTGTATTGTTCATTAGAGAAATGCAGCCTAGTCTTCCTCCTCTTGGAGCACATGAGCAACCAGTCCTGACTGAGACGTTGTTCTTTGAATCAATGGTTCTTATTCTTTGTTGGTATATAAGCCCTTTTGAAAATCTTACAGAAGCCAGCTACAGAGGAGATGTACCTACATACATCAAATAGCCCCTGATTCTTCAGTGGTTGACAGACACCATTGAGAACTCCCGTGCTTGCTAGAGGCTTGATATATCAATAACACTGCTTGATTTATCAATAACACTGAAACTCAAACTAAAAGCAGAACT
Source organism: Sciurus vulgaris (assembly GCF_902686455.1). Lineage (NCBI taxonomy): Eukaryota > Metazoa > Chordata > Mammalia > Rodentia > Sciuridae > Sciurus > Sciurus vulgaris. Next base: position 20,137,749 of record NC_136466.1, on the reverse strand, counting down.
GACACACCCACTCTTCAAATGCTGGTTTTACCAGATTGTTCCTTTTAACAATCCTGTGTGGTGAGGAACAAATCAGGAGAGACTGAAATAAAATGCCCAGACACTAAAAAGGGATGGCTTGCCATCTAGAGGGAAGAAGGCAGGCAAGACTCTCTTGAGATCATGTTGTCCTCCACCCATTCACCAAGATGGCAGACCAGCTGGACTGGCCAGCACCAGCCTGCCCCTATGATGTACTTCAGCAACCTCAGAAGGACACACCTGTAAACCTCTTGCCAAATGTACTTCTTCTCCCGCTGGTGATTTTCATGACCCCCTGACTCCTGCTGCTTTATGGTTTGTAAAGCCTTGACTCGGATCAGTCAGACACCATCATTGCCACCCACCTCCTCCCGTAACGAGCAGTCAATTAGGGCACAGGAACAGGGGAGACTGGAGCCCAGGGCCTTGCCCATCCATCTGCTCTGAATGCTGCTGTACCAGGCAGATTTTTCTGCACTCTCTCCTTGGCCCGAGCACGTGCCTCTGGGAAAAATGGGGCCTTTTTTCATAATGATCCATCGAAGCTCAGTGACAATTTCAGAATTAGGTGTGGAACATCTGCTTCCAGCCTGCAAGAAAGGAGGTAAACAGAGGAATCAGTAAGCTTGAGTGAACTGCCCTTTTTGGGTGACCCAGTGGAGAACTGAGTTCCAGCTGAATGGGCAGGCCAGCCAGACCACCATGAGACACACATCAGGAATGCAGGCAGTGACTGGGACTGGAATCTGAGCCTCCCTGGCCCGGCTGTAGGGCCACAGCCATGTCGGGGGTCTCGCTGCACACAGGACAACCTCATCCTGCTCAGAAATAAAGGACTAGTAATGAAGGGAGGGCCACTGTGATCTTTGATTGCCTGGTTTAGCTCTTTCTCGTTGTCTCTTATTTTTTCCGTCCAGCCAGGACTTATCCTCATTTTCATTCTCTGAATTGCCCATCTATAGATCATGGGAGAATTTGTGAGTTAATTATCCCTTCTCCAGGCACCTTCTCAGAGGCCTGGGACTTAAATTCACAAAGACTGGGCATGGCAGAGGATGACCTTTTAATTCTAAATAATTACAGTTTCTCCCAAATTTGGCAGAGAAGATGAGTCATCTGGAAACAGGCAGATTCACACCCAAACACAGCTCTTCTTTTGCCACCTACGCATTCCACTCCCCTGTGGAATCCGCTCCACTTTAATTTCCTGTCGGTACCTGATTCTTTGGTGGCCTGGCCTCATGAGTGGTAGTACATGGGAGAGGGGGAACTCATGGGTTGTCCCAAGATAGTTCTGTGAATTACTTCTGTTCTGAACCTCAATTTCAACATCTGTAAAATGGGGACAGTTAACGTTAGCACCCACATAGAAATGTAGAATAACTGACTTTAGGAATGAGTTACAACACTTGCCACCTATATGCTCTCGATCCGCGGTAACCTCTTTTATTATTGCTGTTATTGTTATTAAATTCAGATCACCATTTTCTGTATTTTCTCTGAAAACATTGTTAGGCTTAAGACCATTTCTAGCTGTAGCGAGAGTCTGCACACATTTCCCAGCCTTCTCTGGAATCAGGACACTGTGTAAGAAGTCAGACTTCTCTCAAGAACTAAGTAACCTTAAGTCAAGCTTTTCTGAAACACTGGCCCTGCTGCCTCTACACCCCCACCCACGAAGGAGATGCTCTTCCCTGCCCTTCCAGCTCCTGTCCCCTTAAAGTGTGACAATGCAACCATTTTTTCAGGAACATTCTTTTAAAGTAAAATGTCGAATAGCACCTCTTCCCTAACTCTCCCCCACAAATCCCTCCTTCCCTATGTATCACCAGCATGCCCAATTTTCTTTCAGATACCTCCACACCAATTGCTCCACTAGACATACAAGTCTCCAGTCTGTGAGAGTCGGACTTGGGTAGCAGGAAGACCAGTAGCTTTGGGTCAGGACTGGAATTGAATCTTATCTCTGCCACTGTGTAATCTTGAGCGGCTTACTTGATCACTCTTAGCTATCTTTTTTTTTTTTTTTTTTTTTTTCATATATAAGCTGGACGTAATAATTTTACCCAACCTCATAAGCTTGGGGGGACTGGATCAGATAATCAGCGAAAGCTCCTTGCTTCCCAAATCAAGGTTAATCTCTGTGACTGGATGCTCAACCCAGCTGCAGTCATCTAGGAGACACTCAGTAAAGACTTACCGCGAAGTGGAGCAAAGCTTGGTGACTTCCCACTGAGAGTGACAATCCAGAAGCCTCTACCAGATTGAGAATGGAGACTTTGCTTACATGAAAGAAAGCAGATAAAATCATATTTTATGAAAAATCTAGATTTTCTTGGAGAAAAGGGAGTGTCTTCAGGAAGATCCTATTTAGAGGTGGAGCGGGAAGATAAAACGCATCTCCCACTGTCACCTCCTCCTCCATAAGGCTGGTGCCCAAGCTGCCAGAAATGAGAGCAAACGTGCTCTTAAAAGAGGAATCTAAGAAAATTTAAAAGAGAAATAAAAATTTGGGATTTCCTGGGTCAATCTGGAAGGAAGGTGGAGAGGAACAGAGATAGGAGAAGACAAGGCCAGGGTCAGGAAGCCCAGCCTCAAGGATTTCTCTGATGTGCTTGGTGTCTTGGCTCAGGCTGCCGTAGCAAAGCACTGTAGATGAATGGGTGGCTTATAAACAGCAGACACTTTTCTTTCACAATTCTGGAGGCTAAAAGTTCAAGGTCAGGGTACCAGCATGGTTGGGTTGTGGTGAGGGCCTCCTCCTGATACTGAATTCTAGTTGTAAGCTCACATGGAGGAAAGAGAGTTAGAGATCCCTTTGGGGTCCCTTTTTAAAAGCCACTACTCTCATTCTTGAGAACTCCACCCTCATGACCCAGTCACCCCCAAAGTCCTCACTCACCTCGCCAATCACTGCACTGGGGGCTGAGGCTTCAGCGTATGGATTTTAGGAGGACACACACATTGCCCGTGGTGTGAGTGATTTTTCTCCTCTGGAATCATTGCCTCAACATAATGTGAGCAGAGAGAACATCTCTGGTAACACATATGCAAATAGCACAGGCAATAATATTGAACGCACTCCGACTTTCTTTCATTGGAATTCTCAGAAAACATTCTGTGGTCACAGCAAGCCCACCCCAGCTCTGTGTCCTATAGGACATCTGTGAGTTGAGCAATGAAATATTTTCCAGGCGCTTCCATCTGGAAGGTTTCCCAGCTGTGCACAGCCTTTAAGCTATGAGAGAGGGCAAGAATTTCAGGGTCATTTTGATTTTTTAAATTTAAATTTATTTTTTTACTGATGCACAAAAACATAAAAATTGCACGTTAATAGGGTACCATGTGATGTTTTGATACATACATACATTGTGTAGGGTTTAAATCAGGGTGAGCACATCTATCTCCTCAGACATTTATCATATCTTTATGGTGAAAATATTCAAAATCCTTCCTTCTAGCTTTTTGAAATGCACAGTGCATCCTCATTATCTGTAGTCACCCCACTGTGCAACAGCACACCAGAGTTTCCTGAACTGTAACTTGGCACTCAGAGTCATTTCATGGCTTGCCTGTAGATCTAGGCTGAGAGGCAGGACGAAAAACCCATTTTGCTAGAATTTTGTACCACAACACCCAATCCGCAGCAAAAACTAACCTTTTCATTAGACAATAGTCATGACGCCAGGCAACATGCTTGGCTCTTGGGACGTGGTTAAGCAAGAGAAGGCTCTAGAGAAGAGACCAATACCCTGGAGATGGTGAGCTGGCTTCACTCGCTGTGGTTAAGAAGAACGGAGGACTGCAGATGACAAGGACAGCCTGGTCCCCTGGGGTACCTGTCAGGAAAGAGTGGGACAAACAGGTGGAAAGGAGATGCAGAGCCACACAGGGTTCCTAGGTCAACCTAGACTTGACAGACCAGTTTTGATAACAGGCAAAGTTTTGATCTCCACCAGCCAAAGGCCAGAACAAAAGGAGAAGTCAGAAAGAGGACATCATGAAACAGCTGCTGAGAGAAGGGATGAAAGGCGAGTGTGGAGCCGATGGTCTCAGTGGCCCAAGCTCTCCGTTTTACCATCTGGCTCCCCAAGGCCAGTAATTGTCCCTGTTCTCTCATGGAATCTTTCATCCCCGACACCTGGGCCCCTCAGTGCACTGGAGGTTCACCTACCACCTCAGAGGGAAGGATCCAGCGTGGCGCAGCCTGTGTGTTCTAGGCTCAAAGAAACTGGCCAGAAGTGCACTTGAAACTTCTCCCCCAACTTCCATTCCACCTCCAAACGATAAGCACAAGGGGGAGGAGGTCCTGACAGGTAATGCGACCCCTTTTTTTGTATGTAGAGAGACTGGGGCCCAGAGGGAGGCCAAGACCAGACCTAAATGCCAGATTCCAGCCTTGTGCTAACTCCTCTCCTGCCTATGTTTTCAATAGTAGTTTATTGCAAAAAGAATTCTAAATACAAAGTGAAAATCTTCAAATAACCATCTTTTAGAGGTAACCTCAATTACAATGTAGTGCATATTTACTCAGATTTTTTTTTTTGCTGTGAATACACACATATATATATACACACATGCAATGTTTTTAATAAAAAAATTAGATTGTATTAGACATAATTCCCTGAAATTTGGTTGGTTTTTTTTTTTTTCGTAATTCTGTTATGTACATCATTACATTGTAGACTTAGTTTACCATTTCAGTAGATGTATGGTTTTTCATAATGTGACTGCTACATGATTTACTTTTCAATCCCCTATTGTTGGAAATACAGGTTATTTCCCAGTTTGGGGGAACTGTGTGCTGCACTTCCTTATACTTTTATCTTTGCTCCCTCTGGAGAGTACTTCTGGAGAGTAAATTCCCAGATGTTATACTTAGATTAAAAGCTGTGACCAGGGGCTAGGGGTGCAGCTCACTGTTGGAGTGCTTGCCTAGCATGAGCAAGGCCCTGGGTTTAATCCCCAGCCCTGATTTTTTTTTTAAATACTCAAATTTTATCAGATAATGACAAAAAGAATTTTATCAGAGAATGCATATTTTCTACCCCAAATTTATACCTCCTTCAGAATGTATGAAAATGTTGGTTTTCCCACACCCTTGCCTAATGGAGCATAAAAACTTTTAAAATATCTCCTAAACTAATAGGTCTAAAATATTTAGCTGCTTCTTACTTGCATTATTTACATTGTAAAGGAATTTTATTTCTGCATCAATTCATTATGCTTTGTACTTACCTTGCTATTTGCTTCTCCATGTGATGGGTTAGTTTTATATTGAGTTGTTTTTCTCTCACTGATTGCAAAGAGAGCTTGTTATTTGAGATACACATACTTCTCTCGATTCTTCTTCTTAACATTGTTTTTGAAGTCTGTAGCCTTATAAAAAGGCCCAGACAAGTTCAGATCCTGAACTTCTATTATACTTTAAAAGGTCTTTCCTGTTTCAAAATTATAAAAATATTTTGCTACCCCCTCTTCTAATAGTTTAATGGTTTTTCTATATTTAAAATCATGGGTCAGTCCAAGTTTATTTTGGTGTAAGAAATAAAGTAAAGATCCAGCTTTATTTCTTTATAAATGGCTATCCTGTCGCCTCAACATCATTTATAGAATAACCTATTTTTCCCCACAAGCATTGAAATGGCATATAAAGTTCTTACGGTTATTTGGGTCTCTTTTTAAACTATAAAATTTTATTGATCTTTCTGCCTTTTTCTATACTTTCTGCCCTAGTGTTTTTAATTACTATGGTTTTATGGAAAGTGTTAATATCTATAGTGGTGAAGTTACCCATTCCCCCATATCCTTCTTCACTATTCCTCTTCACTTCCATTTACCTGGGTATTTTTCTCATGTCTATTCTGCTATATTCCGTATTTCTATGCTTGAGTCTGGATCATTAATCTTCCCTCCCTACTTATTGGGGTTTTAATGAGATCATTTTGAACTTCCAGGGGAATGAGGAGAGAACTGAAGTTATCTTGGATCCAGACTTCCTGTACAAAGGCAAACTATGTCTCTCCATTTATACATGTCTTCTTTTTATGTCCCTTATAAAATTTTACAACTTCCTTCCCATAAGTCTCACCAATGTTCAGTTTCTAAAAGTGTTCTATGGGGAAATTGCTATTTCCCGTGAGATCAAAGCATGGAACCTTCATTTGGCACCAAAGATGGCCCCGTGAGTACTGCAGAAATCATTCTATCCCTTCTGCTCCCCACTCTGGGCCTCTGCCAGGAGGTAGGTCCCCCACTGGAAGTTGGAATGGACCCATCAATTAATCAGCAGGTAATCAATGGTCACTGACTCTATGCCCAGCCCTATGCTAGAAGTATAAAACCCAAATCTGTCTTTAAATAGCATTCACACTGACTAAAAGTAAAGAGGCACATCCTCTAACAATGAAGTCAGTGACCATATACTATGGACTCTGATGGGAAATTAAAAAAGAAGAGGCTTAGAGCAATCAGGGAAGTTTTCCAAAGAGATCAGAACTGAGCTGGGTGTTGGCATGTGGTTACCATTTGGATAAGTAAAGAAGAGAAAGGAAGCAAAACACAACCAGGAAAACCAATCAACAACCTTCTTAAGCCAATCCCAAAAACAAACGGCCAAATGTTTTCTCTAATAAGTGGATGCTGATTCATACAGTGGGGGGGGGGGATGAAGGAAGTTTGGATTGTGCAGGGGGAGCAAAGGGAGGGGTGGGGGGGTGGGGATGGGAAGGATGATAGAATAAGACAGACATTATTACCCTGTTTGCATGTATGATTACACTACTAGTGTCACTCAGCACCATGTACAGCCAGAGGAATAAGAAGTTATACTCCATTTGTGTACAATGTGTCAAAATGCATTCTATTGTCATGTTTAACCAATTAGAACAAATTTTAAAAATTAATTAAAACCAAAAAAAAAGAAGTAAAAAATAAAAAATTCCAAATGCGAAGTCAATGTTGGAAACATCGCTAAACAAGAATGCACAGTGCTGAAAACAGAAACAAAGGACGGAATAAGAAAATTTATCTGAATTACATGTAGTAAAGCACATATGATTTTTATGCATCAATTAAAAGATAAACAAAAAAGGGAAAAAAAATTCTATGAACCTGCTGCTGAGCTAGGCACATAAAGAGGACTTACAGGCTCAGCAAATTTTTTACACATTTGCAAAAGTCAAACTCTGTGTTGAGTGCTAGAGAAAACTAGATGAGGAAGACTGACCTGGCCTCAAGGAGGGTACAAGCCAGGGCGACACTCCCTTAAATAGAGTTCAGGAGCTGTCACGACAGATCTCTGTGGAGACAGTAGCCCAGGTACTTACTCAAGGGACTGAATGCTTTTGGGGTACGCATGGATGGCATTCAGTAGGCCTGTGGATCCCTCAAATGGTATGGTGCTAGATTATCTGCTTGGCACCTTTTGTTTCATTGTCCCGGACATGGAACGCCTATAAAAACTTAAAAGCAATAAATGCACCATTTACAGTAATTTGGAAGTAAGAGTGGTTGTGCTCACAGAATTGAAAACTCGAGACCTAATGTGTTAACCAGTATTGCTGGCTTAAAAAAACCTGAAGGGATCAAGTAGAACAAATTTTTTAAAATTAATTTTAAAAAAAATTGAAGGGTTAAGAGACACAGTTCTTGGCTTCTAGATACACATTTGAGTTTTAATGGCCAGATAAAATATATATAAAGACACAACCACAAAAGACCTAAGTAAACAAAGTTAGCCTTCCGCTACCCCAGAAATGCGCTCAGAGTTGAGGGAAAATTCTTGTGTATTAAGGAAGCTGCCCAGCCTGGAGCCAGGCAGATCTAGGTTTGAATCCCAAATCTACCCCTTCTGAGCTGTGTGATGTCAGGTGAGTGCCCAAGAGGCAGTGCCTCAATTTCTACATTTGTAAATTGAGAATTATAGAATCCAACCCCACCTTCCTGTCCACAGCGAGGATGAAATTAGGGAGCATGTGTGTCACCCAGGACTTCTCAGCATGCTCATTCCTTCCTTCTGTTGTCACACCCCAGAAGAAAGTGGTTATGTGGAGCAGGGTTTAAGCAGGGCCTGGAAAAAGGAGAGAGGAAGACGGGAGGAGGAACAGGGAAAGGGCATCCACTCTGACCAGTGGACAGCATGAATCAAGGGAAAGGGGCCAGAAGAGTCAGCATGTGTTGCAAAGTATCAGTTTAGTGCAGCCAAGTTGAACGGGTCTTAAATTCCAGCCTAAGCAGTTTGAACTTTATCCTACTAACTATAAGAGCTGCTGGGGGTTGAGGGCAAGGGAGTTCATCCCATGGGGTGGTGGCTCTCAGCCCAGTTTTTGCTGGTCCCTGGATCCCAAAATATTCAGGAAAACAAGTTATTAAAATAAAATTGCAATGTGGGCTAAGGCAACACTTCTCACCTCCGGGTCTTTTTAAAAAGCAGATTCTGATGCAGTGGATCAGAGAGTCTGCATTTCTAACAAGCACCTAGGTGCTGCTTATCTGAGAACCTCCACCTGGGTAGCCTGGGGCTAACACCAGTTTTACTATTTTTATTACTATTTTTATTCACGCAACACGTTGGCTGAGTGCCTGTCTCGAGTCAGACACTGTGCTAGGCCCTGAGCAGAGAGGAGAATCAGATGTGAACTCTCTATTCTAGATGTTTACTGTCTAATCAGAGAAGATGAGACATAGACCTTAGCAACTATAATTCAAAGTAAAAAATAATAAATGCCACATTTTAGGGTTAGAAAAAGCACTTGGACAAGTCAGCAGTTGAGAGAGAAATTGTCTAGCATTTAAGGAAATGAATGGAAGCATCTTTTTCTAATGATTACAAAACCAGGCCTTCGGGGTTGGATTTTGATCCTAGGCCACCCCTTTCTGAGCACGTGATCTTGTTGACCTCTCAAACCTCAGTTTCTTCTTCATAAAATGAAATTCGTAATCGCAGAACTGCTGGAAGGGTTGCTTTAGAGAATGTTTATAAACACTACCTAATAACTGGTTTAGGAACCAGTTATTGTAAATGGTGCCTGTGGGGTGATTATTTTTGTTTTCAGCATATACTTTAAAACTCAATATGGGTCTCTTGGCCCCAAAGACATTATATTTGTTGGACAAGTTTATGTTCCAGGGTTAAGTGGCAAATGAAAGTGGGAAAAACCTCGAAGGGAATTTCCAAATCCAAAGGAACTTCCTCTTACAAAGCTAGTGCTGAAAGAATTTGAAACTCTTTTAAATTTTTCTTGTTTTTATTGGACCAAATTCTGTCAGCTAAGAAGACATGACCTAGCTGAAGGTGTAACCAAATGCTCCTAGTAAAGAACCACTTTGGAAAAAAAAAGTTCCACTCCCTTTACAAGTTCCACACCCACTGGCTCCCCTGAGATCATGGGCTTGTGGGACACTAACAGTGAAATAAGTCAGATCAAAACTGACAATTAGAGTCACAGAATGTCAGCACCCAGAGGGATTTCAGAAACCACCCAGCCCAATATTGACATTCTGTGGACCAGATAAATGATGCTGCAGGCCCTCACTCCTCGCTGCCGTCTCCACGCCTGCTCATGGGCTCATTCCTCCAACCCATATTCAGTGAAGGCCTATGGATGCATATGTAAATGAAAGAATATGCAAGAAATAGAAAGATCTTCTCATTTCCTGCAGCAAGGGGATGAGGGCAGCCGGCTGGGTCCAAACACACTGGAACCAAGAGGGAAGTCTTGTGGGCTTAACAATAAAAAGTTTCATTTCAAAGCTTTCTTTCTCTTACCTGTGGGGCCCCTGGTCACATGCTGCTACCCACCTGAGTCCATTTCTTTATTATAAGGTAGGGAAAATCCCATCTTGCTCATAGAGCCGTGGGGGTTAAATAAAATAGGACAAAGAAAGTTGGCTGACACCTAACAAGGACCTGTTAAGCACAGCATATTTTGATTAGTTTTTTTTTTTTTTAAACTTTTAAATAATATTCCCTGGATTTTCCAAATGACAGAAGTAGTTCGTGTCTAGGAGACAATTCTGGAAAATACCAAAAAGCACGGAAAAGGAGAATCCACCCAGAATTCTCCCATCTGAGAATTATCAGTGCTGATGTTCCAGGGTATATCCTTCCAGGCCTTTCTATCCATAAACATACACATGCTGTTTGCCTCTGAACTGTACTGATGGTGATTAAAGGCCTTTGTTAGATGCTGCCAGGATTCAAATTCTAACTCTGTCACCCACTAACTCTGTGACTCAGGTAACCTGTCTGGTGAATCTGAGCTTCTGTTCCTGAGTGTAATAACCATGCTCTCCAGGCCTAAGCATAGAGGTTGGAGAAGATGGTGTGGATGGTGATCTAGAGCCAAGCAGGGCACAGTCACGTGGTGCTGCCCTTGGAATCCGGGACTGATGAAGGGGTCACAGGAAGGCCAACAAGAGGCCGAGCATTTAGCCCAGGACCAGGCACAGAGGAAGCATTTGCTAAATGGAAATACTATTCTACTAACATGCCCTGTGGTTCTGAAGAGCGGAGGTTCAACAGGGTTGCGACCTTCACTACTCACTGTTCACTGTTCAGATTTGTGAGATGGCACCTTAAGGGTGACCTGCTAGGACCATGTCCTGCCAAGAAATGCTTCTCCCTGTGCAGGTGCTGCACAGCATTAGTCTTTGAGTCTCACACTTCATAATCCCTCTAAATCACCCTTGGGCACTCAATTCCCTTCTCCCCAAACTCCACCTCCAACTCCCCCCACCCAGCATAAACAGAGTAAAATAATGGAAGTGCCTCAAAAGGTAGAGAGCCTTCAATCCCTCGAAGTCCTTCCAGAAGGGTTTTCTCTTTAGATCTGCTTAATAATTCTAAGTTAGAGGTTGCCAGGCAGGGGGTGTCAGAGTAGGGATATGGAACCACCAGGGATGCTCCTCTCCTGCAGGTCAAGTTCGTGATGGCTTTGGATGGTGTGCAAGATAGCTTGAAACGACAGCTAGAGATGGTACAAGAAACTCCGAGTCACATCTTCAGTCATTCAGTCACTGAGCAGATGTTTATTTAGTTCCTACTATGTGCTGCTGTCAGCTCTCCAGCAAGAAAGTGATTCTCTGTTCCCGTCTGTTTCAATCCTTTAGACTCCGAAAAGAGGAACGCCACTCACTTTAGGACCCAAAAATGGCTTCAACTGCTCTCAATTCCTTCGGGAGCAATTCAGAAAGTATTGATATTGTTTTGTTTTCATCTTGTTTTTTCTCTACCATGACTTTTCATTTGTGACAAACGATGCAGGTTTCAAAACAGTGATAGAAAGCCTCCTTCAAAACAATTTAGATACCACAAGTGAATTGATTTAAAGAGAAGCATGAATATGGGGGAGGGAGGTGATTATGTTGTTATATTGTGCGCATGTACAAATATGTAACAACAAATCCCACCATTATGCGCACCTCCATTGTGCCGATAAAAAAAAATATTTTAGAAAAAAGAAAGCAAAGCATAAATAAAAGGTAGTCCAGGTGGTGGAGTGATAGATGCTTAGGAGGCCTAGACTTGAGATAGGGAGGACGCAGCCCTCTCAGGGGAGTCACAACCCGTTTAAGACCATGACAACCCTATGGACCCTCCTGCCAGAGAATGCATGAATGGTGCATCAGTTTCAGCAGGCTCAGGGCCTGGTGGGAAAGAACCCCAGGGCGGGAGCCCAATGCCTGGTGAGCAGGAAACCTCATCCTCTCCTCTCTGTGACAGTGGCCTGGCATTAAGAGCCAGAGCAGTCCTGAAGCAGCAGTGCTAGAAGCAATCATAACACATCCATTTATTGAGTGTTTTCAGTGTGCCAGGCCTTTGCCATGCCTAAGCTCACCTCGTCCGCACACAGAACTATCACCCGGTTCATCTCCAAGGTCACACTCCAGGAAATCCAGGGCTGGAACTTGAACCTAGATCTGTGACATCTGAACATCAAACTCCCCTGCCTCAATCCATGAACATTTGTTGATCAGACGAGTGGCCCCTGGAACCCGTCCTGGTGACATCTCTGCTATGTACCGTGGAGTGACCTGTGCCAGTCACTCACTTTCACTAAGCCCAGGTAAAAGAAGGAGGCTTGCCCAGTCTGGAAAGTCAATTATTAGGATGTAGAGCCAGGTTCAGGGACGTGCAGAGCAAGCTGGTGACACTGTCAAAGAATCCAGCACAGCCCAACTTCCAGCAGGGAGAGCTATCCTTCCAGGAACCGGTACTTCCTGTTGTGTTTACTTCCCTCTCCTTGCAGCTTCATCCCCAGGAAAAAGTCTGTTTGGGCGCCCAGGGAAAGAGATCCCTGTCACTCATCCTCTTTCATGCCAAAGAGGTTTAGCACCTCCTCTAATTAACCTCAGTTTTTTGGCTTCCACCAGGAGAGGCTGGCGCAGCAAATATGGCCCCTAATCCTTGTAGCTAGTGTGTTGCTGGGAGCAGAGGGGAGAGCGAAGAGGGAGGGGGAAACTCTGGTGGCCTGGCCATCCAGTCCCTGACCCACACTGCCCCTCTGCGGTGGGTCTGGAGAAATACCCCAGCAGGAATGGGAAAGGCTGGAGGCACCTCTGGCTTCACGCAGACTCTGAATTTCAAGCAAGGCTGGAAAAGACCCAGTTCAAACCACTAAATTAAAGCAGGAAAACTGAAGCTCAGAATGGGAAAGCAAGTTAGCAAATACAGGCTTTCTACAATGAAATTTCCAGCCCAGTTAGTGATATAGAGGCGTCATCATCATTATGTGGTGAGTTACTGTTGATGCAGAGTTGATCGGGTGGCAGGCACCTGGTGTTCGGAGTGTCCCTAAGGACTTGACATGCTTATCCTGCTTAATCCTTGAAACAACTCCAGGAGGTCACTAATATTACAAGTCCCATTTTTCTGATGAGAACCTGGGGCTTAAGGACAACATGAAATTTGTCAGTCATGTGGCTGCTGGTGAGTCAGCCAGAATTCCACCCCAAAGAGCGCCATTCCAACAAGAAAGGGGACTCCTGTCAGAGGTCACCGAGGGCTTGTTCAGGGGTGGGGGTTGCCATGCTGGGATCTGCAGGAGGAGAAAAATAAAACTGAATGCAAATGAGACAAGAGGGCAAGCCTTGTTCTCCTACCAGACATACGAGAGCTAAAAACAGCTAAAGGAACACAGAGACGTGGGGATGTAGGGAGAACGTCACGCTGCACGGTTGGCATGAGGGAGAATTGGTACAACCAGTTCAGAAGGCAATCTGGCTAGCTGTCAGTGCTTACATGTGTGGCTGACCCAGCGATCCCTTATGTGGGAATTTACTCTACAGAAATGTTCGAACATGCAGAATGTGAAATGCTTCAGGCTTCCTATTGCTACGGTTTATAACAGTCAAAAATTGGAAATCAATCACCTATTTGACTAGCATTAGAGAAGGTGTTAAATAAAGTACTACATACCCAGATAGTAGGATGTAATGCACTGTTGTAGGGACAGGGGTGGGGTGGTGAAATAGCACAATATATCCTGACCTGGGAAAATAGAAACACTCAAAGCAAAGAAAGCAATTTAGGGAAAGGTACTGCAATATGACCCCATTTTTTCTTAAATCTAGAAGAATAAAAATAAAGCTGTTAACTCTGGTCCCTTGTGCTTGAATGGAGAAAGAATTTTCACTCAATATAGATTTTTTGGTAACATGTAATTTTTTAACACAGCATGTATCATTTTTGTAATAAAAATATACAAATCTGGAGGGGAAAAGAAAATAAACGAGAATATAGCTCCTGACCAGAAGGAATTCACAACCTGGGTGGTGAACAAGGGCTCAGCCGGCCCTGGGATGGCTTAACATATTAACAAGCAAACAATAGAATAACAAAATGTGATCTGCTCGTACATGTTCCATGGGGTGCAGAATCTGATGTGGATAGGGCTGACCAGGGCAGAGTTCCTATGGAAGTTAATTGAGCTAGATATGAACCCCATATCTGTGGGTTCTGAATCCAAGGATTCAACTAATCTGGATCAGAATCATTCAGGGGGAAAACTGCATCTGTACTGAAGAGGTACAGATTTGTTTTATTTATCATTTTCTCTAAAGACTACAGGGTAGCCAGGCACGGTGGCACACCTGAAATCCCAGTGACTCAGGAGACTGAGGCAGGAGAATGGCAAGTCCTACACCAGCCTCAGCAACTTAGGGAGGCCCTGTCTCAAAATCAAAAATAAAAAGAGCAGGGGATGTGGCTCTGTGGTTAAGCACCCCTGGGTTCAATCCCTGGTGCCAAGGAAGGAAGAAAGGAAGGAAAGGAAAAGGAAGGAAGGGAGGAAAGGAAGGAAAGAAAAGGGAAGGAAGAAAGGAAGGAAGAAAAGCACTAGAGTGTAGTAAATATTAATGTGATGTTGGCATTGTTTTAGTACTATAAATAATCTAGAGATTATTCAAAGCATAAAGGAGGATGTGTACACATGATACATTATCAGCACATATTATGCTGTTTTATATGAGCATCCACAGATTTTGATATCTGCAGGGGGTCCTGGAACCAATCCCCTGCACATTTAGCCAGAAAACTGCCTATTACAAAAATGGTCACCATTTATTATTATTTACAAGGCGTCAGATCATGTGTCAAGTATGTTACATGGATATTTTCATGTATTCGCAAGCATTCTATAAGGCAGACATTGTCCCCATTTTGCAGATAAGAAACTTGAGGTTGAGAAAGCTAATTAACATTTCTAAAACCAAACCGCAAATTCCTAAAGAGGACATTCAATACCAGGTCTGCATGGATCCAAACCCTGTGCTTCAAGCACCCACCCACACTGCCTAACTTGAGGATAAAAAAAAAAAAAAAAAAAAAAAAGAAAATGGCCTTCTTCTAAGAGGGGTAAACAGCTGAAGGAGCCCAAACCCAAAATGTGCTGTAAATGCTGAAGAGAAAAGTCATTTGCACCCCCTTACTTCGGCTGAATACTTTTCAGGGTCATGGTCCTGGAAGGATACTTGGTAAGAAAATAAAGGCAAAGATTCAACCCACCTTTGCCTTTGGCAAGGTGCCTTCAGCATAAAGAAAGTAAAGAAGAACCTGAAAAGATATGCCACAGTACCCAGGGGGACAGAGTGGCATGTATGCCCCTATCCTAATGCTGCGGCGTGTACTCTGTTGCAATGGCCTGTTCACTGCCACAGCGCAGAAGCAACTTCCCAAATTCAGTTCTGTATACCCACAGCTTGTCAGTGCCTGGCACTTATCAGGAGCTCAGTAATTCTGGAAAGAATTAATGAATGAAGAAAAACATGTATGAGTGTATAAAAATTTAAATAGCTACCACCATCATATGCTGCTATCCTGGTGCCAAAACATGGGACACAAGAGCACCTTCCTCAACAGTGCCTTCCCACTGCCACTCCATTATCAAATGGGCTAATGGTGGGAAAAGTCTAGCACAGATCCTGTGGAGCACGCGCACAACATGAACAGCAGCTGTTAGCAATACTGCTATGCATGCATCCTTTTAAAAGAGTCCACCCCTCGGGATGCACCCCCGCTTTCATTTATCCCCGTCTCACCACCCTCTTCAACAGTGTTGGCACCACGCAAAGGTATGAATTTGTTCTCAGTAAACAGGGCTTCCCTGCTCTGGATTCTCCCCACCTTTGGTCTTTGCATTCTCAGCTGCCATCCCATATGTCCTCATGCGAGGGGATGTGCCACCTGTACAGATGCTCATCAATAGCTACCTGGGGAAAGACGCACAAGGCTCCCTCTTCTGTTTCCCAGGCTCTTCAGAAGCAGTGATGCAAACAAGCCCATCGCCATGGACAAAGCCCACTGCTAGGTATTCACACACCATCTCTGCATCTCAGTTGGGGCTTTCCGTATGGTGCCTTAATTCCAAACACTGTCTTCAATGGTGGGACGCAAACCTAATGACCCAGTCCTTGTCACAAATCAGACCAGGAAGTGGCACTGTCACCTGCCTCATCACAGTAAACCTAGAACGTCGCCCACTTTCACATCTCCTGAGTTGAGAAGCGGTCAGTACTTGTAACAAGTATGGGTGTTCTTGTTCCAAATTAAATCCCCAACTGCCTCAGTCCTAAACCAGGAGCTGAGTCAGCTCCCACCAGCTACTACCACGGGCTTGCTAAGCAGAGAAGACTTGGGTTCCCTGTAAAATAGCTGAACCTCAAATAATCAAGAAGATGAAGTGCTCCAAGGGGGGAATTTAAGCATAATCCAAAATCAAAGACAGGAGTTCTTATGTGCCACCACCTGTGAAATGTTCAGCTACTCTCAGGGCCCCATTGCGTCCATATGCAAAATGGTTGGTCTTGACAATTGTTAACCAGGTGTGCTCAATCTTCATTCAATAAATGGACTCGAAGTGGATCCCCCAGATCAAATCCTAAGGCAACTCATAGTCCAACAGAATTAAGAGAGGAATAGAAAAAGTTCATATGCCACAGGCCAGGTGACAGGGTTAAGACGTGGTGTAAAGGTACAAAATAGGGCTGGGGAGATAGCTCAGCTGGTAGAGTGCTGAATTCGATCCCCAGCACCGCAAAAAAAAAAAAAAAAAAAAAAAAAAAAAAAAAAAAGGTACAAAATATTCTGCAAAGTATGATCCCATTTTTAATATGTAAATGTGTGTATACAACAGAAAAAAATCTGAAAGTATATCTGCCAAAATGTGACATGTTTCTGCATTGCAGGATTATGTTTGCTTTTTAAAATATTTTTTCTTTCTTTTTGCTTTTTTGCGTTTTCCCATTTTCCCAAAAAGATATTAGAGTGTCTTTTTATTTCAAAAACATCTTTTGTATTTAAATAGAATTCAGTTTAAATCTCAGCTATATCACAAACATACTGTGTGACCCGGGGCAAGCCACTTCCCCTCTCCAAGTCTTGGTTGCCTTATATTTAAAATGGAAATGGTTTTTAATTTGATATTGCCATAAAATGTTTTTGGATCTTGAATTCAGAGAGATGAGTTAATCGTGTTTCTGGCTTCATAACATCTCATCCGCATTAGTCTATGCCAGTCTCTCTTATTTTATTGATTTATTTCCTTTTGTTCCCATTCCCCAGTCCCATGTCCATCTGCCTTTACCCTTGGGCAAACGTTCTGTTTAACATGTCATTTTAGTTTGAGAGTGTTTTCACAAAATGCTTATGGTTGTGTGGTGAATTACTTAAGTTATATTAGATCATAAATCTCATTCTATTTCCTACTTTTTTTTCATAAGGAATAAGGTACTTAAGATCCTTCAATATTGCTGTGTGGACATGTCGTCCTGGGTCTCTAAGAGCTACATCATCTCCATGAGTGTATCTAAGCCCATTTTGTCTTTCCCAGGGAGGGACACCCAGGTTTTCTCCAACTCCCTGTCACCACAAATAACACTGCCTTGAGCATCCTTACACATGTCCCCTTACATGTGGCTTTTGTGAAAATGCATGGAGATCTGTAGCCTAGAGCAGAAAGGCTGGGTCACAAAATGTACACTAAATTGGACCAAGGGATGCCAAGGTCTTCCCAGAATGTCTGGTCCCCAGCCACGCAGAAGGCTACCCATGTCCCTACACCCTGGCAGATACGGTTTCCTAATGTGTGCCTGCCTACCAGATATGTTACATCTCTTTGTGGTTTTCACTGTAATTCATCTGACTGCCTAATATTTTGAGCAACTTGTCATATGCCCATTAGCCTTTGGGCTTCTTAATTTTGTAAATTGCTGTTTTCTTTGCCCATGTTTCTCCTGGGAAGGCTATTTCTTGTGGGTTCAAGGAGTTCCTTGTCTTCTAAATACCAATCCCTTAACTCTTTGGGATATGTAAATAACTTCTTCCCATTCTTGCCTCGTAGTTAATCCTTTTGAAGTGCTAAGTCATTTTTCTTTACCCCCAAGATCAAAAAGATAGTCCTTTAGGTTGCCTTTTTTTTACCTTTAGAAGTCTGCCTTTTGGATTTAGGACTTTTGAACATCTCCTATTTGCCATGGAAACACATCAGCATATATTTCATGGCATCTGTGAAACCTAAAATATAGGTAAAGCGCCTACTATAGAGCCTGTCCCTCAAAGAGGTGTGCAGTGATGGGTGGCTGTCATCATCACGTGGGGAGAGTGGGGTACAGTCCATCGGGAAAGGTTTCGGGTCAGAGGGGAAATCATTGAGGTTTCCCTACAAAGGGATGTAGGATTCCTTCAGTTTTTTACTCTGGCGGAGAGGGGGCCGTGATGCGGGTTGAACCAAGGGTCTCACACATGCTAGGCAAGCGCTTTGCCGCTGAGCCACAACTCCAGCCGGGATTCCTTCATTTAGAAAGGGAAGGCCGGCCTTCCAGGCAGACGCTGGCTTGGGGCAAGGCCAGGGCTCAGGAAAGGCGCCGGCTGGCAGTCCTTAGGAGTGGCCCCAATACTCACCGATGCTGTCTGTTTCTGCCCGCGCCCTCCCCACCCTCCCCGCTGCAGGCTCCCTGTTCTCCACCCTGAAGCCCCCGGACGCCGTGTTCAAGGTGGTGTTCTGGCTGGGCTACTTCAACAGCTGCCTCAACCCCATCATCTACCCGTGCTCCAGCAAGGAGTTCAAGCGCGCCTTCGTGCGCATCCTCGGGTGCCAGTGCCGCGGCCGCCGCCGCCGCCGTCGCCGTCGCCGCCTGGGCGGCTGCGCCTACACCTACCGGCCGTGGACGCGCGGCGGCTCGCTGGAGCGCTCGCAGTCGCGCAAGGACTCGCTGGACGACAGCGGCAGCTGCCTGAGCGGCAGCCAGCGGACCCTACCCTCGGCGTCGCCCAGCCCGGGCTACCTGGGCCGCGGCGCGCCGCCGCCTGTCGAGCTGTACGCCTTCCCCGAGTGGAAGGCGCCCGGCGCGCTCCTGAGCCTGCCCGCGCCCGAGCCGCCCGGCCGCCGCGGCCGCCACGACTCGGGCCCGCTCTTCACCTTCAAGCTGCTGGCGGAGCCCGAGAGCCCCGGGACCGATGGGGACGCCGGCAGCGGGGGCTGCGAGGCCGCGGCCGACGTGGCCAACGGGCAGCCGGGCTTCAAGAGCAACATGCCCCTGGCGCCCGCGCAGTTCTAGGCCCCGCGCGCAGCTTCCTGTCCCGGGGAGGAGCCACCGTGCGGGAGGGCGGGCGGAGGGCGGGAGGGAGTGTCAGCGCCGGGGACGCGGCCGAGGGAGCGGGGGAGGGGGGCGGGAGAGGGGCAGCTGCTTTTCTGGCAGGGGCATGGGTGCCAGGTACAGAGCTGGGCCGAGCATGCTGAGAGCCTGGGGGACCCGACGCCGGCCGGGATTTACGTCTCTCTCTCTTCTCTCTGTATATATATAACGAGTCTCTCTCTCCATGTATTTAACTGTGGGTACACGTGCGTGTGTCTGTGCGGTGTACGTGTGGTCTGCATGTGTGCGTGTGTTGGGGGCCGCCCGCGCGGGGCAGAGCGAGTGTGCGCCCCGGAGACAGCCAGCCGGCCAGCCAGCCAGCCGGGGCGCTGTTTGTCTGGTGACCTCGTACCTCTTAAGCCCCTCCTTGTTCTTCACTGAATGATGGCACTTTGATGGGGTTGGAAACAAAGTCAGACATTAAAGATCATTTCTCCTGTGCGGCTTTGAGTACTTTGTGAGCTGAACCGGGTGACAAGCGGGGCCTTGTGCTGCTGTTTCCTTCCTTCCCCTTCAGGTCTGAATGGAGTCTAGGTTTTGGACGCTCTTACAATGAAGCTGCAGCCAGGACCCTCCCATTGGTCTGTGGACAATAGTTTTGCTAGATCCCCTTAGTTCCACTTCCGCTTTGCCATTACTGCCTTCCAGCAATATACTGAAGTAGCCCCACCCAGAGAGAACACAAAAAAGCAATGAATCCGGCCCCCTGTTAGCCACGCCAGGTCAATGGAGACCAGACCGGCCCTGCCAGAACTCAGCCTCGTTGAGAGGTAAGCATGTCGACGAGTTACCCCATTCAAGTGTGACACAGGACTAAGGTGGTCTGCCACCCTTCACTTGTCCAGAGCCCAGCATCAAGCTCCACCTTTTTGGAGGAGGGGAAGGGGTGGTGAAGTGCTCTGGGCTCTTGGAAGGGACTTGCCCCATAGGTGAGTTAGATTTGGAAGAATCTGCATCTTCCCAGTTTTCCCATCTTATACATGGGAAAATTAAGAGCCAAGACATTGACACTTTTTGTCTGGCTCTCCCTGGGGACACTGGCACTTACTTCAAGCTGACTTGGCTGGAATCAGAGCCCCCACCCCCACCACCAGTTAATTCTCTAAAGTGTGGGTGCTGGAGAGATGGAAGGGGCCACAGGCTTGACCTCCCCATTACCAGGGCCACCCAGCACTCCCTGCTGCCCATCTCCACTTTCCTGTTCTCCATAGAACTTACCACCACCTCGCATGCTCTTTTGAAGCTGTTCACGTGTGTATGGTCTCTCTCCCCACACTTGCTAGAAATGTACATTCCCCAAGGGGAGGGATTTCTCTGTTTTGCTCACTGTTTTATCCTCATCACTTGAAGTCGTACCTGACACATAGTAGGTGCTCAATACCTATTTTCAAATGAATCCAAGTGTGCTATCCTGCCATAAGTGTGCAAATTCTTTAACAGCGGTATACAGAGTGCTATAGGAACACATACAGGGGGTCCTCCCTCTAACCTATTGGCAGGGGAAGTTCTGGTCAAGAAAAGAAATCTGAAGAACTTCAGCTGGGCCCTTGCTGTTGAACAACCCTGGTCAGTGCTCTCTCCCTTGTCCCTCAGCAAAGATAGGAGTCTGAGGCCAGGCTTCTGGTCCTATTTTGGCCCCTAAGTCCCTGCCCCTCTCCAGGCCTCTCTCTACCGTCTGTCCTGGGCCAGATACAACCTCAAAGCTCTGCAGACCTGTGCTTCCAGTTGCTCTTCTCTTTTCAATGCACAATCCTGAGACAAGCTATTTCAGGAAGAAAACTTCATTGAGATTAGTAAGAGAAACAGCACTGGCCCCTGCTGATGGCCTCGTTCAGACAGCTCTTCAAGAGAGGCATCCAAAACTGCCTGGGAGCAGAGAAAAGTGCCAAAACCTAGGAACTGTCCTCTCATGTAGTGTCACTGATACCGCCGTTTACCGGTGACGAGTTCTGCTCCTTCTAATGTTGAAGATTGAACACTAGAGAAGCAGCCAAGGCAAGCAGATTAAGCAGGTTTTATTTAAAGCTAATAATACAGACTTCTCCCGGCAGGGAGAAGGGGGCCATGGCTGATGTTCAAAAGTCCCAAGAAGTGAGCGCACCCTACATCTTTTATAGGTTAAATTCTCTTTTGTTCTCCAGTTCTCTCCCCCCCTTATCTCTCCTTCCTGCCTACGTGACTAGGCCTGGTTTTGCATTAAGTGAAAAGCCATGGGCAGGGGGAGGGCCAAGGTGATTCAGGCAGGTAAGGGCCCAGGGGACATTAATTAGCAGCTCCTTGCTTGCAGTTCTTGATAAAGGCAGGTAAATTTTGTAATCAATGGGCTCCGGAGATCCTTGACATTCCATTCTTCCAGGGGCAGTCTCCAACTTCCAGAGGCAGATGATTTTATGGCCTCCATTTCCTCGATTTGACCCGATCCCCTATTTCTACACTAACTACCTGTTCCCAATTCTGGCTTCATCACCACAACTGTCACCCCTCCCTGCCAAATGCCACCTGAAACCCAGCAGCCACTGATACCTGTATAGTGCTTCACTCGCTCATTTGTTCTTTTATTCATTCAACAACTATCCTCCATCACCTTAATCTCCTTTGTGATCCCCTGTCACAAAGGAGAATAAAATCCAGTCTCTGCTTTCATGACAGTTTCAGTTTGAGAGGGGAGATAGGACTGTCACTCAAAAACTTTAAAGAAAACTGTGCACAAGATAGAAATGTGTATGTAACACGGATTATGCATTAGAACCACAGAGGCAGACACAACAGGGTGAGAGTCCTGATTCTGTATACTTGTGTCTTTTGGGACAACTAACTACCTAAGGGTCAGTTTTCCTGCTCTCTAAAGTAGGAGTAGTCACACCTGTTTAGAGGGTTGTTAGGAAGATCAGTTATGGTAGGGCATGTCACATATTTAGAACAGTGCCTGACTGCTCGGTAAACAGCTATTGCTATTACTAAGTGCCACTGGAGTAGGGCTTTGGGAATTCAAGGGTTCATGTCCTTCTGCACAGAATCAGAAAAGCTTTGTGGAGGAGATGGCACCTCAGCAGGGTCTGAAAGATTTGGCAGAGCAGAAGTGGGCAAGAAATAGAAGCAGAGGAAGCATCCGCAAGTAGAAAAAGGAAGACAACCAAATTGTGTTTCACAGGGGCTGCTGGGCAATGAAAGAGAAGAGACTAATGGGAGAAGGGACTGCAGAGTCGGGGGAAGCTTGCCAGAGGCCATGATGACAGGCCAGTAATGAAGAGCTGAACAAGGAGGACATCAAGAAAGTGAGACGTGACAGTGTAGGTGTCCAGAGGACTTGACCATGTCCATGGTGCTGCCCCATCCCCATTTTCTTATGATAGGCTGAGCGGGACAAGAATGTCCGAGGCTCCAGAAAGTTTCTTTTCTGGGTCACCACACTTTAGTGAAGGGCTTGAACAAGAGCTCTACACTGCCTGGCCCCATCCTTGAATTTTTTTCCCTCCTACTAGATTGTCTATGTGACTGATAGACATGCTTCAATCCCTGATTTCCATGCCCACAAGATAGCAGGGGAAAGTAGCATCACAGCCTGGTCACTAAGGAGTAGGACTTGGGGGTCAGACAGAGCTGAGTTCAAACCCCCGTTCTGCTACTGGCCAGCTGTGTGGTCCCAGAAAAGAATTCTAGCCTCCCTGTGCCTGATAAAACCGGCATAACAATAGAATCTTCTTCACACAATTGCTGTTAGGAATAAATGATCCAATGCATAAAGAGAAGTACTGGAAATATAAGAAATGCTCAGCCAGTGGTCAATGGTATTAGCAATAGCTCAGCATGATCTATTGGGAGCAAACAGGAAAAACAAAGAGTCACAGGGCTTTTTGTCATTGTTTTTTGTTTTTGTTTTCGAGAGATGCTTCCAGCTAACTGGTGAGTCTGTGAAAGGACTGGACACAACCTGAGGAAAGGCTCCTTCCTCAAAGGACTTTGAGTCACTGAAGTAGATACAGCGCTGCTTCTGGGCTTTGGTGACAAAATCTGATCCTGCATTGGAAACGGGAGGATTCTGCTTGGAACGAAGCATGGCTTGAACACAGGAAGACCCAAAGGAAGACAATCCCATCTAGCCCTTGAGGCTCTGAGGCTTTGGGAGGGCTGGGACTAGCCCTGAGAGAAGAAGAGCGCTCACAGATGCACCAGGAGGAAGAATGGCAGAAGCTACTTCTAATGAACTTGTAGGAAGCAGTTATTAGCGCTTCCTACAAGTTCAGTAGTGGGAGAAAAAGAACCCACAGGGGCTCGGAGAACAATTGAGGAAGACTTTTTAAGAGAACCTGAGGCTTAGCAGATGAAGACTACTAGACAGGAAATACTGATTATTCTGTTGAGATGACCTAATTTGCACCCCTGGCTGCTAGGACTAGAGTCAACCGTGAAAGGAACTTTTTTCTTTTTTGTACGAGGAATTGAACCCAGGGGTGCCCAACCATTGAACCACATCCCCAGACCTTTTTTTTTTTTTTTTTTTTTTTTTTTTTTTTTTTTTGAGACAGGGTCTCACTAAGTTACTGAGTCTGGCTTTGACCTTGTGATCCTCCTGCCTCAACCTCTTGAGCAACTGTATGGAAGGAACTTTATCCGAACTGCCAGTTTGAGGAACTGAGAGCTGGGCCTGTGGGTTCCCAAACCCAGAGAGTAGAAGGATCATTCAGGGAGCCTATTAAAAATATTGAGGCTGTCACCACCCCCAGCCCCTTCCATCTGTTTTAGCAGGTGGAAGACCCAGTAATCTGAATTTTTAGGAAATTATGCATTTGGTCCGTGGACCAGACTTTGAGAAGCATTATACTCCAACACACATGCCAATAGGAAAGGACTAATTTTCACAACCCCCAATTGCCTCGACCAGCGTGTCCAAAGTTCAGGTTACTCACCAAGGGGGATTGGAAAACAAAGATCCACAACACGGACTTTGAAGATTAAACTGGGATCAGGTGGAGCTCTGTTCTCTGATAGAGATGTAGATCTAAAGAGTTACGCCAGCAATCTTTATTTATACATGTCTCATTATCAGGTTAAAGACCATGCAAGAGTTATTCTTTGTTTTCAAGAAAGTTACAGAAACCAGGACATCTATGTAGCTTTTCCTAGTTGCAATCCACAGTTGCAAAGTGCAATGTTAAGAGCTTTGTGTAGCTCTCAAGAAAGTCCATTGTTAAAAGTTACTGTAAAGCTGGCTAGAACAGAAGCAGAGCTAGTGAAACATCCTGGTTGTTTAGCATAAGAATTCCTCTATTCTCAGGAGCTGTGTGCCCCAGATCAAGGCCAGAGCTGACAGGACTCTTGTACAGAGCCTCCTCATGCAGGGCGTTGCCACAGCAGCTAAGCATCCTGTGCCATTGCACAGAAACATTCCCAGGCACCAGGCATGCCACAGCCGTGAGGGCATCAGAGACCCCCAAACTCAGTCGCTGCTCTCTCATCCCGTCAGCGCTCTCCACACCCAATCCCCATTCCCCAGGTGGCTTACAACACCTACTGTCTTCTGGAACTGACTTTGCCAAACACTAAGTTGGAAGGGCGCTCCTCCTGTGCGTCTCCAGATTTTAACTTCTACCTGACCTTTGCCAAAAAGGCTTCTGAGACCCTAAGGGCTTCAGAGAAGTTCAGCTCTCCTCTGGCCCAGTAGATCAAGGTCCACACCCTTGCCTAAGGCCAGGAAGGAGCCAGGCCTGAGGACAAGGGACTGTGTTGTGATAAGCCTGGGGAGCTGTTTGCAAAAACCAAACCAGTTGTTTTAAAGCCTTGTAAGTCACGCAGAAAGGTTTCGTTTTCCTCCTTTGGAGGCTCCTAAATATTTGTCTTCGGGTTTTTGAGTTTCCTGCCATTGCCCGGAGCCCTGCCCCGCCTCCCCGGGCGAGGCCGCAGTGCGCGGGTTTCTCCTGCGGGCTGGGCAGCAGGCGCCGCGGTGTCTCCAGCTGCGCACCGCAAAGAAGGCGAAGCCTCCTGGGGCCGCTTCTCGCCGCCTGGAACGGGGCATCCTTTTTCCCTACGTGCCGAG
The DNA here is from genome assembly GCF_902686455.1 of Sciurus vulgaris. Classification (NCBI taxonomy): domain Eukaryota; kingdom Metazoa; phylum Chordata; class Mammalia; order Rodentia; family Sciuridae; genus Sciurus; species Sciurus vulgaris. Next base: position 20,112,560 of record NC_136466.1, on the reverse strand, counting down.
ACTGAGAAATAGTTCTTTAGACACTGCAGTGACCGAAACCGCTCCACGCCGCTTTCCCCTGAGCAGGTGCTTTAAATCCGACCGGCTCGGCGTTGAGGCAGACGCGGTCGCCACCTGCTGTCCAACGCGACTAAGCGACGCGAATGTAAAAGAGTAGATTAAAGTTGCTTTGCCATTCAGCTTGCGCGACTCTGCCTGGCTTTCCCTGGTCCCTCATTGCAATTTCAGTGGCGGCTGAATATTCTAGAATTCTACTTTAAGGATGCTTAACCGGGATCTATATGTTGGCTTCAAGGAATCTGGGACTCCTTTTCAATGTTATGTGGGATGTAGTATTTTTCTGGAAAGAGTTGCATATTTCACGACTGAATGTTAGGGACCTTGAACCATGTGCCAACAATGTGTAAGTCGTGGCTGGTAAGTAGTGACCAAGCAGAGCTGTCACTTCTAGGACTTTACAGTGTGTAGTGGGCTGTAGAAAGACTCCCCCCGCCCCAAATAAGTCCACGATCTATTTCCCAGAAAGTGTGGGTGTTACCTTATAGGATAAAAAGAAAAGGACTTGGCAGATTTGATCAAGTTCAAGATCTTGAGATGGGGAGATTATCCTGGATTTTCCCAGCAGGCATGATATCATAAGTGTCCTTATAAAAAGGGAACAAAGGGAGTCAAATGGCAGAATCAGGAAGGACAAAAAGAGATTTTTTTGAAGAAGCCAGGCTGCTGGCTTTGAAGATCAGGGAAGGGGTCATGAGCTAAAGGATGAAAGCAGACTCAGGGTGCAGGCAGTGCAAGGAATCCCCCCCTAAAGCCTCCAGAAAGAGCTGCTGCCATCTTGACTTTGGCCTATTGAAACAGATCACAGGCTTCTGACTCACAAATGTGGACCGTTTTATGCCAAGAGGTTTGTGGTGATTTGTTAGAGCATCTTTAGGAAACTAATGTACATCTTAGCAGGTATCAGCATAGTGTGAGCCCCACACACAGTGCTGTACAAAGCTAAGATCGTATCGCTGGCCCTTCCCCTGTCCTGGACAACTCAGAGACAGAAACGGCAGCCAGCACTCAGGCAGTGTATCTATGGAACTCCCCTGAGCCAGAAAGGCAAGCCCCCTGTGATTCCCTTTCCTGAGTTTCAGGTCCAGTTGGAAACATAAAACACAGATCGCATTTGTCTACCTGGGATACCGTGGACCCCACAAGCCATAGGATCAACCTGAAACAGCGCCTGGACCCTCAGCTTGACTGAACAAGACAGGATTGAAGACATCTTTTTAATATAATACAAGAATTTCTAGATCAACAAGGGACTTCAAAGAAATTTTCCTCTTCCTGTGACAATTTGCAATGTGCTTCCCAGATATTCCAGGTTACACATTCACTCTTCCCTGCCATTAGGGATTTTTTTTTTTTTTTTTTTTTTTTTGGGGGGAAAATCCAAATAGCTCCAGAAGAAATGGACCACATTTTGTAAGCAATGGGCATGCTGTTTTAAGACAAGGCTGGACTAGTTGGGGGCCTCCGGGCAGAGGGGAGGCAGGAGCATCAGCTGAGGAGGTAGCAGGGCAGGGCAGCCCACCTCATGTGGAAGGGATTAGAAAGCAAAGCAGTGGGCAAGGGAAAGAAGAGTACAAGAGCACAGTCTCGCTGGTTGGCCACTGTTCAAGGAAAAAGGTGGGCAGATTGGCCTGGGTCCTGGAAGCTCAAGAGGAAATCTTTTTAAAATATTTAAATAGGCACACCTAAAAGAACATAAGCAAGTGAAAGGATGTTTATTGCAGAATTGTCTGTAGCAGGGAAGATCAGAAATGATGTCACTATCAAGAGAAAAAAATGTTTAAATTATGCCCCGGATGCTTTGAAATACTATGCAGTAGTTTAAAAGAATGAGGTCACTCCATGCATACTGACATGGGAAAATCTCCGAAATGTGGTGGACGATATCGGAAAGACAGATTACCTAGCCATACATAGAGTTTCACCCAATTTATATATAGTTTAAAGCTATTATGTTTTTATGTATGATTCCCAGCAGAAAATGGAATGACACTCCAGAAAGAAAGGGAGAGACAGAGAAAGTTTTCTATTTTGATTCCATACATTCTCTAAATCTTGGCTTGCTTTCCCACAGATAATATTTTCCATATTACTCAAATGTGTTTTCAACTGTGATAAGCTGCTCATAACATAAAATTTAATTGACCTTTATAATCATCTTTAAGTGTACACTGCCATGCAGCAGTGTAAAATATGTTCACATGGTCATGCAATCAATTTCCAGAACATTCTCATCTTACAAAACTGAAACTTCTTACCTGTTAAACAGCTCCCGGTCCCTCCTCCCTCTGCTCTTAGCAACCACTGTTCTACTTTCTCCTCCCATGAATTTGACTACTCTAAGCACTGAAGATAAGTGGGATCATGTGGTATTTGTCTTTCTGTGACTGGTCTATTTCACTTAACACAATGTCCTCGAGGTCATCCGTGATGTAATATGTGTAACAATTTCCTTCCTTTTGGTCTGGGGATGTTGCTCAGTGGTAGAATACTTGCCTAGTTATACCTGAGGCCCTGGGTTCAATCCTCAGTACTGCAAAAACAAAAGGTTTTTTTCTTCTTCTTTAAAGCTGAATAATATTCCTCTGTGTGTGTGTGTGTATTCCACTTTTTGGCTGTTATGAAAAATTCTGCGATGAGCATGGGTATTTAAATCTCTTTTGAGACCCTGCTGTCAATTCCTTCAGATACACACCTAGAAATGGAATTGCTGGACCATGTGGTAATTCTATTTTAAGTTTTGGAGGACCCTCCATAGCGTCTTCCCTAGTGACTGCACCATCTCACATTCCTGCCAATGGTGCACAGGTTTCCATTTCTCCACATGCTGTCAATACCAGTCTTTTTCTCTTGTTTTGTTTTTAATAGAAACCACTCTAATGGGTATGAGGTGCTATCAAGTTGTATTTGCGATTCACTGTTTATTTATTTATTTATTGTACCAGGGATTGAAAACTGAACCCTGGGACACTTAACCACTGAGCCACATCCCCAGCCCATTGCATGTATGTGCGTGTATATATATATTTTGTTTGTTTGTTTGTTTGTTTTGAGTCAGAGCATCACTAAATTGCTGAGGCTGGCTTTGAACTTGTGATCCTCCTGCCTCCGCCTCTGGAGCTGCTGGGATTACAGGCATGCCCCACCACACCCAGCTTCTTTGTCCATCTTTTAACCAAATTATTTGTTTTTGTCATTGTTGAGTTTTAAATAAGTTTTCAAGTCAGTTATGTCAATACAGAATCTATGTTATCTATAATTCATGTTTTTCTTAAATGTTTGGTTTAAGTTTTGACAAGTGTATGCAGCCATGTAAACAATATCACAGTCAAGATATAGAACATGTTCTTCAGCCCCAAAATTTGTCTCATGCCCCTGTGCCGTCAAATTGCCCCCTGACCCTGAGCTCTGGCCACCACTGACCTGTCCTATAGTTTCACCTCTCTTGAATGTCTTATAAGTGAACTGGTAAGTATACAGCCTCTCCGTCTGCCTTCTTCCATTTAACATTCTGCTTTTGAGATCCATCTGTGTTGCTGTATACATTAGTAATGCATTTCTTTTTGCTGATGACTGGTATTCCATTGTGGGAATATACTACAATGTGTTTACTAATTCACCAGGTTGCAGACATTGGTTGCAAGCTGTTGTGACTGTTTGCATAAAGGTATCTTGAGTTAATACCCAGGAATGGGACTGCTGGGTTGTATGGTAAGTCTATGTTTAACTCTATAAAACTGCCAGTTTTCCAATGTTGCTGTACCATTTTGCATTCCTACCAAGGTGTGAGGTTTCTAGTTGCTCTGCACCCTCACCAACCCCTGGTAAATTAGTCTGTTTTAATTTTAATCATTCTAATAGGTTGGTGGTGCCCTCCTGAGGCTTAAATTTGCATTTTCCTAATGACTAAGAATGCAAAATATCTTTTTATGTGGTTATTTGCCCTCTGTACATTTTTGGTGTTGGTGATGTATCTGTTCAAGTCTTTTGCTTATTTATTTATTTTGACATTGGGGATTGAACCCAGGGGCACTTAACCACTAAGCTACATCCCCAGCCCTTTTTAATTTTTTATTTTGAGACAGGGTCTTTCTAAGTGGGACAGGCCCTTGCTAAGTTGCTGAGGCTGGCCTCAAACTTTTGATCCTCCTTCCTCAGTCTCCCAAGTTACTGAGATTACAGGCACATACCCCCATACCTGGCAAATCTTTGGCTCATTTCTATTGGATAGTTCTATCTTCTTATTTAGCTACAAGAGTTTTTTTTTTTTTAAATTAAACGCAACTCTTTAACATATATGTGTTCTGCAAATATTTTTCTCCCAGTTTTGCCTTGTTTTTTTTTTTTTTATTTCCTTAATAGTGTTCTTTGAAATGTAGGCATATTTAATTTTGATAAAGTGTAACTTATTATTATTTTATTTTATGGTTTCTGCTTTTTTATGACCCTATAAGTAATGTTTTAATTTAAAAAGAAAGCAAACCCAGGGGCTGGGGATGTAACTCATTGGTACAGAGTGTGCTTAGCATGCGCAGGCCCTGGGTTCAATCCCAAGCACAAAAAAAAAAAAAAGAAAAAAGAAAAAGAAAAAAAAAAAACTTCAGGAGATTATCCTGCATTTGAGGCTCAGAAACACAGAGAACTAAGTTTTCAAGCTAAGAAATACAGAGAAGGAAGAAATTAAAGTGGGTTTTCATTGGAAGGACTCAACAAAGAAGGGAGGAGATCATTCTAGGTGGAAACAATTTCTGAGCCCTCACGCACTCGCTGACCTGTACACACAGCAAAAGCAAATGGTGTATTTTGTCTTCATCCGAAAAAATTGGAATTAAAAAGGTGAGTAATGTGATCAGATGGGCATTTTAGAAACATCCATCTGGTTGCTGGTTGGGGAGCAGATGAGAGGAATTAGAAGTTAGTTTGTTGTTCTCATGAGAATGGTGATGGTTTTTTAAAATAACATCAAGGGTTCACAATGATACAAAGAATTTGGAACCCTTGTGCACTACTGGTGGGTATGTTGAATGGTGCAGCCACTATGGAAAATTTTGGCAGTTCCTCAATAATTTAAACACATAATAACCATTGGACCCAGCAATCCCAGTTCTAGGTAAATACTGAAAAGAACTGAAAACAGGTACTCAAACAATAATTGGCATGCAAATGTTCATAGCCACAGTATTCAGAAGAGCTGAAAGGTAGAAACAACTCAAAACGGCTATCAGTCTGAAAATAAGTAAACAAAATCCAGTACATCCATCAAATGGAATATCATTCAGCCATAAAGCATAATAAAGTAGTGATTCATGCTACCACATAGGTGAATCTTGAAAGAAGGTGGCACACACAAACTGGGAAAGATCCCATTTATGTGACATCGCCAGAGCAAATTCATAGAGACAGAAAGATTAGTGGTTGCCAGAGTTAGGGAGAAAGAGGGAAATGGGAAATGACTGTCTAAAAGCACAGGGTTTCCTGTGGAGGTGATGGAATGTTCTGGAATTTGAAAATGGTGATGATTGCACAATATCATAAATGTGCTAGATGTCACTAATGGTAAATATGATGTCGTGTATTTTAGTATTATACAAAATTTTAAAGTTAATCTGTCCCCACCTCCCCCTCAGAATCTATTTTAGTCGGGTGTTTTTGTTTTTTTGTTTTTTTTTTTTTTTAATTGTTATTGTTGTCGTTGTTGCTAGGACCAAAAGACCTGACAAGAACAATTGTAGAGGAGGGAAAGTTTATTTGAAGTTCATGGTTTCAGAGGTCTCAGTCCATAGATGGCCCACTCCATCTGGGCCCAGGGTGAGGGTGAGGCAGGACATCATGGCCGAGGAGAGCAGCTCAAGCCATGGCCTCAGGAAGCAGAGAGAGAGAGAGAGAGAGAGAGAGAGAGAGAGAGAGAGAGAGAGAGGGCTCTGCTTCCCAGGGACAAAATATAAACCCCAAAAGTTCACCCCCAGTGATCTACCTCCTCCAGCCACACCCTGCCTCCAGTACCACCCAGTTAGATCAATCTACTGATTAGTCTGTGTCTCTCCCAACCTAATCATTTCACCGCTGATCATTCTTGCATTGTCTCACGCATGCGTTTCTGGAGAACACCTCATATCTAAACCATTACGGGACCTGAGTTCCCACATCTATGCAGGTTCACCCTGCACTGATTACTTGCTCCAACAGAATACTCACATGTGTACTGAGTTACAGGAAGTGGGTTTACTGCTTACAGGTAGGCAGCAAAGGACACAGAAGTCCAAGATTCGCAATGAGCGCAGGCTCAGGAAACTGCTGAGACCAAACTGCATGCTCCACTTGCACCGCAGCAGAGAGACCCCTCCAAAGCAGCCCACCCTGAATGCTATACCTGGGGACAGGGGTGGGTGGGCTGTACATGACAAACTGGGCTGCAGTGTTGAAGGACACTCTGTTTCTAGGAAAGACTGAAACAGAGCCCGGGATGTTCTGGCTAGTTCCTCCTTATCTTGGGATGCCGCGTTCCTGGCACACTCTGAAGTTGTTCTTGAGAACTACAAGTGAGAAAAGAGGAAGGACCGGTGGCGGGGGGCGCCCAAGGACACTTGTCCTGCAGCTCAGAGATACCTAACACCCCTCCAACTCCTGGTCTTTTCTTTTTTTCTATTCTTTCTTTCTTTCTTTCTTTCTTTCTTTCTTTCTTTCTTTCTTTCTTTCTTTCTTTCTTTCTTTCTCTCTTTCCTTCTTTCTTTTTTTTTTCCTTTTCTGATAAGTAAACAGATAACCAAATCTCAGGCTCAGAAATTGAGGCAGGCAACCTCCGAGTACAAATTTAATAGTGGTTTTGTTTTCATTTTATTTCCTTTTGCTGAAAAGATGGCTTTAGAGCAAGTGGCACCAGTATTTCAACTGTGCAGATGACGTAAAATTTTCCTCTTAAATTTTATTGAGTGAAAAGGTGATGCAATTATTTTAAAATTTAAATAATAGAAGACTGCAGAAATGGCAAAAAGCATGATGTGGATACACTAATTACTGATGTTTGGGAAACAGTACCCGATGTCCTTTGGGGGAACTGGAAGGAGCTTTAGCCATCAAACCTCTAGAAATTATAGGCCGTGGGCAAAGTTTTGGCTAAGGCTCAGATTGTCCAGGCCCATCCATTGCCAGCCCTGACACTGTGTCACTGCAGCAGAGCAACAGGCGTCGTCCAGGCAGGACTGTGGTTTGGGTGTTAAAACTGAGGAGACAGGAGAAGCTTCTGGTCCAAGACCTTTTGTACTGACCCTGAAAGTAACTGGACACTCGAATGTGACTCCATCCCCGAAGCCCTGAGATGAGAAGGGACAGATAGAGATGAGAATGCCCAGTCAATTTCACAGTCTCCCAAATCACGCCTCATCTTCCAGGGTGAAGGAATCTTCTAGAAATTAGCCTTCATGAACTCTGCTCACATTGGAGGTCCTAGTTATCCTCCCAAAAAGAGATCAACTAAAGCTCTCAGATTTCTTCTCATCGTATTCCAGAAGCCCCGATTACTGAGAAAACCATTTCCAACTTTAAGAGCTAAAGATCTAAAGGGCTGTTCATAATGAGGAATGACAAAAGCAATTCACTGTGCTTTAGCCCTTGGAGAAACCTCAGATAAGAAAGTAAAAATTTTGAGGGTGTTCCAAATGTCTTTCAAATGTTCCAGATGTCCTTAGAGCTGGATTAAGTAGCGAACCAAAGATACCTCAGGTGGGGAGCGGGTACACAGAGTTTCTGTAAGAAACACTAAGACATCCCCAGCCAAATTAGTGGAAAAGTTCGTTGGTCTCGTTCCTGGTAAGTCCTTTCCCGTTAACTGGTTCCTTGCCTGTTAATGTGATACTGGGGCTCCAAGCTAGTCCTGTTTTTGAATTTTAAAAATGGTATTATTTTAATAAAGAGGATGATGATAAAAGGATGTTAATTAGAAAGGTTGTCAAACTTTCACCTGCCCAGTATGCTACCAGGGACCCAAGCAGGTCTGTGCACAGAGAGCTGTGTGCCTCCTTTCTGGGGTCCCAGTCCGTGAAAGCCTCTTTTGGCAGCATTAGCATCCTAAAGTGGTCCCAAAACCATCAGCAATAAAGGAAGTGGTGTTGAGGAAAGAAAAGGACCAGGTAGAGAGATGGCTCCACCCTTGGACATGACTGTAGGTTAGGTGTGTCTTCGGGAAACTAGTGCTATCTTTACCCTTTGCTCTGGTTTGGATAAGTGTCCCCATATGCCCTTATGCTAAAGGCCTGGTCACTAGGTGGGTCTAGTGGAAGGAAGTTAGGTTATTGGAGCATATCTTTGAAGGGGACATTGGGCCCCTGCCCTGTGTTTTCTCTTTCTGCTTCCCAACGCCATGCAGTGAGCACTTTTCTTCACTGTGAGTTCCCGCCATGATGTGCTGCCTTGCCATAGGCCCAAAGCAATGAGGCCAACCAACCAGGGACTGAAATTCCAAAACTATAAGCCATAATAAGCCTTTCCTCTGTTTAAGTTCATCATCTCCGGTATTTTGTTACAGTAATTAAAACCTGACCAGCACACCCTTTAATCCCTACTAAGGCTGTGGCCTTATGCATGTCCTGTGTGACCCATGTGAATTCTGCTCTGCTGGGAGAAGACCCAGCAGAGTGGCCACTGCAATAGGAAGGTGTTTGCGGTTTGAAGGTTTCTCACAGTCCTGCACAGCCTCTCCACCACTTCTTAGCCCACATTTTTCCTGTAAAGTCAGCACTCCTGGCAGAAATAATATCTTTGGAGCTTTTGCAAGAAATTTGAGGAATAAATGAGAAGTTGCATTTGTCCGTGAATTTATATAAACCTTCTAATTGCCTCCATGCCTGTGGTTGCTAGCCACTAATTATTAGGTATTTGGTCTCTGTCAGCGTTTTCATAAACTCTTCCTTTCTGTGGGACATGATAAGCATTTAATCAAGGCTGAATTTGAGGCTTGTGTACCAGAGCTGAAGTGAGAGGTGCTGAGCTTGGGGAGGGCCTGATGGGATTGTGAGTCTGTCTGTGTAATTTTCAAGCGATAGTCAATATGGTAGGAAAAGGGCTGAACTAACTACAATTCAGCAAAACAGTAATAATAACATGTGCCTTTTACTGTGTCAGGCACTCCATGAAGTCCTCTGTATCCTCTAATCTTCTCAGGAAAATCTTTAACAGAGTTCTAACAGATGAGGAACCCATGGCTCAGAGAGGGGAAGTCACCCAGCTAGGAAGAGCTGTGTGTCAGGAAGTGAGTTTGTCTGCACATAGCAGAACACAAGTAAAGTAGAGAGAACAAGTCCGGAGACTTTTTTTTTCTCTCATTCCTATGAAAATTCTACAGGTGGGCAGTCCAGGATAGAGTGTCTTGGTTTGTTTTTTGTTGCTATAAACAAAATACCTGAGAATGGGTAATTTATAAAGAATAGAAGTGTATTTGGCTTATGGCTCTGGAGGCTGAGAAGTCCAAGAACAGGGTGCCAGCACCTGCTCAGCATCCGGTGAGGACTCCATGCTGCATGTAACACGGCAGAGAGCACCACGTGGGGAGACAGGGCAAGTGTGCTAGTTCACGTCTGTCTTCTTCTCAAAGAGCCATTGATGCCACAGACACACAATTCATGACCTCACCTAACCCTAATTACCTCCCCAAGGCCTCGCCTCCCAATACCATTGACATATGAGTTTGGGGACTAAGTTTCCACCACATTCAGACCTTAGCGATGGCTAATCCATTTTGTCAGGAGAGGCCTAAGTCCCTTCTAGTATTTGCCTGCACCTTCTTCAAAATGTGGCCTTCGTGTCCCTCCTCCGGGGAGGAAAAGGAAAGGGTCAGGGTAGAGGCACTTTGATCTGAGTCTGGCCCTTTCATGGAGACTTCCAGCATGTCTCGTCTCTCTCTGCTGTGTCACGTGGCTACTGTGTTCTGTCGTGACCACTCTGTCACTGGTACTGTGCTGAGCATTTACTTGTGTGATTATATTCATTCTTCATTTAGTCCTGCTGGGAAGGTATTATCAAGCCCTGGGCTCTAGCTCAGTCCCTGCTATTACATAGCTAAGGAGTCTAAGGCAAATCATGTTCCTCCCTATCCCTCATCAGTTTTACCAGGGATTGGACTCAATAAAGAGTTCTCAACTTGAGGTCTCCAGACCCTTCAGGGACCATGGATAGAATTCAGGAAGAAGGATCAGGAAGTTGGATAGGAAAACTTTTTTTTTTTTTAATTTTCACTCACCTCTAATTTAAATTTAGCATTTCTTTCTACTATGACTGTAGGCAACAGACCACAGTCATCTTAGCAGAGCCTATGACTTTTTCAACAAAAGAATCTCAGGTATTTCACAGCATATTACAGTTGCGCCAGACAGCTTTTACATGTATCACACCTTAGAATAGTCATTAGACAAGGCTATATTTAATGTCTTAATAAAAAGATATGTGTATGTTCCAAATTTTAGTGTTAAAATTTCAGTAACTGTATTTTGATATAATTTATCTCCTTCATAACCCTATGTATTTTGTTGTATGCATTTAAAAGCATTTTTCTGAGAAGGGATCCACACATTTCAGCAACTGCCAATGGAATCCATGGAGCAGATGAGATGAAGAATTCTTGGTCTGATGTCTCTTTGCCTCTCTAACTATTAATGAAACTCTCCCACTAGCTATCATCCAGAACAAGTCCCTTCAGCTCTTGAGTTCCTCAGTCTTATTCCTTTTGTGATATGGCTAATAATACTTGTTTTGTCTAGCTCAGGGACTGAGAGGGGAAGCAAAGTAATCTACACATAAGCACATGCAGATGCAGAGCTGATGCATATTCATTTCACAGGGTCCGTCCCAGAAGCACTAAGGAAAGACTGAGTCTTATTAAATGATTCAACTCTAGATGTGTTGACCAGAGATGCTGATGATTTTCTATCATGTCCACATAAGTGATCCTGCTCCAGCCATGTTTTCTAGTGCCACATTGGGATCAAACTAGTATAAAATTCAATAATAGAGGGCGAAATGTACCATAAGTGCATTTGTTAGTTTTCCGTTCCTATAAAGAATACCCGAGATAATCGACTTATAAAGAAAGGTTTACTTTGGATCATAGCTTTAGGGGTTTCAGTTTTTGATTACATGGTCTTTTCTTTTGGACCTGTAGCAAGGCAGCACACTTGCGGGGTGCACAGTGGAACAAAGCCACTCACCACGTGGACAGGAAGTGAAAGAGAGAAAGAGGCAGGGCTTAAGATCCCACTATCCTCTTCAAGGAATGCCCCCCTGACCTGAAGACCCCCTCACTCTAGATCCCACCTCTTAAAGGCTCCACCACCTCCCAATAGCACCACACTAGGGAGCAAACATCTATCACGTGGACCTCTGGGGAATGATTGAGATCCAAACTACAGCAGTGACTTAGCTCGAACTTCTAAAGAACACAAGGAGGTAAATGGAGATTTCACCAGTGGGTCACAGAGTTCCAAAGATCTTAGATCTTAGCCTCCTTGGAAAACTTGAGTCAATGTACCATGGTTTAACAAAAAAAAAAAAAAAAAAAAAAAAAAAAATCACATATCAATCATAGTCACCTTGTCTATAATCTCTAAACATAGGGATAATTGAACATAGGACAGTAAACTTAACAAAGTTTGATTTTCTCCTTCCTAATTTGTGCCTTTAAAATATCTGTGACTACTTATTAAATATTCACTCATCCAAGAAGTCTGCTAAAGTGGACATAACTAGTGTTGTAAATGCAAAGAGAAACTCTTACAAATATTTTATGTGCTAAATTATATTTAAGGGATGGCCTCAAATTATCTTAGGGGTGCAGTTGACTACTTTCATGGTCTTGAACTTAAAGACAGGGTACTGTGAAGTAGTTTGTTTGGACAAACAGATGGTTCTTAAAGAAGGTGGTGTTTTGATCAGCTTCCCCAGTGATGTACAGAAATAGGGATGTTTATATTGAGGAATATGTTTGATTTTCACAATGAAAGCTGCCCTTTTTTCTGGCTTCAAGAGAGTTTTAGTCTGATGTTGATGCTATTTTGATGTCGATGTTGGGTCTGAAATGTTCCCCAGAGGACGGTATGGTAAAGACTTGGTCTGGAGTACATGGTGTTATTAGGGGGTGTTAGAATCCTGAAGAGGTTGGGCCTAGTGGGAGGAAGTTGGGTCATTGTGGGGGGGTGCCCTTAAAGGGGACAGTGAATCTCAGCCCTTTCTCTCTGTCTTTGCTTCCCAAATGCCATACGGTGAGCGGCTTTCTCCACCCTACATTCCTGCCATGAAGTGCTGCCTCACCACAGGTCCAAAAGCCACGAGCCAACCAACCAGGAACTGAAACCTTTTTCACTGTGAGCCAGACTTTTTAAGTTGATTATCTAAGGAATTTTGTTACATTAATTGAAAGCTAGCTCACACAGTTGAAGTCTGAGTCATATAAATAATCCAGCTAAAAGTTAGGTTTGGGGAAATTTCTATGCATCTAAAAAAAGAAAAGCCTGAATATACATCTTCTTTTAAATCAACAGAAAAACCGTATTTTCTTATTTGGGGGCTAAAAGGAAATGATGCATTTATGCACTGATTTGTTGACAATGTTTTTGACTACTTACTTTTTTTTTTTTTTTTTTTTTTTTTTTTTTTTTGACACAGGGCCTCACTATGTTGCCCTGGCTGACCTCCAACTTCTGAGCTCAATTGACTCTCCTGCCTCAGCCTCTGTAGTAGATAGTGTGACAGCTATGTACCACCACACCCAGCCCCGACTGCCTGTTCTTTTCAAGGCACTGTGCTGAAGTAGACAGCTGATGTGGCCCTACCTCATGCATGTGAAGGATAATGTTGCAAATATTACAATTTTTGAAAGATAGGTTCTATGTATCTCACACGTGTCCCTTATAGCCCTAGGAGGAAAGCATGGTTATTATCTCTGTGCTACAGAGATGGAATCTAAAGCATATTAAAGCTAAGGAATTTGTCAAAGTGATAGGACTAGTTAGGGTTAACTGAGACTCAATCTTGGCCAGTCTGATGCCATAATCATACCCTAAAACAGGGGTCAACAAACTATAGCTCACAGGCCAAATCCAACCTGATGCCTGTTTTTTGTAAATAAAGTTTTATTGGCACAAAGGTGTTCTCATTCATTTTTGTGGTACCTAGGCTACTTTCTCATGACCAACAGCAGATGAGCAGTTGTATCAGAAACCATATGTCCCCCAACCCCCCAACCCCCAAAATTCTGTTTCTGGCTCTTCACAGGAAAGGTTTTCCAGCACTTCCTCTAAAATTCTGTTATACTTTCTCTGTACCAGAAAAGTCACACAAGAGATAAGTAAAAGAACAGGGGATGCAGCTTGGTGGTAGAGTCTTGCCTAGCATGCTCAAGGGCCTGGGTTCCATCCCCAGCACCAAAAGAGGAGGAGGAGGTAGAGGAGGAGGAGCAAAAGAAGTAATTGAAAATACTTAAAGGTACCATGATTCATGTCATGGAGTTCCATGAAAGAGAGTAACAGGGGTTGGGGACAGGGGAAGTCACAGGCATCCTCTTTAAAAAATGTAAACCTGAGTAAAATAGAAGTTCAATCTAAAATCTCAGTCCTGGACTCAGCTTCCTGCTGAGAAATCTGTAGACTGCTCAGCTCCCCAGCTGTCCCCTGCCTCTGCTCTGACCTGAATAGAGGATGACCAGTCTCCTTTCTGGGTTGAAATGGTTTCCTCCCCCTTGCAAGGAAGGTGGAAGGATTCAGCAAGGACAAGGACAGTTGCAAGTGTTCAACACTGTGCCTGGCATCCAGTTGGTGCTCAGCAAAAGTCCTCTTCTTCCAACTCATGACCTTGTCACTCACTGGGCCCAAATTGACCTTCTGCCTGGATTTGTAAGGGTTTGTACATCATGAACACAATGCTTTGTGCTTGAAAATGAGCATCAGTGATTAATATAATAAAGAGAGGGTTGGAAATATAACTTAGAATAACTTGTTTGGTCCTGTGGAGGAGTCCCAGGGAAGGGAACAGACTAGCTCAGGCCTTCCATTTTTGGCTGAGGCACTGAATCCTTTCTTGGCCAAATAAAAAAGGTTGAGGGCAGAGTGGGGATCGGACAAGTGGGCAGGTGGGAAAGGGGATGCCTGTTCTGGCATCCTTCTGGATGATTCCCTGCAAGACTGTCCATCTCCATTACATATGGTACCTTTGTCCATCCATCATTAGCAATAAAGACCTTATCTTTAAGCAGGGTCTGAGTCATTTTCCTGACCCTAAAAACTGCAGGGGTTTCCTGCCAGATATACAGTCATATATATTTTATAGATCTAAATCACCTTCAAAGCCACTTCTCCTTGCAATTAAGGTTACTATATCTGCACAGCCTCTTTGTCCTTTAGAATATACACTCTGTGGGTAGACCAGGTTTTAATTCCCTGCTCCATTCTTCTAGCTGTGTGACCCTGGGTAGAAAGTTTTTAACCTTTCTGAGCCTCAGTCTTATCATTTGTCCTAACAGTGCCTCCCAATCTCATCCATTAATTTTTTTTATCCATTTATAAAACAAATATTTGCGTGCCTATTGTAGGCCACGCATGTAAAAATCTAGAAATCCAGAGATTTCACAGCAAATAAGACAGATAAGATCTCTGTCCTTGTGAAATGTTACAGTCTAGTAGAGGGAGTGATAATCATCAAGTAAATAGTTAGTGGAAACTGTTCCAGATGGTGATACATGATACAAAGGCGATACAGGGGGTGACTTAATAGAGTCAGCTCCTGAAGTGGCGTCAGGGAAGGGCTGAGGAATGATAATGAGCAAGCGGTGGAGGATTGTTAATGGCATCCAGCAGGGGAACACTGAGCGGAAAGGCCTGGCCATGGGAGAAGAATTGCTGTGTTTTAGGATCAGAGAGCAGCACAATGTTCCAGGGGGAAAGTGGTACCAGGTGACGTTAGAGAAGGAGGTGGGACCAGATCCACGGGCCTATGGCTCGGGAAAGGAGTTCCAGGTTTCATTTTAATAGGTGAGGGGAGTCAATAAAAATGATTAAGAATTATTCACGAATCATGTTTTTTTGTTTTTTGGGTTTTTTTCCTTTTCCGTGGTACAGGGAATTGAACCCAGGGGTGCTCTACTGCTGAGCTACCTCCCCAGCCTCTTTTATTTTTTATTTGAGACATAGTCTCCATAGATTGCCCAGGCTGGCCTTGACCTGGGGCTTTTCCTGCTGAGCCTTCTGAGCAGCTGGGCTCACAGCCGTGTACCCACCACAGCCGTGTACCCACCACACCCAGGTGTGGCTTCTTTACTTTCACCGTTTTTTTTAAATTTTAATTTTTTAAAACTTTTAGATGTAGATGGGCATAGTAACTTTATCTTTATGTCGTGCTGAGGATTGAACCCAGTGCCTTACACGGGGGAGGCAAGGGCTCTACCACTGAGCCCCAGCCCCAGCCCTCACTCTTGTTTTCTTATCATCCTTTCACCACACCATAATCAAACTGATCTTTAAAAACATGAATCATGCTTCTATTGCGCTCTCCTGTTAATGGCGGATGGCGGCCTTCAAGGGGAATGTCTCCCCTGACTCCCACTTTCGCCAGCATGTCGGTGGTTCCACCCATTGGCAGCTGGGCTGGGGGGGGGGTGTCACCCAGGTGGGCCACAAGCATATCCAGCAGACCAAGCCCCTCACCCTGGAGCGCACCATCAACCTGTAACCCTCTTACCAATTTTACTTTTGGTACAAAAGAGCCCCTCTAGGAGAAGGACAGCTCTGTTGTAGCCAGATTTCAGCGCATGAGGGAGGAATCTGATAAAATTGAAATGAGAAGGACTTAAGAAGGGGTTTTGACTGTACATGAGGACCAGCTACCCCATGTGTTACTGCCACAGCTGGGGACAACTTTCTTCAAATTACCTGGTGGTGAACTTAACCCAGGAGAACATGAAGTTGAAGGACTAAAACGCTTAATGACAGAGATACTGAGTCCTCAAGATGGAGTCCTGCACCATTGGGTCATTGATGACTGCAATGGTAACTGGTGGAAACCAAATTTTTAACCTCCTCTGTATCCATATATTATTCCAGCACACATTACAAAGCCTAAGGGACATAAGAAGTTGTTTCTGGTTCAACTAAAAGAGAAAGCATTGTTTGTGTAATACAAAGCTGCTCCCCCACCCTTTACCCTGCGATACAGTTTAGCTTGTCAGTCTAAAAGCTGTTCTCCCCGCCCTTTCCGCTGCAGCCATTTCCCCGCCTCCCAACTACTTGTCAGTCTGTGAACATCTTAGCTAGCTATTGGTTCATCAGTCAGCTTGCAAGTGTCCTTCTCCCTTATTGGTCTCCTGTTAGCTGGGCCGAGTTCAACTGCTTAAGGGTAGCTACCCTGCCCTCTTTTCTCATGTTTCTCTCTCTCCTACTCTCTTTCTCTCTCCTCCTCCCTTTTCCACTCTCTCTAGCTCAAGCCCTTTCTCTTTCCCTCTCATTTTCTCTCTTACCCTGCAGGGAAACACTTTGTTTGCTTAATAAACTCCCTTATGTGATTTCCCGTGTCTGGCGTGGTTTTCGTGGGTTTCTTAGTTTGCAGTCCCTAAAAATTATAAGCTGGTAGCTGCACCATTGTGTGAATTATATGCACCAGGATGTGAACCCATCATTTCTAGTCTCTATAAGGTCACCGCTCTTACTTTTCCCAACATGGCGCTAGTCAGCCGTCTCTTCCGGATTCTACCTCCCATGGCTGTTCACCCCGCCCCGCCATGCCACACCCAATCAGCATTCAACACCTCCAACCTGAAACTCAAGGCTTCCGGAACTCGCCCTATCAGCTCTCACCCGTCTCATGCCCCAACCAATCAGCCCACACCCGGCTCTATATAAACACCCTCCTTTCTGCATAAAGCGGAACTACTCCGGTGCTTAGCTTTGACCCGGGTGAAATTCTTTCAGTCTTCCTCGCTGTTGAGCTAGTTCAATTTCATATACAACTGAATACCTGCAGCAGAGGAAAAGTAAAAGAAGCTGTCTCTGCGAGCACAGCTATACACAGTGTAGAAGAATAAACGTCTGAGTAACGTTTTTTTGGTTTTATCCCTTTCCCAATTCCTAAATTGTGGCCTACTTTCTATTGTTAGAATTGTAAAGTTCATAAGAGGAACTAGAGAGTGGTGTAAACAAATGTGATAGTCTTCATTCACTTTTGGTTCTACTCATACTTTTTTGTACAATATGAAAGTAGACTTCTATTTGTATTCTTATTTTAATTTCTCATTCAACTTTCAAAATCTCTAAAAAAAAAAATATGAATCATGCCAGGTGCAGTGGTGTACCCCTGTAATCTCAGCAACTTGGGAGGCTGAGGCAGGAGGTTCAAAGGTTTGAGGTCAGTCTCAGCAATTTAATAAGGCCCTCAGCAACTTAGATCTCAAAATTTAAAAAGAAAAAGAAAAACAACTATGGATTTAGCTCAATGGTAAAGCACCCCGAGGTTCAATCCCCAGTACTAAATAAATAAATAGAAAGAGAGAGGCTAAAGTTATTGTAAGTATTAGCTATGATTAAAAAAGTAAAATAATGAGCACAGCCCCTGCCATGTTTAGGTTCTCTATGAGCCAAATGTGGTGGCACCTGCCTGTAATTCCAGCAACTTGGGAGGCATTTCAAAGAGGGTCACAAGTTCATGGCCAGCCTCGGCAATTTACGGAGAACCTGTGTCCAAATAAAATAGAAAAAGTTGAAAATGTAGTTAACTGCTAAAGAGTCCCTGGGCTCAGTCCCCAGTATTGGAAAAAAATATATATATATATATGTCTATGAATATTAGTTGTTTTGGAAAGTCTAAACCTGTCTTGAAGGAGTTAGGCGGAGCCAATAACCATGTGTGACAACTGCACATTTGAAATTTACTTAGTACAACCAAGGACTTAAGTTTCTCATTTTACTTAATTTTAATTCATTAAATTTAAAAGCCAATGCTTAATTAAGTACTTGGGAAGTATAATTGGAAAAAAATTTGATTCCATGAATCTACTTTTATAACTGCAAATTTCATGAAGTATGACTACAGATTCAAGTATTTTTAATGAAAATTTTATATTCAAATTTAGATATACTGTAACAGTAAAATATGTTATCTCAAGGACTTAGTATAAGTGAGAAAACACAAAAAAACTTGTTAATAATTTGTGTAACAGTGCCAGGCATGGTGACATCTGCCTGTAATTCCAGCTACCTGGCTGACTGAGAAAGGAGGATCGCAAGTTCGAGGCCAGCCTCAGCAGCTTAGAGACACACTGTCTTAAATACATCATAAGAAAGACTATACTCAGTGGTAAACCACCTCTGGGTTGAACCCCCAGTACCAAAAATAGTACTAATAGTAATAATAATTTTATATTATTTACATGGTCAAAGAATAATATTTTGGACATGTGTTTAAATAAATTGTTACTAATTTTATTTAATAAGGTTATTAAATAATGTTATTAAGTTAATTTTAACTTTTTTTTACTATTTTTAATGCTGCTACTAGAAATTTTTTAATTATCTACGTAGCTCGTGTTATATTTTACTGGGCATGACGATCTGAGGGAAAAGAGAAAATTAGAAACTTAAATTTATAGAATATTAACTCTTGATTATGTCTCCTATCTGAAATCTCAATTTGAAGATTGGAACTGGGGGAAAATTAAAAGCAATAGTATTTTTTTTTTCAAAAATAAAATCAATTTTATTAAAGATCTTTCCACATGTCAAAGCAAACAATGTATTCCAAGGGAAAAAAACCTTCATACGATGAAATTAGAAGTATCCCAGGATGACAAAAGAATACATTAAAAATGTCCCCCCAAAAAGGTACACTCATACATTGCTGGAGGGGATGCAAATTAGTGCAGCCACTCTGGAAAGCAGTGTGGAGATTCCCTAGAAAACTTGGAATGGAACCACCATTTGACCCAGCTATCCCACTCCTCAGTCTATACCCAAAGGACTTAAAATCAGCAAACTACAGAGATACAGCCACATCAATGTTCATAGCTGCTCAATTCACAATAGCCAGATTGTGGAACCAACCTAGATGTTCTTCAACTGATGAATGGATAAAGAATCTGTGGTATATATACACAATGGAATATTACTCAGCCATAAAGAATAATAAAATTATGGCATTTGCAGGCAAATGGATGAAATTGGAGAATATCATGCTAAGTGGGATAAGCCAATCTCAAAAAACCAAAGGACAAATGATCTCGCTGATAAGCGGATGATGACACATAATGGGGGGTTGGGGGGGCAAGAATGGAGGAAGGAAGGACTGTATAGAGGGAAAAGAGGGGTGGGAGGGGTGGGGGGAGGAAAAAATAACAGAATGAATCAAACATCATTACCCTATATAAATGTATGATTACTCAAATGGTATGCTGTTACTCCATGTACAAACAGAAACAACATGTATTCCATTTGTTTACAATAAAAATAAAAGAAAAAAAGACATGATCCTCTCAATAGTGGTAACAGAGCAGCAACATGATTTCCAGAACTTATTAAACAACGAATTGGATTTTGCTTTCACCTCCAGAGGAGTGAAAGTCAAAATGTTTACAGGGTTTTGACTATTAGGCTTAGCTATGTTTGAAGGTCTTTTTTTTTTTTTTTTTTTTTTTTTTTTTTTTGGGTGCTGGGGATTGAACCCAGGGCCTTGTGCTTACAAGGCAAGCACTCTACCAAGTGAGCTATCTCCCCAGCCCCTGTGTTTGAAGGTCTTAAAGGGAACACTGGAACAATATTCCCTGGACTCCTGAGCACTAAGGAAACATGAGCCTAGCTCCTTGTATCTCAGGGTCTGTGCACCTTGGTTATAACTGGCTAAAACTGGATGCCTGTCTGCCAGGAGTCAGTGAGTGAGGTTATCATAAAGAGTCTTCCTGCAAAGTGGTGAAAAAGATCCTGTTTTGGAGGAGAGATCAAAGCAAGGCATAGGTATTTAGCCCCAAGTGTGCACCTGGAGGGATCATGAAAATTAGGGTTCCTGAGCTACCCTGAGTCAGACACTGCAGGTCTGGGGTGTGGCCTGAAAATCTGCATTGATATCAATTTCTCTGGTAAAACAGATGCTGGTCAGGGGCCCACTTCTGGGAACACAACCTGAACCCTAGTGTGACTTAGGCTGAACTGCTAAAGGACAGGAGCAAAGGACCTTTAAATGTCTATCAAAGAAAAGAAAATGAGTTGCTAACAGCTAACCTCTGGATAGTTCTTCCCAATTCAAGCTCAACTGATTGCTAATACCTCCAGGTTAGAAGGATCACAAGTTCCAACACAAGTAATTACCTCCTGAGATTTCCCTTTCCTGCCTTTGGGAACATCCATATGAAATAAAGGAGGTGGGGGTCTATCAAAAAGCAAAACATTCCCACACCCAGGAGCACCAGCTCGGGGTCCCAGCTCCTCTCTTGAGGAGTTTACTATCTCTGTTATTTCTTTTAAATAAAACTTGTTTTCAATGCAAAAAAAAAAAAAAAAAAAAAAAAAAATGTCCCCCCATAATCATTGCCACCTCCAAAAGACTTTCTTCCTCTGACCTTTCTTCTTAGGTATCTTCTTCCACTTTAGGAGGATTCTGGTCCTGATCAAGCTGAGTGATCCTCCTCTCAACATGCTGATGTCCCTGAGTGCGTGAAGGAATGAAGCTGTGAGCTCCTGTTGCTTGTTTTTAAGGTCCTTTCTCTTGCTTACTGACATTTAAAGGCACCGTCATGCGCTCCTCATAGCTAATCCTATGTTGGTCCTTTTGACTGACAAGTGACGTGAGGACAGTGAGCATCTTGGATTTCCTCCGGAGCATCTGAGTACTACTCTTTAAGTTCACGACTGACTCCTGCTCAACGCCCATCTCTTGGCTCATTCCAGGTGCTTTTTCTCCTGCTTAGCTTCTGTTTCATCCTGATGTACTTGAACAAAGCGTGGTGGGACATATGTTTTAGAGACTCCTTTTGTAGATTTCTTCCCTGAAGCCCCGGACTCTGTTTTCATCTTCCTCTCTGTCCTCAGAGCTCAACTTGCTCATCATGTTGCTGAGATAAGGTAAAACAAAGTGGGTCCTTCTCACTGAGGCTGCCTGTCACTGTGCTCTTGACCAGTTTGCCAATTTGATACTTTCCTTTTGGGTTCAAGGGATGAAGTTTTTCCAAAACTGCGCACTTCTCTAACAATCTCAAAACTGCAGCGTGTCCCTGAAGAGATCCTCCTGACACTTTGTTCAGGATCAGGTGACTCAAATCTGTAAGATACATGAGCAGCTGCTGGTCCTTCACTTCCAGGAAACTGAGACCCTTTCCCGTAGGGTAAGCTCCAGTGAGAACTTTTTTGGTCAGTGTTTGCACTTGGACAGTTACACCTGCTCCTGCAGGTTTTTCAAAAGCATCCCAACACTTAGCATATCTGACTCCAGCACCCTCAACACTGCCATCTTTTTGAGTCCCAAAAAGCAATGGTATCTTTTGGAAACATTATAGGAATGCAGGATACACATCTTAATTATGTGATAGATAGATTGAAGGGTTATGGAAAATCGTATTCCTGCAAGATAGTCCCCAAAGCAAAATGAAGCAGGTGAGGCTCCAGAGGAGGGAGGGGAAAGTAGCCAAGGATTAACCTCCCTGCAGATCCTGTTCTGATAATGATGGGCCTTGGGGGAAAGGGGCGGATACCTAAACCTTGAGCTTCCCCATGGCAAATTAGTCCTACCCTATAAGACCCAGACTCCTCTGTAACTGGGGGCCAGCTCCATATCCAGAAAATGGGCCCTCCCATGCCTGATCAATGGACTTTGGTGCAGAATAAAGGAAAGCTTGCTGATCTGAGGTTTGCTTCCTGTCTCCTGCCTCTGTCATTTGTGGGTCATGAACATAGATAGATAGATAGGTAGGTAGGTAGATAGATGGATAGATAGATAGATAGATAGATAGATAGATAGATAGATAGATAGATAGATAGATAGATAGATAGAATCATTCTCAAGGAATTATTTGGCATCCCTGACTGTCCCTGGATATTTAACACTGCTTTGGCAAATTCAGGAACCCCAATCCTGGGGGTAAGGGAAAGAATGGAACCCAGGAATGAGAGGATCCACAGTGTAAGATTCTGTTTGGCCTTGTAGCGTGTGTATACCTACTTTGACCATGGAAGAGACTGAATCAGTCTAGCATAGACTTAATCATTCCCTCCAAGTAGTAGAGATGCACAGATCTTCCCAAAAGTTTAGCACAGTCTGTGCATAATAAGGCACCAGGGTAGGAAGGAGTGATTTCTGTCTCTGTCTTGTCCACAAAGCAATTTATTTTAGGCTAATGGTATCTGTCAAGGTCTGTACTAAGTGCTTTAGTTTCATTATCTTATTTAAGCATCACTGTTGTGGGGCGCAACTTAAGAACAGACCAATCACCACTGAGAAGGCAAAAACTGAGAGTCTTTATCAGCCAGCTGGCTGACTGTCTCACACAACGCCCAGAATGGCTATTGGGAGAACAGCCCTGAGCGCAGGGGTTTTTATGTAAAGCATGTCAGTACATTAATCATAAGTGGTTATTGCTATGAATCAAAACTACAAACTAACATCAGGAGATCTAAAATCATAAGCAGAAGGGGAAGTGGGTCAAAACGACCTTAGTCGGGTACAAGTTAAAGAATGATTACTAACATCAAGACAATCATTCTCTGACAGGGTACACCGTCCAAGAAAAACAGGAACCAAAAAGAGAACAATTTTACATTATATAAGAATTGCCATTTTGTGTTGCCAAACATGCTATGCTAAGCAACTGCCGATGGGTACACAGGCGGGTGTTCCCACGGGAGAAGCATTTCCTACATGGCATGGAGTCTCAGAGTAAAATGGAGTCCGTTTGGTCATCGCCCATATAGTCTAGCCCATAACAATCACAAAACCTTATGAGATCAGAACTGTTTTTACATCCATGTTATGTTGTCAAGGTTCAGTAACATGTCTGAGATTACATAGCTAGTAAGAAGCAGAACAGGGCTTCAAACCAAGGCAGTCTGACTCCGGAATCTGTACTCTTCACCGTTATACCAGACAGCCATCCAGATGTCATGCTAATGACTCTTATTTTCATTATTATTTTTATTTATCTTTTAATTTTTTACAGACTGCATTTTGACTCATTGTACACAAATGGGGTACATCATTTCATGTCTATGGTTGTACGTGATGTAGATTCGTGTAATCATACACGTACATAGGGTAATGATGTCTGTCTCATTCCACCATTTTTCATACCCGCCTCCCTCTCATTTCCTTCTACATAATCTAAAGTTCCCTCATTCTTCTCTCAGTCTCCACCCCCCGCACCCAAACCTGCAAATGACTCTTAAGGATTATCCTTGAAAAGGATCTCCTCTAGCTGGGTGTGCTGGAACATGCCTATAATACCAATACTCAGGAGGCAGAGGCAGGAGGGTCACAAGTTCAAGGCCAGCCTTAGCAATTTAGCAAAGTCCTGTCTCAAATTTAAAAAATAAAAAAAGGCGGGTTGTAGTTCAGTGGTAGAGTGCCCTTGGGTTCATCCATAGTAACACACACACACACACACACACACACACACACACACACACACACCAACAGGGGGCACTCCTGTTATATCCTCCATCATTATCAGCACCTGAGATTGGCTCATTTCTCCCTAGTCCCTGCCCTATTCCTAGCACAGAGCTGGTAACAGATAAAGTGGGAAATTCTTTACTGATTGAGGGAGGATGGACATATGTCATCAAGAAACCTCCCAGCAGCACACTTCCCTGAGAAAGTAAAGCAGAGGGAAACCTGGTTTCTTCGCTACTCTCTTGACTAATTGCTATACCCACCACTAGTCCCAGTATGACCCTGGCACACATTCATTATACATTTATTCAAGTTCATTATCCATTCTTTCAACAAACATCGGTGCTCAAGTCCCTTTCTAGGGGAGGGGTGTGAATGAAAGCTTCACAAATATTACCACTATAAAAAATATTATTAAGAATCATTAGTTGCCTTTACGCCATGTACAAACAGAGAAACAACATGTATCCCATTTGTTTACAATAAAAAAAAAAAAGAAAAAAAAAAGAATCATTAGTAACAGAATAATAAAATTACTATGTCTAACTAATCATGAAAGTGGTAATATCTGTGACACCTTCATTAATAATAGTGATTATAACAACAGCAAACATTTGAGTACTTACCGAACTAAGTGCTATTAATATTAAAGTATCTTTTTTCCATCATAGTCTGTGTTTTAGAAAATACATGGCACCATTTAATTCTGAGAACAATCTAAAAGCTTCTATATCTGTTTACTCAACTCAGAGCTGAGTACCCAGTGTTTTGGTCATAAATTCCTGAAAGAGTATCAAGTGCCCATTTGATAAGAGGACGTTCACTGACCCTTTGCAGCTGTAAAAAAGGCAGACAGTCTCTGCTTGGGGAAATGACAATAGAATCACCCTGTAAATGGAAAACATCTCTTTTCCTTTTACAGGTTGATTACAAGGACTAAGAAAATCTTTGTGGTTCCAGGAACTAGCCTGTGGGCTTCCATCACTGAAAATATGTTTCTTAGCTGGGTATGGTGGTGTATGCCTGTGATCCCAGTGACTTTGGAGGCTGAGACAGGAGGATCACAAGTTTGAGGTCAGCTTTGGCAACTATGCAAGACCCTGTTTCAAAATAAAAAATAAAAAGAGCCGGGGATGTAATGCTCAGTGGTAGAGCATCTCTGGGTTCAATCCCCAGTACTTCCCCTGAAAAAAGTGTTTTTTTTATTTAATGCGATGCAGTTTAGCAATAGGCAACTATTTATTATTCCCCAAACACCACTGCTATCTTCATGTTCCTGATTTCATGTTCTTAGCCTCTCATGGTTTTTTCCATGGAATGAACCATTCCTCCTTCAAGAAACTAACTCACATGTCTCATTAGTGAAGACCAACAAAACTGGGCAATTGAACTCAGGTTCTTCTTGGTGTGCAGACGGCTTCTTCCTTGGGTTCTGAAGCCCCATTATCCCCAACCTCCTCCACTCCTCCACTACCCTGTACGTTCCTGTCACAGGAGAAGAGACGTCTCTGAAGTAAGGTTGGAGGAGTTACTAGAGAGAAAAGGGAACTCAACCCAGGTTCTTGGCATACATGACGGAAAGGAATTTCAGCACATACCAGTCAGAGGCATAGACAGGTTTATTGAGGAAAGAAGAAACATTCATGGGAGAATATGTCCTCTCCTATTCAAGAGAGACCTGCCTTGGAAGTAAAGCAAGGAACACACATTCAAGGGAGAATGCAGACCATTTTGGAAGTGAGAGAGACATTTAGGGGGTTTCCAGTTTTTATTTTAAAGGAAACTTGGTGAGGAGTAGGTAGGGAAAGGTATGTGGGAATATGAGTCCAGGGATCTGGAGATGGGTTCTGGTGGTCTGGCCAATATCCGGATCTTAGTCTGACGTGGTCTTCATTATCTGATCAATATATAGTCATGCAAAGTCCCCTGAGTTAAAAATTCCTAAAGATATCATCTCTCTCTCTCTCTCTCTCTCTCTCTCTCTCTCTCTCTCTCTCTCTCTCCTTAATCTACCCCTTGTGAGGTTAATGAACAGTGTACAGGTACATTTACAGATTTCCCAGGAACTTGGGAGTAATGAGCTTGGAAGAGAGACTGGTTTGAGGAATAACCAACCTGGAAAAGTATGCAGAACTTCTGAATTAAAATATCTTCCTAAAAAAAATAAAAATAAAATATATTTTCCTTGTCCTTCCTTTATGTCTCCTTTCACCAGTTTCTATTCCTTCTATCTTCCTCAGGGGAAGACAGGAACTATGTCCTATTAGGCTTCCTGTCCCCAGCTACTGACACGAGCCTTGCTGTATAATAATATTGTCCCTAACATTCATTAAGCACTAAGTGCCAAGCCCTGTGCTACTTGTCTTATAGATCATATGATTTCTTTTTGAGCTGTGTCCCCAGCCCTTTTTATATTTTATGTTGAGACATGATCTAAGTTGCTGAGGCTGACCTCAATTTTTTTTCTTTTTGTACCAGAAACGGAACCCAAAGGTGCTTTACCACTGAGCCACATACCCAGCCCTTTTTATTTTTCTGTTTTGAAACAGGGTCTTGCTAAGTTGCTGAGACTGACTTTAAACTTGTGATCCTCCTGCCTCAGCCTCCTGAGTCACAAGGATTATAGCCATGCGCCACCATGCCAGGCTAGATCATAGCATTTCTTTCTCCCAACAAACTATGTAGTAGGTATCATTCCAATTTTTACATATGAGATAAATTTATGTATTAAAGTTTAGAAGCACTGAATAACTGGACCCCAAATCACATAGTTAGCCTGGTACCAGAGCCAGAATTAGAACTCATATAATCAAATAATCCACCTATAGCATGTGGCACTTAAGCACATAGTTGATGAACATTAGTAACTACAATTTTTGTTCAAAATTGGACAGCTAATTAAGTAAAAGAATTGACATTGTAATTCAAGTTTGTTTTGTTTATTTTCCTCCAAAATTCAGTCTTATGTAGCTGGGTGTGGTGATACACACCTGTAATCCAAACCAAACCAAACCAAAACTAATAAAATATAAAAATTACAATCTTTCCATTATATCAGAAAATAATTAACAGAACCTCTTAAAGAGGACTATTTACATTTTTTTTAGTTCCTGGTACTCTTTTTTAAAAAATTAAGAAATATTTTAAAGTTTCCAAAAATATGATATACTTTTGATGTTTATTTCTTTATATTAAAGTTTCCAGTTACACAAAAATACAACTGTATGTATAACCTCATTTAAATATAAATTCAAAAAGCAAGTTCAATGTCCTTCCTGAAAGTTTCTCCCAGCAATCTCTATTTCTGAGAACTAAAGAAAACTAATGTTTATCTATTATTGCTTTGTATCTGTCTAGTTACCTTGAGGGTAGTCAATATATTTCCATTTTATATTCCCAACATAAAATCCAGAGTATAATAAACATTCAGTAAACATTTGTTGAATGAATATGTAGGACAACAACTCCCTTTTGGTATCAGGACCAGAATACACCCTTTAAAATTATTGAAGACCACAAAAAACTTTTGTTTATGTGGGTTATACCTATTAATATTTATCATATTAGAAATTAGAATTGAAATTTTTAAATTTTTATTCATCCATGTACCGTAACAATACACCAATTATGTGCTAATATAAATAATATTTTATAGGTAATGTTTATATTTTAAATAATGACTTTTTTTTTTTTTTTAATCCAGTGAGAAGAGTGGCATTGTTTGAAATTCTGGAAAATCTCTAGCTAATAGAAGACAGCCGGAATCTCATGTCTCATTTGCATTTAGTCGGCTGCACTATCACATTACACACAGCCTCTGGAAAGCTACACTGTACATTCTCAAGAAAATGCATGTAAAAAGGCAAATTACAACCTAGCATCATGCCAGTTCCTCTTTCCTGCTAAGAATAACGCGGAGTTTTGCCGTAACTCAAGGTGGTAGCCGCCTTTCATACTTTTGGTCCGTACAATGACGTCACGCAGTGACAACACGCTTCCTCCTCGAAGTGGCTACTACATTTCCCAGGATGCTTTGCCAAGAGCGGCGCCATTGGTCGGCGCCGACGGAAGTGCACCTGACTGAGCGGAAGTAGAAGGTCTCGGAGACTGGCAAGGTAGAGAGCGGAGGATCTGTGAGGCTGTGAGTAGCTTGGTGGGTCTGGCGGTGTGACGGTGAGGAACTGGGCTAGGGGATCATCTGCTGGGAACCGCAGCGTAGCACTTTCATTACCCTGCAATCTGCGTTCTTCTAGTTGACCCGGGAGCGGGGAGACACAGGACATTGCTCTGGAGGGGAAATCTTCCTGTTATTTATCGTGGTGTTTTTTTCTTGGAACGAGTTAGGGTGAATTCGGACTCTTGTCGCGACACAAGGGTCATTGGCGTGATTTTGCTGCGACCAGAAGGGCGGGACTCCTGACGGTCTGACTCAGCTTCTAGAGCAGTAGTTCTCCATTGGCTGCACGTTAGAATCCCCCAGTATACTTTTTAAAAAAATTAACTACAGATACCCAGCGCGACTCCATACCGATAGATGAAAACCTAAGCAGGGTCTGGACGACAATACTTCTAAACCATTCCAAGTGTTATTACGCAGTGAGGACGGAAGACTGCCCTTCTAAGCGCCTGATTTTGATTCCCCGCGAGGATCATCTTCGGGACCTGCGGCTCCCGGACTCGCTTTCCACTATTAGCTAAGTGGGTCTTATCACGTGCATTTTGCTTACACGGTTTGGTCACGGATTCCATTTTAAGCTCCGCCAGAAGCTTATTTTTGGGATTCTGGTAGTGTTGCTGGTAAAGACAGATCGTGGTTTCTTATTCATGTCGTGGTCATTCACTGAGTAAAAATGAGCGCCTTCCCCTTGGGATGCTGAGGCAGAAGAGCATAAATTCTGGGCCAGTTTCAGCAACTTAATGAAACCCTGTCTCAAAATTAAAAAGGATAGGGATGTAGCTCAGTGATGGGGCCCTTGCCTACCTAGCATGCGCCAGGACCTGGGCCTTCGTTTTCATTGACAGTGTTTTAGCGACTCCTTTATTTTCTCTTTCTGTTCTTTTTCTTCTTTCTTTCCTTTTTTATTTAACTATACCTGCAAAATGCCAGCAGGGAATGTGAGAGCATTACCTTAAAATCCGTCTCTTGTAAGGGGCCTAGGGTCCTCAGTACTGGTGAGGTCTTAGGTTGGATCCCTAGTATAGCGTGTGTTGCCAGGATGGGAGTGGGGAGTTTGGTCTCTTGGTGCTTATAAGTAGCCCTGATACCAAATTTGACCAGGAAAGGAAAATCAGTTAAGATGATATTTGGCATTATTTGAGTTCATGATGACTTTTTTTTTTGGGGGGGGGGGGGGGGGGCGGGAGGGGGTTGTTTACCACTGAGCTATATCCCTAGTTCTTTGCATTTTGTATTGTGTTTGATCTTTTGATGCAAAAGTTTATTGAGGTGTGAAAGGCAGAATTATTATTTTTTAAAATAAACACCATTACATAACAGAAGCTTTTTCTTCCCCAGAGTTTCAGCCTCCCTCCCTCTCTGAATTCAGCATGGGGGAGAAGTCAGAGTACTGTAAGGTTCCAGAGGATCTGTTCAATGGTTTGAAGGTTACAGATCCCCAGGAAGCAGAGAGTGCCAGCCCTCCAGTTCCTGATCCCGAAGATCAGCATTCCCAGAGCAAGCTGCTGAAGGATGACAAAGCCCAGCTCCAGGATGACCAGGGAGAAGAGGAGTATTTTCATGACTGCAGTGCCTCATTCGAGGAGGAGGAGCCAGGAGTGGATAAGGCTGAGAACAAAGCTGATGATGGTGTGAATTCCTCTGAACTAGATGAAGAATACCTAATAGAACTGGAAAAAAACATGCCAGATGAAGAGAAACAGGTAAATATTTGTTAATTGTACAGAGTCAACCTCAAATTGCTTTTAAAAATAAGTAAATGTAGCTGGGCATGATGGTACACACCTTTAATCTCAGCAACTTGGGAGGCTGAGGCAGGAGGATAGCAAGTTTGAGGGCAGCCTCAACAACATAGCAGCACTTTTTTCCTCAAAATAAATAAAAAATCTGGGGATGTAACCCAGTGGTAGAATGTCTCTGGTTTAATCCCCAGTATCAAAAAAAAAAAGGTAAATGTGGTTGTTACTGTGAAATAGACCACTCCTTGTGTGTTATGACTTGCCTGTTTGTGTCCTTATCGCTTTAGTACTAATGGATCTGAAATAAATCAGTAGCATAAAAAGAATGCCTTGTGTGTGTCTGCTTGGCAAAGAAAATTCCTTTTTTTTTTTTCTTTTGTCTGCAAACTTGGAGTTCCTTATCTCTTACTTCAGGAATCTGTTTTCCAGTATTATTTTCTAGCATATATGTATATATTTTAGCTTTTTAATGTTCTTTTCTAAGGTTGGCTGCTGACATTTCTATAGTGAACCTTTTTTGTTTATGACATCCTTACTCATCAGTCTCCTCACTAGCAAAATAGAACTGCCTGAATATCTGGGTAGTGTTTTGTTTCTAGAGGACAGTGCCTGGATCTCAAGGGCTAGCACTGTCTATGAGAGTAGCTTGCGTTTGTTGAACACCTGCAGTGTGCCAGCCATTGAACTGAGAATGTTCCTCAATTTTTTTTTGTTTTGTTTTACTTTGGTCCTAGAGGTTGAGCTCAGGGGTGCTTTACCACTGAGCTGTATCTCTGGTCTTTTTTATTTTTTTATTTTGAGGCAGAGTCTTGCTAAGTTGGTGAGGCTGACCTCAAACTTGTGATCTTCCTACCTCAGCTTCCTCAGTCCCTGGGATTACAGGCTGGTATTGCCATGCCTGGCCACTTGTGTTTTAATTATAATCCTTGCCACATGTCTTTGAAGTATATACTATTACTATTCCCCAACAGGAAACAGAACTTATAGTAGTAAGATAACTTCCCCAAAGTCACATGCTTAATAAATGATAGAACTGATTCTCAAACCCTGATCTGTTTGATTCTAATTCCAAAGTATAATATAGAATTTAATAACAAAAATACTGATCTTCCTTCAAAGCAGGTACAATAGCTAAGTGTACCTGATCCTGCTTCTTTCCTTCCCTGGGCCATATCCTTTTCTGGGCAAGACTTATCTTTTGGGAACAGAAGTCTTGGTGTCCTCCACATGTCCTCCTCTCTGATCTCACAAGTAAACTAGTCTGAAAAGGTACCATAATATCTGAGCATGTCTACAAAGAACTTGAATGAGACTGTTTATGCTGCTTCAGAGCTGCTCACTGAACAGGTTGGAAATGGGTAGAGATAGTAAATGTGCATTATAACACTGGGTGTGGGTGGGCAGCGCTGGATGGGGAGAAGCATTCTTCTCTTTTTCTTTCCTTAGCCACTTTCCAGTATCAAGTTAGTCAGTTTTAGTGTGGAAGTATTAGCTTCTGAGTGAATGTGTGCCACCAGAAGAGGAGGATTAAAGGGCAAAAATGAACCAATTTCATAAACTACCTCAGCAAATATTTCTCAGAAAATAAAATTAGCCACAGCATTAGAGAAATGCTTCCAGAAAGTGGATTTTCCAGAAAGCATTTTTGTAGGCTTTGTAGAAGCATTGATCAAGGAAAATTTTTTTAAGTTAGCAATGTTATTTCAATACTTTAATATATGTTGCACTGATATTATAGTGAATTTTCTAGTGCCATCTAAGTTTGACAGTTTAGTGAGTTGGCTTCCAGTGTCTCTCACTCTGAAGTTCTATAATTTTATTGTATTTATTTATTTATTTGCTTCTTTGTTTGTTGGAAATTTAACCCAGCGGTTCTTTACCACTGAGCCACAACTCCAGCCCTTTTTATTTTTTATCTTGAGACAGGGTTTTGCTGAGTTGCTGAGGCTAGCCTTTAACTTGTGATTCTCCTGTCTCAGCCTTCTTAGTTGGGATTACAGGCATGAGCCACCACACCAGCTTTATAAACATTTGTAAGATAATTATTCTATTGCCTATAAGCTTAATATTCACAGTGGCATACAGCTTTTTACTTTTCCTTCTTTTTTGTTGTTTTTTCCTTTTTTTCCCATTTTCTTTTTTAAATCAGTGCCTTATAGTTGTACATAATGGTGGGATATACTGTCACGTATTCATACATGCACACAATATAGTAATATAATTTGGCCACTGTCATTCTCCAGTATTTCCCCTTTCCCTTCCTTCCCCTCTTTCCCAAGTCCCTTTACTTGACTAATCTCCCTTTGATTTTCACAAGACCCCTCTCTACCTTTTTTTCTTTTTTCTCTCTAGCTTCCACATGAGAGAAAATATGTGACCTTGACCTTCCGAGTTTGATTTACCATTTAACCTAATGATCTCAAGTTCCATCCATTTTTCTGCAAATGACATTTTCCTGCAAAATTTCATTTTCTTTATGACAGTACAGCTCCATTGTGTATTAAGGCTATTGTGAATTATGCTGCTATAAACAATGATATGCATGTATCATTATACTATGATGACTTTAATAATTCTTTAGGGTAAATACCAAGGAGTGATATAGCTGGGTCATTGGTGGTTTCCTTCCTCAACTTTCAACCTCCATACTGATTTCCATAGTAGTTGTAACTTTATTTCTTCCTATTAAAGCATTAGGGTTTAATTTAAATATAGTAGAAAAGTTTATTAGTTCTGACGTGTACAGCTTAATGAATTTTGACAGCTGTGTACATCTCTGTACACAATCAAGATGTAGAATATTTCCTTCATTTCAGAAGCTCCCTATGTAAAATGACTTTTTAGTCATTTGTCTTCTACCAACTCAGGAACCATTGTTCTGATTCTTATTCCATAGGTGATTTTTTTTTTCCTGTTCTAGACTTTGGTTTGTGTATGTGAAATATGTATGTATGTATTCATTTTTTAGATTGAAACATTTTCTATTTTACATTTTGTATATAAGCTGAAAATTTGTAAGAACTCAGCAGTAACTTACTGCAATGAGAGTGTGCTGTTTTTAGAAATATAATCCACTAACTCTAAGGAACAACCTGTGAAATGGAAGACAGCCTTTAACTAATTGTGGTACCATTCTGTGAGCTATTTTTATACTGGTTTGATAAATATGAAGAAATATCTTCAATTCTTATATGGTTTGGTTTTTATAGGCCATTGGGAATAGGAATATATTATACTTGATTTTACAGAGTTTATGTAGTTCAACAACAGCAAAAGAAACAAATGGCCAAAAAAATGTGGACTTTCAGCCTCCCTGATAATTTAAAAATGCAAATTAAAACGTCTCATCTCTCAGATCAAACACTGATCTGATGTTGAGAAGATGACACAGAAACCCATGTACTAATTTCAGGAATTTAAGTTGCAGCATAAATTCTGTGAGATGCAGATATCAAATTTTTATATAAACATAGTCAGGCATAGTGGTGCTGAGGTCAGGCGAACAGCTTAGTGAGACCATGTCTCGAAATAAAAAAGGGTTGGTATGTAGCTCAGTGGTAAAAAGCACCCCTGAGTTCAATTCCCAGTACCAAAAAAAAAGAAACCCCTTTTATATATATATATATACACACACACACACACACACACACGCACACACACGCACACACACATATTTACTTATTTTTTGATATGAGCACTTCTTCAGATCAGGACTGACAGTAGAACATTCTGAAATGATAGCAGTGTTTTATAACTGCACTCTCCAGTATGGTAGCCTGGTAGCCACTGGCTACATCTGGCTGCTTATCACTTACTGTGTCACCGACACAGTTGAGAAACTAAATTTAACTTTACTTGACATTTATTCACATAGTCATATGGCTAGTGAAT
Organism: Sciurus vulgaris; assembly: GCF_902686455.1. Classification (NCBI taxonomy): domain Eukaryota; kingdom Metazoa; phylum Chordata; class Mammalia; order Rodentia; family Sciuridae; genus Sciurus; species Sciurus vulgaris. Next base: position 20,079,083 of record NC_136466.1, on the reverse strand, counting down.
ACCATACCGAACAGCACTGCTTTAAACCCCTAATTATTTTCTAGACATTTATTTTAAGGAAATCATTAGAGACATGCAGAAATGCATATATAGGAATAAAGATGTATTGCGGCATCATAATAACTTTGGAAAGCTAGAAAACGTTGAATAGAGGGTATTTATAGTTATATTTGGTCTTTGTTTCTGATTCCCATCACTGACCCCTAAAGCCCTTGGAATTTCCTAAGTGCTCTAGTAACTGGTTATTTATAATAAGTGCCTTTTGGTAACACATGATTTTAAGCTAATTAGGTAATTTAGGTTGGGATATCTAGATGATTGACACAAGATGGGGTTAGTCACCCAAAAAACAGCAATTAGAGGGATGGACATTTTTAGCTCCACAACCGAACTCCAGAAAAGGAGAGAGTCAGGTGCTGGAGATTAAGCTTTATAAAAACTCTTTAATGAGAAATTTGATAAGCTTCCAGGTTGCTGAGCCCATAGATAGTAGGAAAGAGGTGCCTAGAGAGGAAATGGAAGCTCTGCCCCTCTCCTCCCAGACTTTACCATATGCATTTCTTCACCTGACTTTATCCGTATCCTTTATAATATCCTTTAAAACAAACCGGTAAATGTTAGTAAAGTGTTTCTGAGTTCTGTGAATTATCCTAGTAAATAATCAAGCACTAGAGTTAGGTAGTATGAACTGGTCATTCAAAGCACAGGTTACAATCTAGAACTTCTCTTTGGTGTCTGAACTAAGGCAGTCTGGTGGGACTAAGTTTTTAACCTGTGGATTCTGAATTGAATTATAGAAATTATAGAACACCCTATTGGTGTCTGCTAGAAAATTGCTTGGTGTAGAAGAACCCTCACATTTGGTGTCAGAAGTATCATGAAAGTATGTAGTAGGGGAGAAACTGATTTTCCCAGAGTGTTATTTAAATTTTTTTTTCATGTTTATAGAGTTTAAAAAAGATAAGGAATGACTCAGTAGTAGAGCTCTTGCCTATTGTACCTGAGGCACTGGTTTTGATCCTCCCACTGGGAAAAAAAAAGGGGGGGAAAGAAAACTAAATATAGGTATTGACCTGGAAGAATACCTGTAATGCTGAGTTGAGCAGGTTATACCACAGTGATCATCATTCCGTTACAAACCTATATGAAAATGTTTATATATGAAAGTCTTGAAGGATATACAACAAAGTATAAGCAGGAAGTAGTTTTGAGGGGCGTGATGATTAGCACATTTTCACCAGCATTTAATGCAATTTTGTAATATTTGCTTTTTTACAGTAGGTACAGATTACACATATAATCATTAACAACAAGAAATGTTATTTTATTTTGAGACTATAAAGAAATAAAAATTGATTGTTCACAACAAAAGTGTATGTTCTACCAAAGCCACGTAAATTGACCTCTTTGGTCCTTTGTGAAAGAAATGCTGCCCTGTATGGGAAATACATATTAATTACAGGTTGAGTATCCTTAATCTGAAAATTCACACTCTGTGGCTTTCTGTTTTTTTGAGGAGTTGGGGAATCTATCCCAGAGGGCCTCTACCACTGAGCTACATCTCTAACCTTTTTAATTTATTTTAGGTTATTGTATAATTAATTTCTGTATTTATTTGCAGTACTGAGGATTGAGCCTGGGGTGTTTTACCCTGAGTTATATTCTCAGCCCATTTTTAAATCTTTTTCTGTTTAAGAGAAGGTCTAGCTAAGTTGTGAGGCTGACCTGAAACATGGCAATCCTCCTGCCTCAGCCTCCTCAGTTTCTGGGATTATAGGCATGTGCCCCCAGAGTCAAACTCAAAATTTGAAACTTTGAGTATCATGTCAGTGCTCAAAAAATTCCACATTTTCAGATTAGGAATGTTCAACCAGTAAAGTCTGTGTAAATATTCCAAAATCAAAAAAAAAAATAATAACAATTAAAACTTTTTGGTTCAAGACATTTTGAATAAGTGATGCTTGTCATACAGAGTTTCTCTTTAGGCACAATGAAGTATCAGTAACCATAGTCTGTTAATCAAGTTAACTTGTCCTATAACCAAGAAGATAATCTTGGTTCCAGTGGAATGTGACTACTCAGAAGAACTTATAAATCAAGAAGTAATGGAGGAGGAAGGCAGTTAAGATTTGGTTTAAAAAAAAAAAAAAAAAAAAAAAACAGGCAAAATCTCTTAAGAAAGAACAGTGTATGTATTACTGCAGCAAATCTTAACTGTGTGGGCACAGCGTGTACACCTGTAATCCCAGTGGCCTGGGAGGCTGAGGCAAGAAGATCACGAGTTCAAAGCCAGCCTCAGCAAAAGCAAGGTTCTAAGCAACTCAGTGAGATCCTGTCTCTAAATAAAATACAAAATAGGACTGGGGATGTGGCTTAGTGGTTGAGTGCCCCTGAGTTCCATTCCCAGTACCAAAAAAAAAAAAAAAATTTAACTGTGAAAACTTAAGTGTTAGCATGACTTCCACAGGAATGGGATTTTAGCTAACATTTTTAAATGTACTAAATATGTGAACATAGTAGTGATAGTGAAAGGATTGGCCAAAGTGAAGAACAGATCTGGCAGCAGATGAAAACTATTGCTATAATAATATAATATAAAGACGCTGACTTAGTCTGTTTGGGCTGCTGTAACAGAATACTTAAGACTGACTACTTTATAAACAATAGAAATTTATTACTCACAGTTGGAGGATGGAGATCCAAGATCAAGATGAAACTGATCCCATGTCTGGTGAGATCTGTTCCTCATAAATGGTGCCTTCTTTGTCCTCACATTGCAGAAGGGACAAAGCAACCCTTTTCAAACTTTTTTTATAAGGGCATTGATCCCACTCATGAGGGTAGAGCTATCACCTGTCACTTCTCCGTGGCCCCACCTCTTAATACCACTGCAGTGGGGATTAGGTTTCAACACAACAGTTGGAGGGACACATTCAGACCATAGCAGATGCTTAGAGTATTAAAGGCTGTAGCATACTGCAGTGTTGTGGTATTGATCAAAGAAAATCACCTTTTATGGGATATTTGTAATAATGTAGTTTCTCAGGCTTCATGTATAAATTTCCTGGATAATTCATATGCACACATGAAGTTTGAGGACCATTATCTTTGGGGTCTTCATTAAATAGCTATTGAATAAATACCATCATTTCCTATGAGGACTGATAATTGGCTTTGTAAGTTGCAGAGATTTTATTTCACCCATTTATTCAAGAAAGACTTGCATTTCTTCCACATGCCAGGCATCATTTGAGGTCCTAAGGATGCAGCAGTACACAAAATAAAGAGTTTCAGTTCTTTCATAGGTTTATTCTAGTTGGAAATTACAAAAAAAAAAAAAATTGTTAAGATGAAATGATACCAGAGTGGGGGTTGAAAGGATGGGACTATGGTCTGAATATTTGTGGCCTTCCAAAATTCTTGTTGACCCTTGATCCTCCTAAGTATTAAGCAATGGGGCCAGCGCCAGGTGTGGCGGACATGTCTGTAATCCCAGCTACTTGGGAGATTCAAGCAGCAGGACCACAAGTTCTAGGCCAGCCTGAGCAACTTAGCAAGACCCTGCCTCAAAATAACATAGATAAAAGGGGCCGAAGATGTAACGCAGTGGTGGAGCACCCCTGGGTTCAATCCCCAGTACCTCATGAAAGGGGAAAAAAAAAAGGTGGGACCGTTAGATCATGATCAGGATATGAGGACTTCACACATAGATGGGATTAGTGTCTTTATTAAAGGGCTTCAAGGAACTACTTTGACTCTCCCTCTTCCCTTTTGCCATGTGAGGGTATTTGTTTATCCCTTTATCCATTTGAGAACTTGGCAGGAAAGCATCTTCTTGTGTCTTGATCTTAGACTTCACAGCCTCTAGAATCGTGAAAAATAAACTACTATTTCTTATAAATTACCTAGTCTGTGGCATTTCGTTATAGCAGCCTGAGTGGATTAAGACAGATGGAGAAGACTGCTTTACATTGGCTGGTCAGATTATCCTCTGGGGAGGTGGCATTTCAGCAGAGACTTGGGGGGTGGCAGGGAGTCAAGTGTGTAATGATCTGAAAGGGATCCTTCCAGACAAATGTAGCAGTTAGTATAAAGACTGTTAAGGTAGCAAACAGCTGGGTGTGCTCTTGGCATATTCAAGGAAAGAAAGGACCAATGACTGGATTATAGTGATTTAAGGAAGAGAGTGGGGTAATGGAGTTAGCGAGGGTTGATTATAGAACATAAGTCATGGTGATAAATTTGAAGTTCATTCCAGGGGCAGTAGGAAACATGGGTAATTTTGAAGCCAGAGGAGAGGCAACCGTCTGAGTAGCTAGTACTACAGGCACCCACCAGCGTGCCCAACTTAATAAGAACATTCTGTTCTTCTGCAGAGAATGGAGGATTGAAGAAGGGTTACGAGAGGAGCATTTGTGACCACTTAGGCCTAATGCGGTACCCTAGGCAAAGATGATGGTAGCTTGAACTGTGGATCTGAAAAGTGAATGATTTCAGCATGTATTTTGGAGGTAGAGTTGACAGTGTTTTGGGATTCAGTTGGAAGGGTGGAATGAGAAATTTGGATGGTTCCTTGGCTTCAGCAACTGTAGGGGTTGCAGTGACCTTTATTAATAGGAAAATGAAGGAACGTTGGAGTTCAAGTGACTTGATTCTTGCGTGCCGTCACAAAAGCTTTTTGTATTTTGCAGTGCTGGGTATCAAAACCAGGGCTGTGCACATGGTAGGCGAGTGCTCTACCACTGAGCTACTCCCTCACCCAAAGGTTTTATTTGCAAGCCTAAATGTATCTTCAGTTATTTGAATGGATTTGTTTTCTGTCACCAGTTGTTGGTATGTGGTGTTCATTTACACATAAGTACATACTTCAGTCCATTTAAGTAAGCAATCAAATAATCTGTTGCTTGGTAAATGTGCACTCAATGCATATCTGGGATCTTAAAACATTTTCATTAGACTCTGAAATTTATTTGAAGGATTATTCTTTGTCTTTAACTAGAACCATTATATTTTAGTCCTTTCCCCCCTTCCTCTCATTTTTCTTAGATTCCACATTGCCAAGGCTGGACTCAAACTAGAGATCCTCCAGTATCAGCCTCAAGTAGCTGGGATTACAGGCATGCACAGCTGTACTTAATCATTTGATATTCATGTTTTTATCAGTTTATTACATCATTTTCATAATCTTATCAATGTTGTTGGAACTGTGGGACATGTCTTCAGTGAATACTCTCACTTCCAGAATGTTTTCCAGTAACTTCTTTCATAGTGGTCTGCATATTCCTGATAACCTCATGAGCAAGCCCTTTATGATTTTGATGCTTCCCTTTTCTTTTATTAATGGGCCTCCTTTTGAACTACTAAAATGGTTCTGTGTGAACCATTTTAATTAATTTCCTAAAATAACCACTAATTGGGTTTGATGAATGCCATCAGCAAGTGATTGAATCAAATCCTAAAATTTAGCCAGGGGTGGTGGTGCACACCTGTAATCCCAGCACCTCGGGCAATTGAGGCAGGAGGATTAAAAGTAAAGAATTAAAAAGGACTGGGGATGTGGCTCTGAGGTAGAGCACCTCTAGGTTCAATCTCTAGTACCCCTGTAAAACAAACAAACAAACAAAACCCTAAAATTTAAGAACTATAAGAAACTTTAGATTTTAGACATGAATTTAAAACTTAAGAGGTGCTCATTCTAAACTATTTGAAAGTTAATAGGATATGTTTACATCATTTGCTGGTAGAAAGGTAAAAGTGGTGGCAGGCACTCTGGCTCAGCAGCTCAGGAAGCTGAGGCAGGAGGATTTCAAATTTGAGGCCAAGCTTGGGCAGCTGACCCAAAGTGAAGAATAAAAAGGGCCGGGATGTAGCTTGATGGTGGAGACCCCTAGGTTCAATCCCAGTACTGTGCAAAAATAATAAATAAACAAATGTTTGAGTGGCAGTCAGTGTTTGCTGTTTCCTAAGAAAGATGACTGGGTAGGTCAGTGGTTCTCAAAGTTTGTGGTGCCGAAGAATCACAGGAAACAGATTTACTCTGCAAAACCCTGAGAAGTATCTGACACTGCAGACCTCTGAAGTGGCAGCCAGACATTTGCTTTGTTAGCAAGCATCCCAGGTAATTTTGTATTGGGAGGGCTGTGTCCAGAGTTGTTTGGAAGACAGAGAGCCAGGTAGATCTAGAGGACTGACTAAGCTGCCCCACATCAGAAGAACGGCTCACCAAATTGGTTTTCCTTTTGCCCACATTTGGCTCATGTTCTAAAAATGATTTGTTGGGCAGAATTTAAGCAGTACTGAAATAGGAAATCTATTTCTATTAAACCAAGTTTTGGAAAATACAATATTGTGAGTGAGAAACAAATATTTCCAATATTAATTCCTCGTAGAATAGTCATTTGTTTTTTGTTTTGTTTTGCTTTCCCAGAAGGATAAGACTTAATGAGTGTAAGGGTCTATCTATAGCTTAGAGTCAAAGATCCTCCTTGTGACTCCCTAGAGAGCCTGTAAAAATGACTTGTGGAAAGAACAAGTGTGTCTCTGCGTAAAGCACGTGACGTCCAGTTTCAAAGAAAACAAAACTGAAAGCTCTTGCTTTTATGATAAAGAATTCCCTTCACAATAATTTGTAGCACTGGTGTCCCTATCCCTTTCAGTAATTGCACTCCAAATGCGGTTTTCTCATTTCACCTAGACAGGACTTGCAGGAAGTTCCGTTGAATGTGCCTTCACTTTCCAGCACTTGAGCAAGTATGTATGTAGCTTTTACTCTCCCTTTTACCCAGATGTGATTGATCTCTAGGTAGGCACTTGGCTATAAACACCGAAGTTTATATTGTTTTATTTTGTAGCGATTACTTCACAAAGCTGCAGGGGGAAGCAGAGAGCTGCCAATAAATTTATAATACAGAAATGAACTTGGTGGTATGAGGCCCTTGGTTTTCTCCAGTTGTCTGTTAAACATATGCTCATCACAGGATTACTTAATTCAGAAATTATTTTAAGTGCATTTAATGTAACTTTATGTAATAATGGTAGATGGTTTATATACTTGTAAGCTCCAGGTCTCCCTAATACAAGTCAATCTTGTGAACACTGACTTAAAGTAAAATAAAGAGTCTAGCCAACTACTGCATTATGGAGAGACCCTATTGGGGAGTGGTTGTTCCTTGAGAAGAGGGTAGGAGAGCAAATAAACTTCAAGCTGTTTCTAATATTTTAATGAATTCTCATAGAGCTCTTAGCACAACGTATGACATATAGCAAGTGCTCTGAATGCACTGACCGTTTTATATAAGGTAATGGTGTGTGAATTTGATATTGCTGGCAGGCCGGTACACGCCTGTGGTCCATGCACACATCAGTGTACTATAGTTAGGTTCATTTGTTGTTAAGATGTTTTTTGCAGCTGGATGCAGTGGCACACACCTGTAATCTCAGCAACTCAGGAGACAGGAAGATCACAGGCTCAAGGCCAGCCTCAATAATTTAGCAAGGTCTTCAATAACTTAGTGAAATTCTGTCTCAAAATAAAAAATAAAAAGGGCTAGGGATATAGCTCAGTGGTAAAGCACCTTGGATTCAACCCTGAATACCAGATGGGGGATAAAAAACCCAGATGATTTGCAGCAAACTTGATGGCTTATACACCCTGTAACCCCAGAGACAGGGGGGTTGCAAGTTTGAGGCCAGTTTGTGTAAAATAGCCAGATCCTGTCTCAAAACCAAAAGGACTGAGGATGTGACTCAGTGATAGAACCCCAGCCCCAGATCTGGGTTCTCTCTTCAGTGAGGGTGGGGAGGAGAAAAGTGTGGTTTCCTACATCGCATAAAATTCTCTCTTACCCTTTGACTGACCTAAGAAAATCATTCCCTGGAAAATAGAATTAAATAAATTCAGGACATCCCTAAATTCACAAAGCAAAGAATAGATTTTAAACACTTAAAAATGAATTGATCTATCTGCAAAGGTGTAAAAAGAGAATCCATTTTGCTAATTTAGTGGAAGAGAGCAATAACCTAATTCTTGACAATAAGAGAGTTAGAAATGGCTTTTTCTTTAGGACTATGAAACACTTAAGTTCCATGTTCACTTTCTGCAAGTAGTTTCTATGTCTTATTCAGTTTCTACTCCCTGCAAACAGTTCTTTATTTCCACACCTGTGAAAAGCAATTATGTGGTCTTGTGCTTAAGGTCATCAACTTTAAAATGTTAGACAGGTCTGTCATAGCCCCACCATTTAACTTGGTGTTAAATGGGATAATATTTCCTGTCTAAAAAGTTGTAAGTATTAAGTGACTACACATGAAAACAATCAGAAACTGTTAACTATAGGTATTAAGTCAAAATTAAATGTGAGCATGGGCCATAAAACACATTAGGGTTTGGGGCTTCTGAAATCTCTTAAAAGTCATTGTTAAATGCATATTGCAAGTATATGTGAATTCTGCAATTTTTTAAAAGTATGACAACCTCAGGTCACTTATCCAGATCCATCAAGTTAATTTATGAGAAAAAATTCAGTGCTTGGCAGGGCTGTTGGGCATTAGGATTTGAAAGGGGCATCTGGGAAGCTTCTGATATCATGGCACTGTTCTCTTTCTCACATAATCTGAGTAATCGTTATATGGAAGTATATTTTCAAACAATATGTTATGCTATGCATGGGGTATAAAATCTCCAGCAATTAATGTTGATTTGTCTCTTTCTCCTTTAAATTGTTAGTTTTTGCTTTATATATTTTATGACTCTACGTATACTCTTTTTTTATACCAGGAATTGAACCCAAGGGCACTTGACCACTGAGCCAGATCCACTACCCTTTGTAATTTTTTTTATTATTATTTTTTTTTATTTTGTGGTAGTGTCTCACCAAGTTGCTTAGGACCTTGCTGTGTTGATGAGGCTGGCTTTAAACTTGGCGATCCTCCTGCCTCAGCCTCCCAAGCCACTGGGATTACAGGCATGCACCGCCATGCCCAGCTTACATTTTTAAGTGCTATTTTCCTGGTTTGACCTTTTATCTTTATGAAATGTCTTTTTTTTTTTTTTTTTTTTGTTTCTAGTAATATATATAATAATATTTTTTGAAACATTTGATATTCCTTTAGCTACTTGTCTTTTAAGAAATGTATCTTTTTCCATCCTTTTGCTTTCAATATATTTATTTTTGAGCCTGAAGTGTGTATTTTTTTGTTTTTGTTTTTTATTAGTGTATTAAGATTATACAGAATATTGAGGTTCGTTGTGACATCCATATATGCACATAATTTGCTCCATTTAATTCTGTGGTGCTTCCCCTTTCCACTTCCTCCTTCCTCCTCCCATCCCTCTTTTTTTACTCTACTGGTCTCCTTTTTATCTATTTTTTAATTGGTGCATTATGCTTATACATAAAAGTGAAATTCACTGTGCTTTATTTATATACGCAAGTAGCCTAGTTTGGTGTATTTCATTTTTCAGTACCTCCACTTTCCCTCCCATTTGTTCTCTATTTCCTTCTATTCTACTGTTATCCGTTCTAATTTCGTGAGATTCCTTAGATTCTCTTTTTTGGTGGAGAGGGTTACTGAGGATTAAACTCAGGGTGCTTTACCGCTAAGCTACACCCCCAGTTCTTTTTTGAGACAGGGTCTTGCTAAGCTCCTGTGATCTTCCTGCCTCAGCTTCCTGAGTTGCTGAGATTATGGGCATGTACTTCTTTTTTTAAATTCCTTTTTTTCCCTAGCTTCTACATATAAGAGAAAACATTCAGCTTTTGGCTTTCCAAGTCTGACATATTTCACTTTGCATGACATTCTCCAGTTTCATCTGTTTATCAGCAAATGACAATTTTATTTTTCTTTATAGCTGAGTAGAACCCCATTGTGTATATATGCTACGTTTTATTTATCCACTCATCTGTTGATGGACACCTAACCTGGTTCCATAGCATGGCTGTTGTGAATTGTGCTGCTATATATGTTGGAATGCATTAATTGTTATAGTATGCTGAATTTAGTTGTTTTGGATAAATACCAAGAAGTGGAATAACTGAGTCGTGTGGTGGTTCCATCCCTAGTCTTTTATGGAATCTCCATGCCAGTTTCTATAGTGGTTATACTGATTTGCATTGTAGTCTCACCAACAGCATCTAAGTGTACCTTTCTCCCACACCTTACCAACATTTATTGTTACTTTTATTTCTGTTACTTGCCACTCTGAGGTGAAATGAAATTTTAATACCCAATCTCAAATTTTACTACAAAGCTATAGTAACAAAAATGGCATGATATTGGCATAAAAACAGATATGAAGACCAATGGAATAGAAGATAGAGGTAAACCTATACAGATACAGTCATCTGATCCTAAACAAAGGTGCCAAAAGCATATATTAAAGCATATTTATTACTGACAGTATATAATTAGATCTGTTTTTGGTTTCATGCCATTGATTGAACCTATGGACTTCCACATGGGAGGCATTTCCATTCACCACCTAGCCACAACCCCAACCCTAACTTTACTTCTTAGCTATTTTTTAAGATATTTTTTTAGCTATAGATGAACACAATACCTTTATTTTATTTATTTGTTTGTTTTTATGTGGTGCTGAGAATCCAACCCAGTGCCTCACACATGCTAGGCAAGTGCTCTACCACAGAGCTACAATCCCAGCCCCACTTCTTATTTTTGCAGGGGTTGCTGTAGCAATTGTAATATGTATCTTACAGTAGTAATTATGATATGTATCTTAGAGGATAACATGGTGTGTATGCCTGTAATGCCAGCAACTCTGGAGGCTGAGGCAGGAGGATCACAAGTTCAAGGCCTACCTCAGCAACTTAGCAAGACTATCTCAAGATAAAAAATAGTAAGGGCTGGGGATGTAGCTCAGTGGTATAGCACTCTGCTTTCAATCTTCAGTACCCCCTCAAATGTATCTTATTACAGCATAATTTAGTTTACTGCTACCTGATTACAGTGAAATATAGAAACTTTGCTTTACTATATAGCTTCATTTCCTTCTCCCTGCCTTATACTACCATTGTTATATGCATTATAGTAATGTATGGTATGAACCCAATTACTACTTGCATATATTATTTATTATCCTTTGCCCTTTAGACAATTAAGGAAAAAGAAAACCCTTACCATTTCTGGTACTCTTCCTCCCTTCCTGTGATTTTTGAGTTACTCTGTGGTGTCATTTCCATTCAGCTTGAAGGACCTCATTTAGTATGCCTTATGAGGCAGGCTTGGTAGCGTTAATTCTCTCAGACTTGGTTTATATGTGAATATATTTATTTTGCCTTTATTTTGAGGTATAGTTTTGCCAAAATAAAATTTGGGTTTGGTAAGTTTTTCTTTTACCATTTTAAATATTTGGTTGCACTGCCTTAGCCTTCATTGTTTCTGATAATAAATCAGAAACTAATCATGTTATGGTTTCCTTATACCATTTTTTTCATCTTGCTTTCACATTTTCTTTTATCTTTCAGTAGTTTGGCTCTAGTGTCTCTAAATGTGGATCTTTTTCCTACTTGGGGTTCATTGAGTTTCCTGGATCTTTAGAGTTTTTCATTAGAATTTTGAAGTTTAAGCCTTTATTTTTTGTATTTTTTATTTTTTTAGTTGTAGATGGACACAATATCTTTATTTTATTTTTTTATGTGCTGCTGAGGCTTGAACGCAGTGTCTCACATGTGCTCGGCACGTGCTCTACCACTGAGCCACAATCCCAGCCCCTCAGCCTTTATTTCTTTAAATATTCTGGAATTTCTCTGCTTCACGACTTCCATCACATATTGTGAGGGCTCTGCTCACTTTTCCTCAATTTTTTTTTCTTGTTTCTGTTCTTGAAATTGTAAAATTTCTATTGATCTAAATTCAAGTTTACTTTTTCTTCCATATACAAGTTCAGATCTCCATTAATTCCCTCTGTGAATTTTCCATTTTAGTTATTGAACTTTTTTAAAACTTGTTTTCTTTTTCTTTTTAAATAATTGTCAAGCTGGAGTGGTAGAGTGCATGTATAGCGTGTGCGAGGCCCCAGGTTTGATCCCCAGCACCATAAAAATTAAAATTAAAGATAATAATTTATCTTTATTAGCCATTATCATGTTAACTAAGTCTTTAAGACTTTAAGTCTTAAATGATTTTCTTTCATTCTTTGAACATTTTTATTATAGCTATTTTCAAATCTTTGCTAGATCTAACATCTGAGGGTACTGAGTCCTGTTTTTGTGTTGGTTAGTACTGGGCTGAAACCTAGGTGGGGCATTGTGCATGATAAGCATGCATTCTGTCATAGGACCACTCTGCCAGCCCCTGAGGAATGGGTTGGCTTGGCCTTTTTTTGGCTGTACTGGCAATCAAACCCAGGGCCTCACACACACTAGGCAAGCCCTCTACCACTGAACTATATCCCCATTCTGGGGTAGAGTTTTTTTGTTGTTTTTTTTTTTTTTTTGTTTTTGTTTTTTGTAAATTGGACCAGCTTTATTAAAATCTGTATAGAAGACACACTTTAAATAAGAATTACAGTCTTGGGGGCTGGGGAGATAGCTCAGTTGGTAAAGTGCTTCAAATACAGGGCCCTGGGTTTGATCCTCAGCACCACAAAAAAAAAAAAAAAAAAAAAAAAAACAAAGAATCAGTCTTTGTTTTTAAGACCTGTAGAATCTGAGTTTTTTCACCACACAAGAATACAAAATATATTAGTTCAAACCACAGTATAAAACAGATTCTAAAAATGAATAATGTATCCTTATTAAATGTTTGCAGATGGTTTTTTTCCTAAGCATTTAACAACTGTTAGAGCTCTTTTAAAAATTCAAACAGTTTGGAATTTAACGAGAAAACCCACATTTATTGTAACATAAAAGCTGTTCATGTTCAGCCCCAACTTTCACAAACTACTGGAAGATACTTTTAAAAATAATTCACATTTTTTTCAAAGCAGGGAAAATTACCCTCACATATAATATTAGAAATCACTTCTTGCCTTACAAATGCAAAACAAATTCCCTAGACTCCCCTGGCTGGAACCATAGTAAACACAATTTAGGAAAAATAAAACAGACTTCAGTGTGAGAAGTAACTGAAATAGACACTTTCTTTAGGAAGCCTTCCTATGTTTTTGTGAAGCAGTCTTTTAATCATCAAGCTCTTTAAAAAAAAAAAAAAAAAAAAAACAAAAAAAAACATTCTGTTCCCAAGACTAAAAATGAACTGGAAAGAATTAGACAATTAAAATGGAAAGAATAAATCTGATGGGCCTTATAGCCGACTTCATCATGTCAAGGCAGTCCCATAACTCATGCCTCCTGATTTCATTTCATTTCCTATTAATGATGTCTTCCCCACCTTCTAGAATATGTAAGGTTCTCTGTATTAAAGACCCTTGCTTTTTGTTGTTGTAATTAGCTTTAGGTAAAACAGCTTTTGAAAAATGCGTATAATTCTTCAAACCCCGTACCTAGTTTCCTGTTATGTAAGGAATGGAAATGGGACATGTCCCTAGGACCATCTCGGGTTTACTTACTTCTGTGCCAGCTATTTAGGAAGGTCCTTTGACCCTTTAGAGATTAGAATTTAACATGAAAACAAATTCAGTTGTCCAACACCTGTTGGGAATTTAGAACAAAGCTATATATCACATAGCAAAATTCCATTTATTAAACTTCATCACATGCAAACTTAAATTTTAAAAAGTAATCATTCCAGGCCCCAATGTAGATCATGAGTCTACTTAAGACACAAACCTGGTTAAACAAATTTTTACATTTTTCCATCTTCCTTTTAAAAGTGTGATCTTTTTTGCTGAGGAAATAATCAACATTATAGATCAAATCTGTTGCTAAGGAACACTTTGTGTGGTTAGGGGGTGTGTTTCTGAACCAGGGCCTTGCACATGTGAAGTAGGCGCTGTACCACTGAGCCACATCCCCAGCCCCAGAGAACACAGTTTTAGACCTGATAACAGAAAATCATTTGGTAACTTGACACATGGCCAATATTCTAACACTAGAATTAAAGGCATTCTTTTGTATTCTGTCCTGTAATAATTTTCAGAGGAAACCAAATAAACACTTCCAGCTCAGTAGCGACTTCAATCAGCTGGCCAGTTTGCACTGATGGGGCTCTCACTACTCACTGCTTTTGTGCCAGTTTTCCATACCCCCCTTTCCCAGCATCATAGCTTGTCGATACTTGTCTAGAACCTGGCCCCCGATCGCCCTGGTTCATACTACCTGCCGTCTTTAAAACCTGCTTCCCAGTCTGTGCGAATGATCCGGTCATCCAGACGTGTTCTGTTTATCTCTTGCATGGCATTTCCTGTGTCTGCTCTTGAATAGTGTTCCACAAAACAGAATCCACATGCTGTTTTTTTTACTTTATACAGACCCGTAATGATCTTCGTTATGTCACCACTTTTGCAGAAGAGTTCATAAATTTGTTTTTCAGTTGAGTAAAAGGAAAGATTTACAATGTACAATGTACAGCTTTTCTTCAGTAATTCTTCTTGTTCTTAATTGTCAACCCAGAAGTACTAGCCCCAGTACTGGCTCACCTCCATGTGGGAGTCGCTGTACAGTGTCTTCAGGAGGCCACCCGACATCATGCAGAGAGCCTACATAGTTTTTATTGACTGATTGTTTTTTTCCTAATTTGGGGTTAAGCTTTCTTGCCTCTTTGTATGTTTTATAATTTTTTGTTGAGGCTCAACATTTTAGGTAATATTTCAGCAAGTCTGGATTGACTTTTCCCTCTTGCCCCCAGTTATTTTCATTACTATTTTATGTGTTTAATAATAAACTGCAATCCTTTTCCCCTGTGTTGTGTGGCCCCACTGATGACTTTGCTCAGTTGGATTTTGGTTTTGTTTTTGTTAGTTTGATTTTATGCCCTACTTTCTTGGGGTTATTCCAGTGGTCAGCCAATTATTGCTCAGAGATCATGTTCAACACCCCAAACCACTAAGGTAAGGGTTGCACCCACCATCAGCAAATCTGTATGTTCAGGCAGTCTTCAAGTGTGCCCTAGCTTCTGCTTAGCTGTCCTAGGTGGACCCTCTTGTGTCACTACTGTGCTCTTTCTCTGAGAGGATAAGAATGTGTGAGTAGATTTGACACTCTCTAGTCTTCCCAAGTACACACTCCATCTCCAGTCAGTCAGGCATATTTGGAGAATTTGTCAAGTGCCTCTGACTATCTCTTCTATATCTCCCTGTTAAATTGCTAACCAGGACCTGGGGGTCCATTGCTTGCTGCAGCCAGGACAGCAACCTCACACTAGTAAAAGCTCTAGAGCTCCCCATTTGCTTGCCACTCACATTGCTGTTGAAGACCGACTTTACCCTCGGGCATGGATTATTTCTTCTTCTGCTCTGAATCAACTTCCTTTCGCCGGTACACTGATGGTTATTCGTAGTCAACCCTACTGTTAGAGGTGCCTTGTGGAATGATGAGGCAAATACACCACAGGTTTCCATGGTGCTTTCCTGGAAATCACTCATTTTCTATGACTGTTACTTTGCTAATAATATCCAGGGGACCAAAAGGATTGAATTTTTTTTTTTTTTTTTTTTTTTTAGTTACTTTTAGGGAAGAGGATTTGGCAACCTCCTCAGTTTAGCTACATCTGAAGTTCCCCTTACATTGAATTTTTTTGAAATGTGAAATATCTTACATATTCAAAAAATCGGAAAGGATGAGAAAAAAAATGAAGTCTTAAATTCAGTTCCAGGGCTGAGGATGTAGCTCAGCTGTAGAGCACTTGCCTGACACGCACAAGTCCCTGGGTTCAAACCCCAACATTCCCCCGACACACACACACACAAAATCAGTCACAAACGTAAGCAAATTAGCACAGCTATAACAGAGTAACTCTGGACATAGTGCACTCTTTTGACCATGCACCCCTAGTTAGAGAAAGATGCAGAGAAATCTTGCACTCTTCATTGTGGGTTCATTGTTAATAGTGATATTTGTATAGTAACTTTAAGACTTTGTTTATTGTAGGACAGAGCAAATGAGTAAATGTACATTCTCCAACTTACAATGGTCTGTCTACTGTTTTTATAGTTTGCAGTGGTGTAAAAGTAATATGCATTCAGTAGAGACATATATTACTTCAAATTTTGAATTTTGACCTTTTCCTGGGCTAGCAGTATGCAGTATGAGGCTCTTGATGCTGGACCGTGGCTGCAAACTGCAGCTCCCAGTGAGGCGCCACAGTTACAGGAGTAAACCAATAGTACAGGGCAGTGTGTCACTAAGCTGTGATGTCTGGTAGGTTAGGTGTATTAAATGCATTTTCAAGTAGGATATTTTCAGTTTACGATGGATTTATGCAGATACAACCACTTTATAAGTTGGGGAGCATGTGTATTGCTATTCTAGATACCAGAATTTTCACTGTTGGGGAAGATGAAGAAAAATACTTTGTTATTGAATTTCACTTTTATATATATTCTTTGAATTCATGGTTTTTTTGTTTGTTTTCTTTTTTTATGATCTATTTCCTGGGCTGGGGTTGTGGCTCAGTGGTAGAGCACTTGCCTCACATGTGTGAGGCACTGGGTTCAATCCATATCACTGCATAAAAATAAGTAAATAAAATAAAGCTATTGTGTCCATCTACAACTAAATTTTTAAAAAAAGACATATTTCCTGGGTTTATTCTCTTGTAGGACCTAAAAGTAGTGACATGCTAGTAACAGCACCCTTATACCCACATTCTTGTTTCTAAATACCATTTCACACTAAAAGAATCCAGTATTCCTTGGAGTGAATGACCAGTTCCTGGTCTAAGACAGGTATCATAGAGAATGTGACACCTGGGGTAGAACGTACACTTGCAGCAAAATGCACTTTCAGGAGGACAGACCAGGTAAAAAGCCCTTGGAGAGCCTAGAAGTGGGTTGGGGGAAGCTTGGGCAGGAAACCATGGAGAATTGAGTACCTGGAGTGCTATCTAAAAGGGCCCATGGGAAATGGGTGGGGCAGAAAGAGGACCATCACAAAAGCCCATTTTACCCAGGTCCAGTGCCTGTACAACATCCTACAGTTTTTGCATTCAAGTTAACATTTGAGACTTTGGGGGGAAAAAGCATTGAAATGCTTTGTCTTTATAATTCTTTAAAAATAAACTGTTAAGGGCTGGGGCGGTGGCTCAGCAGTAGAGCACTTGCCTGGCATGTGTGGGACCCTGGGTTCGAGACTCAGCACCACACATAAATACACCAATAAAATAAAGGCCTATCGACACCTGAAATTAAAAACAATAATAATAATAATAATAATCTGTTAAGCAGAGTTAAATTCCAAATTTAGAGTTCATATGTACATTCTTCATTTAAAGAAAGATCATGTGGGGAAAGTAGCCCTGAGAAGCAGATGTGATTTGTGCTAGACTTTGAAAACTGGTAAAGTTTGGTTCAGGCATGTGGAAGAACATGGAAGAGTTGTTCCATGGACGGGCATGCCAAAAAGATGCATAAGCAAACGTTACAAAGGAAAAGCCTAAGTTTTGAGAGGCGATAAGATGAGGTCAGACTGTATAGAAGAGGGGGCTTGTTGAGTCACAGTGGGGAAAAAAGTTGAGTTGGAATAGAAGTTTGATGTACTAGGAAGAACAAGAGATTTTTGAATCTTGATTTTTCTCATTGTAGAAGAACCTCAGTGTTCACCTCGTAGAATTGTCTTGAAAAAACAAATGAGCGGGCTGGGGAGATAGCTCAGCTGGTAGAGTGCTTGCCTCGCAAGCACAAGGCCCTGAGTTCGATCCCCAGTACCGCAAAAGAAAAACAACAACAACAAAAAAAAAAAAAAAAAAAAAAAAAAGAGCTAAAGTTTGTGACAGCAGATTATAAGTGGTTAAGCATCTAGTGGTGTAGATTGTGCTGGATTTCTACTACCAAGGTGAAAAGTCTGTAGTTTGAACTGTTGAAGTAAACTCCATTGTGAGGGCATTGTCTGTGTGGGGTTTTCCTTGGCAGTTCTTGTGATAATTTTACAATGTAGAATAATGTCAGTGTTTCCCCCCAGATTTTCAGGGAAGGGGAGGAATACTGAGTAAAGAGCCTTGTAAAATTTCTTTGGTTCCAATTTCTATGGAAATATAATTCAAGAGCAGATGTTTTCCCATGAGGCCCCTCTGGGGTGCGTTAAAAGGCATTATGGAAGCATCTGAGAGGGCTCCTAACCACATTAGAAGCTTCTGTTCATTGAACAGAATCTAGAAAGATTTGTACCTCATAGTGCTGCAGAATATCAGCACTACCAGCTAATGTGTGAGTGAGGTTCTGGCACTTAGCCTCCTAAGACCTGTGTACACTTATAAAATCTGTCACTGGATCTCAGTAACATTACACAATGTGCATGCTATCCTTTGGAGCATGTGCGTTCAGGCAGCAGAGTAAACTTCGTTCTTTGTATTAGGATCAAGTCAGTCTCTTGGCACAGCTGGGAGATAGTTCGCTTTCTCCTCCAAGGTGCTATTTTTAGCTGTTTCCAAGGAGATACGCAGCATGTTATTGATAATTGCATTAATCCTCAGTTTACACAGTCTGTGGAGAGGGAAGCAGAAGCTCTTTTCTATTGTGTACTGCCTACTAGGTCGTTGGTTGTGATTTATCAGCCAAAACAATAAGATGCCTTCCTTTGAATAATTGACCTCAAAATTGTGTTCTAAAGCCCTTCTCTTGCGTCTTCCAACTTTTAGCTCTCATTATAAGGAAATGTGAGCTTTGCTCAGGCTAGCCCTTTCTCAGTATACGTTGGTTTCATCATTGCTAATTGGGAACTCAATGTTGTAAATTTATCAAAGAATAATTGGTCTGTGTCTTTCTTTGTGTTTGTGTGTGTTACCAGGGATAAACTCAGGGCCTCACATGTGCTAGGCAAGTGCTGTATCACTGAGCTACACCCCCAGCCCTTTTGTTATTGAAAGACAGGATCTCACTAAGTTTCCCAGGCTGGCCTTGAACTTTCAGTCCCCCTCCTGCATCGGAGTAGCTGGGATTACAGGCCTGTGCTACGACACCAGCTGATAGGTCTCTTAAAACATACTCTCTCCCTCCTCTCGCTCTCCTTTTGCTCTTCTCTCTTCACAAGAACCTGACCTAGCAGTCTGAGGATTCATCTTACCTCTTAAAACATTTCCTGATGAGTTAACTCTAAAGTACAGATTATAGAACAGAAAGGAGTTTGAGATTAGAATTCAGTTTTATAGGAAATTGAAAGTTTTTAACAATGGACATTAAACTGTAGTAACTTGATGAATTACCCTTCTCTAAAAAATTCCTGCTTTAAAATAACTTTTTTAAAAAATTTCATTTATTTTTATTGTAAACAAATGGGATACATGTTGTTTCTGTCTGTATGTGGAGTAACAGCATACCATTTGCGTAATCGTACATTTACATAGGATAATGATGTTTGATTCCTTCTCTTATTTTTTCCTTCCCCCCCACCCCTCCCACCCCTCTTTTCCCTCTGTACAGTCCCTCCTTCCTCCATTCTTGCCCTCCTCCCACCCCCCATTATGTGTCATCATCCGCTTATCAGTGAGATCATTCACCTTTTGGATTTTTGAGACTGGCTTATCTCTCTTAGCATAATATTCTCCAATTTCATCCATTTGCCTGCAAATGCCATAATTGTATTATTCCATCGTGTGTGTGTGTGTGTGTGTGTGTGTGTGTGTGTGTGTGTGTGTGTGTATATATCTGGCTATTGTGAATTGAGCAGCTATGAACATTGATGTGGCTGTATCTCTGTAGTATGCTGATTTTAAGTCCTTTGGGTATAGGCCGAGGAGTGGGATAGCTGGGTCAAATGGTAGGTCCATTCCAAGTTTTCTAAGGAATCTCCACACTGCTTTCCAGAGTAGCTGCACTAATTTGCAACCCCACCAGCAATGTATGAGTGCACCTTTTTCCCCACATCCTCTCCAACACCTGTTGTTGCTTGTATTCTTGTATCCATTCTAATTGGGGTGAGATGGAATCTTAGTGTAGTTTTGATTTGCATTTCTCTTATTACTAAAGATGGTGAGCATTTTTTCATATATCTGTTGATTGCTTGTAGATCTTCTTCTGTGAAGTGTCTGTTCATATCCTTAGCCCATTTGTTGATTGGGTTATTTGTATTCTTGGTGTAGAGTTTTTTGAGTTCTTTATAGATTCTGGAAATTAGTGCTCTATCTGAAGTATGAGTGGCAAAGATATTCTTCCACTCTGTAGGCTCTCTCTTCGCATTGCTGATAGTTTCCTTTGCTGAGAGAAAGCTATTTAGTTTGAATCTATACCAGTTTTGTTTTTTGTTTTTTTTGTTTTTTTTTTTTTTTATCCCAGTTGTTGATTCTTGCTTTTATTTCTTGTGCTATGGGAGTCCTGTTAAGGAAGTCTGATCTAAGCCAACAAGGTGAAGATTTGGACCTACTTTTTCTTCTATAAGATGCAAAGTCTCTGGTCTGATTTCAAGGTCCTTGATCCACTGTGAGTTGAGTTTTGTGCAGGGTGAGAGATAGGGGTTTAGTTTCATTCTGTTGCATATGGATTTCCAGTTTTCCCAGCACCATTTGTTGAAGAGGCTATCATTTCTCCATTGCATATTTTAGGCACCTTTGTCTAGTATGAGAAAATTGTATTTATTTGGGTTTGTGTCCATGTCCTCTATTTTGTACCATTGATCTGCCTGTCTATTTTGGTGCCAATACCATGCCGTTTTTACTACTATTGCTTTGTAGTATAGTTGAAGCTCTGGTATTGCGATACCCCCTGCTTCATTCTTCCTGCTAAGGATTGTTTTAGCTTTTCTGGGTTTCTTATTCTTCCAGATGAATTTCATGATTGCTTGCTCTATTTCTGTAAGGTATATCATTGGGATTTTAATTGGAATTGCATTGAATCTGTATAGCACTTTGGTAGTATGGCCATTTTGACAATATTAATTCTTCCTATCTAAGAGCATGGGAGATCTTTCCATCTTCTAAGGTCTTCCTCAATTTCTTTCTTCAATGTTTTGTAGTTTTCATTGTAGAGATCTTTTTACCTCTTTGATTAGATTGATGTCCAAGTATTTTATTTTCTTTGAGGCTATTGCAAATGGAGTTGTTTTCCTCATTTCCCTTTCAGCTGTTCCGTCGCTTGCATATAAAAATGCTTTAGATTTATGCGTGTTGATTTTATAGCCTGCTATTTTGCTGAATTCATTGATGAGGTCTAGAAGTTTTCTGGAGGAGTTTTTTGGATCCTCTAAATATAGAATCATGTCATCAGCAAATAGTGACAGCTTAAGTTCCTCTTTTCCTATTCGTATCCCTTTAATTTCTTTAGTCTGCCTAATTGCTCTGGCTAGAGTTTTGAGGCCAATGTTGAATAGAAGTGGTGAAAGAGGACATCCCTGTCTTGTTCCCATTTTTAAAGGGAGTGGTTTCAGTTTTTCTCCATTGAGAATGATGTTGGCCATGGGCTTATCATAAATAGCCTTTACAATGTTCAGGTATGTTCCTGCTATCCCTATTTTTTCTAGTGTTTTGAGCATGAGGGGGTGTTGTATTTTGTCAAACGCTTTTTCTGCGTCAATTGAAATAACCATATGATTCTTATCCTTAAGTCTATTGACATGATGGATTACATTTATTGACTTACAGATGTTAAACCATCCTTGCATTCCAGGGATGAACCCCACTTGATCGTGGTGCACGATTTTCTTAATATGCTTTTGGATACGGTTTGCCAATATTTTGTTAAGGATCTTTGCATCTATATTCATCAAGGATATTGGTCTAAAATTTTCTTTCCTTGATGTGTCTTTGCCTGGTTTGGATATGAGGGTGATATTAGCTTCATAGAATGAGTTTGGTAGGGTACCCTCTTTTTCTATATCCTGGAATACTTTGAGAAGGATTGAAATGAGATCTTCTTTGAAGGTCTTGTAGAACTCGGCTGAGAATCCGTCTGGTCCTGGGCTTTTCTTGGATGGTAGTTTTTTAATGGCTTCTTCTATTTCATTGCTTGATATTGATCTGTTTAAATTGTGTATGTCTTCCTGGTTCAGTTTGGGAGGAGCATATGTCTCTAGAAATTTGTCAATGTCTTCAGTAGATTCTATTTTGTTGGAATACAGATTTTCAAAGTAGCTTCTCATTATGTTATGTATCTCAGTGGTGTCTGTCGTGATATTTCCTTTTTCATCACGCATTTTAGTAATTTGAGTTTTCTTTCTCCTACTCTTTGTTAGTGTGGCTAAGGCTTTGTCTATTTTGTTTACTTTCTCAACCAACTTTTTGTTTTGTCAATTTTTTGAATTGTTTCTTTTGTTTCAACTTCATTTGATTTCAGCTCTGATTTTAATTCTTTCCTGTTTTCTACTACTTTTGCTGTTATTCTCTTCTTTTTCTAGGGCTTTGAGCTGTAATGTTAGGTCATTTAGTTGTTGACTTTTCATTCTTTTCTGGAATGCGCTCCATGCAATGAATTTTCCTCTTAGTACCACTTTCATAGTGCCCCAGAGATTTTGATATGTTGTATTGTCATTCATCTCCTCCCTGATATTTTCTGTTATCCATGTTTCATTTAATAGCATATTATTTAGTCTCCAGGTGTTGGAGTAATTTCTGTTTTTTATTTTGTCGTTGATTTCTACTCTTTATGATCCAGTCCATTATGATCTGGTAAAACACAAGGCAGTATCTCTGTTTTTTGCATTTCCTAAGGTCTGCTTTATGGCATAACATATGGTCTATTTTTGAGAAGGTTCCATGTGCTGCTGAGAAGAAAGTGAATCCACTCTTTGATGGATGGAATATTCTATATATGTCTATTAAGTCTAGGTTATTGATTGTATTATTGAGTTCTGTGGTTTCTTTGGTTGGATTTTGTTTGGAAGGTCTATCTAGTGGTGACAGTGGTGCATTAAAGTCACGAAGAATTATTGTGTTGTGGTCTATGTGATTCCTGAAATTGAGAAGGATTTGTTTGATGTACAGGGATGCACCATTGTTTGGGGCATAAATGTTTACTATTGTTATGTCTTCCTGATTTATGGTTCTCTTAAGCAGTATGAAATGTCCTTCTTTATCCTATCTGACTAACTTTGGCTTGAAGTCCACTTTATCTGATATAAGGATGGAAACCCTCGCTTTTTTACTGAGTCCATGTGCGTGGTAGGTTTTTTTCACATCCTTTCACCTTTAGTCTGTGGCTGTCTTTTTCTATGAGATGAGTCTCTTGCAGGCAGCATATTGTTGGGTCTTTCTTTTTAATCCATTCTGCCAGTCTGTGTCTTTTGATTAATGAGTTTAGGCCATTAACGTTCAGGGTTATTATTGAGATGTGATTTGTATTCCCAGTCATTTGGCTTATTTTTGGTTTTTAAGTTGGCTTGGTTTCTCCTTTGAGTCGTTTTTCTCTAAGGTAGTTCCTCCCTTTGCTCACCTCCATTGTTGTTTTTCATTTCCTCCTCATGGAATATTTTGTTGAGAACATTCTGTAGTGCAGGCTTTCTATTTGTAAATTCTTTTAACTTTTGTTTATCATGGGAGGATTTTATTTCATCTTCAAATCTGAAGGTTATTTTTGCTGGGTATAGGATTCTTGGTTGGCAACCATGTTCTTTCAGAGTTGAAATATGTTGGTCCAGGCCCTTCTAGCTTTTAGAGTCTGGGTTGAGAAGTCTGCTGCTATCCATATTGGTCTCCCCTTATATGTAATCTGATGCTTTTCTCTCGCGGCCTTCAAAATCCTATCTTTATTTTGAATGTTAGGCATTTTCATTATAATGTGCCTTGGGGTGGTCCTATTGTGATTTTGTGCATTTGGTGTTCTGTAAGCCTCTTGTATTTGATTTTCCATTTCATTCTTCAGGCTTGGGAAATTTTCTGATATTATTTCATTGAATAGGTTGTTCATTCCTTTGGTTTGTATCTCTGTGCCTTCCTCAATCCCAGTAATTCTTAAATTTGGTCTTTTCATGATGTCCCATAGTTCTTGGAGATTCTGTTCATGATTTCTCACCATCTTCTCTGTTTGGGCAACTTTATTTTCTAGATTAAATATTTTGTCTTCATTGTCTGAGGTTCTGTCTTCCGGGTAGTCTAGTCTTTTGGTGATGCTTTCCATTGAGTTTTTTATTTGGTTTATTGTCTCCTTCATTTCAAGGATTTCCATTTGGTTTTTTTTGAGAATCTCTGTCTCTTTGTTGAAATGATCTTTTGCTTCCTGCAGGTTCTCTTTCAGCTTATTGGTATTATCATTCATTGCCTCTGTTTGCTCTCTTATCTCATCCTTTGCTTCGCAAATCATCTTAATCATGTGTATTCTGAAGTCCTTTTCTGACATTTCTTCTAACATACTGTCATTGCATTCTATTAATATAGAATCTAGATTTGTTTGGATCATTTTCTTCCCTTGTTTTTTCATGTTGTTCATGTATCTTCCTCTCCAGCAATGCAGATCTGGGGTATTGCAGATTTCCCCCTGTAGGCTTATAGTGGCCCTATAGGTTTCCAAAACTCTTTCTTTAAGGGGAGATCAATGTTAGCAGTGCCCAATTCAGACACTATGGAATCCTAGACCAAATAGCCCCTATGAGAACAATAACAAAATTGTCATAATAAACAGAATGGTTTAAAATATTATCTTCAATAAAACAAACAGATTTGCAATAATGTCTGCAGTTTCTAATGGAGGACAAAGAGGATGCAGAGGGATGTAGAATGTGGCTGTTAATGGGATAAGAAAAGATTATACAGAAGTTCTAGATAATAGAAAAGGTGAGAGTGTAATCAAAAGAAATTGGATGTTAGTATGCAAAAAAGGGAGAAAGAGACTCTGAGGGAACAGGTAAACAAAAGAAAAAGAGAGCAAGAAAAATAAAGAAATAAAACTTAAATTTTTTCTATAAGGAGAAAAAAGAAAATCTACAGTATAACAGTCATATAGTAATGAAACCTCCCACTGTTCAGTAGCCTGATGCATGAGAGGTACCTGACAATGAGCTTCAAGCCTCCAGCAGGGTCTCAGGATGAGATTTGTCCCACCTAAAGATTGGAGCTCTGGCTTCCAGGATAATCCAAGATGGCCGCTCTGGCTTCGAAATGTGTTGGCAAATGGGGAGCTGCAGCTCGATGTGGATGTGGTCATCTGGAGGTCCTGGAGGTGGGATGCGGTTGGTCAGGCAGGGGTCCTGGAGGTCCGTTGTGTTTGGTGTGGTTGTGGGATCCTGGAGGCCAGTTGCAATCAGTCGGTCTGGGGGTCCTGGTGGCAGGGAGCAGTCAGTTGATGTGAGGGCCCCAGAGGCAGGGAGTGATCGGTCTGGCTGAGGGATCCTGGAAACGGGGCTCAGTCAGTCTGGCTGTTGTCTGAAAATGGCAGCAGCCACGTGTAATCAAACCTGTAGGTAATGTAACAGAGAACTTCCAGGCAACAGCAGGCAGCTGGTACTCCACTCGCGGTTGGCGATCAGTTTTCCGACTGTTGTCGGACAATCGAGAGGTGAACCTCGTGTGTTGGGTGATGGATAGGTGTGAGGCAGGCAATGGACAGACGAGAAACAGGCAAATGGCGGATGATAGGCGCCTGACAGTGAGCAGTCTGCACTCAAAAAAGGTGTTGATATGCTGGCAGACTGCAGGTGATCACAGCAGAAAAATGGGGTAAACAGCAGGGGATCAAGAAGCAGCAAAAACTGCCTCACCAGGAAACAGATATCCTCTGCTTGAAACTGGAGTTACGGAGCAACAAGGAATGCAGCCTCCCTCTATTCTGCCATCTTGGATTCCCCTAAAATAACTTTTAATTGCATTTCTTATGAGGTTTTCTTGGGTCTTCAGCATTCAACCCCTCCTTCCTACCTGGAGGAATTCTTCTGAGTTGTAATCTTGTTGGTGGTAGAAGCCCAGGGCCCTTGATCCATTCCCTAACAGCCAAGCCATGTGACCTGAATAAGGTTTATCGGACGCTCTGACTGAAACCTTGAATCTGGATCAAGTGAAGCAAAGCAAAAGGAATGGTCAGAATTTATTTGCTACATGGCAGCACTATCTTGTCTAGACTCACGAAAAGACATGCTTTCTGCTTCTTGACTTCACAGAGCTACCTCAAGTTCTACCTGCCTTCTTGAACCTGTTCTTTAAGCTTCCCAGTGGTTCTGTGAGCCCCATATAACTTTCCAATAAATTTTCCCCTAAGTTTTTCGGCTTAAAATAGTCTTTTACATGCATGCAAAAGTACTAACCAATGCAATAGAGAACATTTTAGTCCAGGTTCCTCTCTAGTCCAGGTACTAGGTAAATATGGCCATAGTGTTGTACTTTTTATCACCACTAGTACCCATTTTATTTTTTCTATATTCTCTTAAAATAACCCCTTCAGGTATATCTTAAAGTAGATGATTTTTATATCTGCTGTGTGTCAGACATATAGTAGATACCAAAAAAAGTTGATTCAGTTTATACCTACCTTTTTTAGTTTCTTTTCTGAGATTCATGAAGTCCTCTGTTTTCTCCAGATTATAATAAGAAATCTGGGAAGCACCTGGTCTCATCAATAGCCTATTAACAAACCAGGTGTGGTAGCACAGGCCTATAATTCCAGTGACTCAGGAGACTGAAGCAAGAGGATCACAAGTTCAAGGCCAGCCTCAGCAATTTAGCAATACCCTGTCTCAACATAAAATGGGATGGGCAATGTAGCTCAGTGGTAAGGTGCCCCTGGGCTTAATTGCCAATTCCAAAACACACACAAAAAAAACATATTAACAGATCTCCAGAAAAAAAAATATTTTTGATTTGGCTTCTAATCTTGAATACCAGTTATTCAGATTTTTGGCTTCTATGTATAAAATAGCCTGCTAACTATATTTCTTCCCTTTGGACTTTTTATTTAGTCCGAAGTTTTAGGAATGAAGGAAGAGATTTTGGGGGACTTTTTATTTAAAAAGAAAAAGCATTGTCCAAGGTGATAGCAGTTCTACAGGTGCTTCTGCCAGTTTGACTTGTGCCAGCCACATTAAGATGTTCCTGATAAAAAGTGTACACTGGCCCCATAGGGTAACATTGACTCTGCATTACATTTGATGTGTATTGGACCATCTATATGAGTTTCTGAGTTGTTAAAACAAGCTAAGAAAAGAGAGATTTACTTATCTAGGTTTCTTTGAATTTTCCTGTGTCAGCTGCTAACAGCCTAATGCCCTAACCCTGTAGACGTAATTTGTCCATAATGTACTCTTCCTGCATACTGTTGCCTTCATGACACAACCCATGATTGTTCCTAAGTGGGTAGTAAATTGCTTATTTTACAGAAAAATAGTAATTTATACTTATTGCCACTGTTTGGAAGCTTTTCATACGTAGTCACTTTAACCCAGTAAGCAGTAAGTCAACACTATTAAAGCTTTATTGTTTTAGAAGAAGAAACTTAAGCCTCAGAAAGATTCTGAAACTGGTTGTGCAACTTACGTATAGAGCCAGAATTTGAATTTATACTGCTACGCAAACCAGGGTGGAGGTTTAGTTTCATTTTTGAGTGAATAAAAATTAACTGATTCTTGAATTGCCATTCCAAGCAAAAGACAGGCCAAGAACACCTACGTTTTGTTTCTAACATGAAAATGCAATTGATGATTAGCCAGATGGTCATGTGTTTTCCTCTTGCACTGTTTGGGATTTGGGTAAAACTGACCCAGTTCTCAAAAGTTAACTTGCTGTCCATTAAATACACTTACATGTATAGAAACCCTACCTTTTATTCATTATAATATTGTGAGAAATTGTGTAATTCTCTGATCTTTTTCAGAAAAGGAGAGAGGAGAGCACTAGACTAAAGGAAGAGGGAAATGAGCAGTTTAAGAAAGGAGGTAAGATAACTGTTTTAATAGTGTTGTCGGACCATCTTGACTCATTCTGTTTCAGAGTTCATGAAGATACACCAAAAAACATCTGGAAACAACTAGCAAGTCTGAGTTGCTCACGATGTGGTGTTGCTTCTCAGCACCTGGAATTTTTTTTTTTTTTTTTCAAACAGCTCCATGTCACTCTCATTTGACAATGACCCAGTTACCCTGTATCTTTTGGCATGAGCATAGTTTTTCTTTTTTGTAGTCTAATAATCTGTTAATTCTAAAATCAAGGGTGAAACTTAGCTGCTGCTTTGGAGAACACTAAACTTGATGCGTTACTGTAAAAGCAGAGTCCCCATTTCTTACTCACCACAGTGCTGGGAAAGAGGTCTGGCCATTCCAGCCTAGCCCAGGAAATTAGTTTACTTGTATTTCGTTACTCTTTCATGTGCCCTTTTCTTTGGATACTGTGTTAGTTTTTAGTTACTATAACAAAATGCCTGAGGCAGGCACACTTTACAAAGACAAGAGGTTATTTAGCTCACAGTTTTGGAAGTTGAAAGCCCAACAAACATAGTGCCTGCTTGGTTAAGGACCCTATTGCAAATGGCAGGAACATATAAAGAGGAAAGAATTACATCTCAAAACAGGAAGCCAGAGAGAGACTCAGGAAAGTCTTGGGCCTTTATAACGATTTGCTTTCCTAAGAACTCTGTCCAAGTGACCAGTATTCCCCTCCCAGGGCGGTACCTCCAGTGCCCTGAGGACCTTGCAGTAAACCCTATCTCTTAAAGGTTCTCAACCACATTGAAAACTGAGCTCCCAACACAAAGAACAAACTGCATTAAAACCTTAACAGATGCCTTAAGTAGAGAGATGTTCTTCATGTCCTTTTCCATTGTCTCCATTTGCTTAGAAATAAAGTTGGGGTTCATTCTGATAGTTTGGTGAATTTGATCTTGTAATAACTTTCTGTGCCATCTCAAAGTGTATATACTTTAGAAATCTAGGGGGCCCGCCCGCAGGTTGCTTCAGAGACCAGCACAGGGCGCCAGGGACTCCCCCAAGCAGCTCAGCCCCCTCCGGCTAGAGAAGCACCTCTCTAGGCTAGCTTCCCGGGGCAGACCGCCCAGTGAGAGCCTCTCGAAGCAGAGCCAGCCACAAGTCCCCAAGCCAGCGGAGACATTCGACACGCAAGTGGCCTCTGGGACCAGGGCTGGGCAGCCAGAGACCTCTCCAGGCAGCATTGTCCCCCTCCAACTGCGGGCTTTTTCCACGGGGTGATCCAAGATGGCGGACTAGAGGGTGACTGCATCTCCAGTTGCCCCAGAACCCAGGATTCAAGAAGGGGAGGCATTGAGAGACTCGGACTAAGATAGAACCACGGGGTGAGTCTCCCCCACCCAGCGAAGCTCAGCTGGGTGGTAGGCCAGGATTTGAGCGGCTTATTAGAGTAGGACAGGGCAGATAGCGTCTCCCCCAGGCAGCTCTGTGCAGTCTGGCGGTGGGCTCCTCCCACAGGGATAGATCCTCCAGCCTCTTGGATCAGGCCCCCCAGTGAGAGCCCTTCTGCACAGAAGCAGCGCGGCCAGCTCCGACCCGCCCCACTGCCAGCTCCGGCCCGCCCACAGGTTGCTTCAGTGACCAGCACAGGGCGCCAGGGACTTCCCCAAGCAGCCCAGCCCCCCTCCGGCAGGAAGCGCCTCTCTAGGCTAGCTTCTCGGGGCAAACCGCCCAGTGAGAGCCTGTCTACACAGAGCCAGCCACAAGTCCCCAAGCCAGTGGAGACCTCTGACCTACAACCAGCCTCTGGGACCAGGGCTGGGCAATAAGAGACCTCTCCAGGTCTCTCTCCCTGGAACCAGTAGCAGGCTAGGGGCAGCATTCTTCGGAAGCACTGCATTATCAAATTAATCCAAGACTTCTGGCTACTGAAGGCTGGTAGGTGATACACTGGAAATCTGCAGGGTCACTATAAGCCAATAAAGTAAATCTTCAATGTCACAGAGTCCCATTGACATCTGACCAATATGAGAAAACAAGGGAAGAAAATGTCCGAAACAAACCTAGATACTATATCAATAAAACCCAATGACAGCACAGCAGAAGAAATGTCCGAAAGGGAGTTCAGAATGTACATAATTAAAACAATCAGGGAAGCAAACGAGGAGATGAAAGAACAAATGCAGGCATTAAATGAACGCACTAATCAACAGTTAAAAGAGCAAATAACGGAAGCAAAAGAGCATTTCAATAAAGAGTTAGAGATACTGAAAAAAAAACAAACAGAAATCCTTGAAATGAAGGAAACAATAAACCAAGTTAAAAACGCCATAGAAAGCATAAACAATAGGATAGATCACCTGGAAGACAGAACCTCTGATATTGAAGACAAAATATTTAATCTTGAAAACAAGGTTGACCAAACAGAGAAGATGGTAAGAAATCATGACAGAATCTACAAGAATTATGGGATATCATGAAGAGGCCAAACTTAAGCATTATTGGGATTGAGGAAGGCTTAGAGAAACAGACCAAAGGAATGAACAATCTATTCAATGAAATAATATCACAAAATTTCCCAAATCTCAAGAAAGAAATGGAAAACCAAGTACAAGAGGCTTATAGGACTCCAGATATGCAAAATTACAACAGACCTACACCAAGGCACATTATTATGAAAATACCTAACATTCAAAATAAAGACAGAATTTTAAAGACCGCAAGAGAAAAGAATCAGATTACATTCAGGGGGAAACCAATAAGAATATCAGCAGATTTTTCAGTCTAGACCCTAAAAGCTAGAAGGGCCTGGAACAACATTTACCAAGCCCTGAAAGAAAATGGATGCCAACCAAGAATTTTATACCCAGCAAAACTTACTTTCAGATTTGACGATGAGATAAAATCCTTCCATGATAAACAAAAGCTAAAGGAATTTACTAAAAGAAAGCCGGCATTACAGAACATTCTCAGCAAAATATTCCATGAGGAAGAGATGAAAAACAATAATGTAAATCAGCAACGGGAGGAACTAGCCTAAAGGAATAGCCAAATAAAGGAGAAACCAAATCATGTCAAAAAACAAAAATGAGTCCAATGACTAGGAATACAAATCATATCACAATAATAACTGTGAATGTTAATGGCCTGAACTCATCAATCAAAAGACATAGACTGGCAGATTGGATTAAAAAGAAAAATCCAACAATATGCTGCCTGCAAGAGACCCATCTCATAGAAAGAGATACCCATAGACTAAAGGTGAAAGGATGGGAAAAAACATACCATGCATATGGACTCAGCAAAAAAGCTGGAGTATCCATCCTCATTTCAGATAATGTGGACTTCAAGCCAAAACTAGTCAGAAGGGATAAAGAAGGACATTACATACTGCTTAAGGGAAGCATAAATCAGCAAGACATAACAATCATAAATATCTATGCCCCAAACATTGGCTCATTCATGTACGTCAAACAAATCCTTCTCAATTCCAGAAATCAAACAGACCACAACACAATAATACTAGGTGATTTTAACACACCTCTCTCACCGCTGGATGGATCGTCCAAACAAAAATTGAATAAAGAAACCATAGATCTCAATAACACAATCAACAATTTAGACTTAACCGACTTATATAGAATATACCATCCAACAAAGAACGAATACACTTTCTTCTCAGCAGCACATGGATCCTTCTCTAAAATAGACCATGTTTTGTGCCACAAAGCAACTGTTGGCAAATACAAGAAGATAGAGATACTACCTTGTACTCTATCAGATCATAATGGACTGAAATGAGAAATAAATGACAGAATAAAAAACAGAAACTTCTCCAATACTTGGAGATTAAATAATACACTATTATACGATGAATGGATAACAGAAGACATCAGGAGGGAAATTAAAAAATTTTTAGAAGTAAATGAGAACAAAGACACATCATATCAAAATCTCTGGGACACTATGAAAGCAGTACTGAGAGGAAGATTTATTTCATGGGGCGCATTCAACAAAAGAAGTAGAAATCAACAAATAAACAACTTAACACTACAGCTCAAAGCCCTAGAAAAAGAAGAGCAGACCAACACCAAAAGTAGTAGAAGACAGGAAATATTTAAAATCAGAGCCGAAATCAACGAAATTGAAACAAAAGAAACAATTGGAAAAATTAACAAAATAAACAGTTGGTTCTTTGAAAAAATAAACAAAATTGATAAACCCTTAGCCACGCTAACAAAGACAAAGAGGGAGAAAACTCAAATTACTAAAATTCGGAATGAACAAGAAAATATCACAACAGACACAAGTGAAATACAAAACATAATTAGAAGCTATTTTGAAAATCTATACTCCAACAAAACAGAAAACCTCGAAGACATCAACAAGTTTCTAGAGACATATGAATTACCTAAACTGAACGAGGAAGACTTACACAACTTAAATAAATCAATTTCAAGCAATGAAACAGAAGAGGTCATCAAAAGCCTACCAACAAAGAAAAGTCCGGGGCCAGATGGGTTCTCAGCCGAGTTCTACAAAACCTTTAAAGAAGAGCTCATTCCAATACTTCTCAAAGTATTCCATAAAATAGAAGAGGAGGGAACCCTCCCAAACTCATTCTATGAAGCCAATATCACACTGATACCTAAACCAGACAGAGATACATCGAGGAAAGAAAATTTTAGACCAATATCCTTAATGAACATTGGCGCAAAATTCTCAACAAAATTTTAGCAAATCGCATACAAAAATATATTAAAAAGATAGTGCACCACGATCAAGTGGGTTTTATCCCAGGGATGCAAGATTGGTTCAACATCCGGAAATCAATAAATGTCATTCACCATATCAACAGACTAAAAGTTAAGAATCACTTGATTATTTCAATAGATGCAGAAAAAGCATTTGATAAAATACAGCATCCCTTCATTCTCAAAACACTAGAAAAAATAGGGATAGTGGGAACATTCCTTAACATTGTGAAGGCCAATTATGCTAAGCCCATGGCCAATTTCATTCTAAATGGTGAAAAACTGAAAGCATTCCCCCTAAAAACTGGAACAAGGCAGGGATGCCCTCTTTCACCACTTCTATTCAACATTGTTCTTGAGACTCTAGCCAGAGCAATTAGACAAACTAAAGAAATTAAAAGGATACGAATTGGAAAAGAAGAACTCAAACTATCCCTGTTCACTGAGGACATGATTATATATTTAGAGGAACCTGGAAATTCCACCAGAAAACTCTTAGAACTCATAAGTGAATTCAGTAAAGTAGCAGGTTACAAGATCAATGCTCATAAATCCAATGCATTTTTATACATAAGTGATGAATCTTCAGAAAGAGAAATTAGGAAAACTACCCCATTCACAATAGCATCAAAAAAAATAAAATACTTGGGAATCAATCTCACAAAAGAGGTGAAAGACCTCTACAATGAGAACTACAGAACACTAAAGAAAGAAATTAAAGAAAACCTTAGAAGATGGAAAGATCTCCCATGTTCATGGATAGGAAGAATTGATATTGTCAAAATGGCCATACTACCAAAAGTGCTATATAGATTCAATGCAATTCCAATTAAAATCCCAATGATGTACCTTACAGAAATAGAGCAAGCAATCATGAAATTCATCTGGAAGAATAAGAAACCCAGAATAGCTAAAGCAATCCTCAGTAGAAAGAGCGAAGCAGGGGGTATCGCAATACCAGATCTTCAACTTTATTACAAAGCAATAGTAACAAAAACGGCATGGTATTGGTACCAAAATAGACAGGTAGATCAATGGTACAGAATAGAGGACACAGACACAAACCCAAATAAATACAATTTTCTCATACTAGACAAAGGTGCCAAAAATATGCAATGGAGAAAAGATAGCCTCTTCAACAAATGGTGCTGGGAAAACTGGAAAACCAAATGCAACAGAATGAAATTAAACCCCTATCTCTCATCCTGCACAAAACTCAACTCACAATGGATCAAGGACCTCGGAATCAGACCAGAGACCTGCATCTTATAGAAGAAAAAGTAGGTCCAAACCTTCAACTTGTTGGCTTAGGAGCAGACTTCCTTAACAGGACTCCCATAGCCCAAGAAATAAAAGCAAGAATCAACAACTGGTATAGATTCAA
The DNA here is from genome assembly GCF_902686455.1 of Sciurus vulgaris. Lineage (NCBI taxonomy): Eukaryota > Metazoa > Chordata > Mammalia > Rodentia > Sciuridae > Sciurus > Sciurus vulgaris. The sequence goes on along the minus strand of NC_136466.1, from coordinate 20,045,106 downwards.
ACTAAAAAGCTTTCTCTCAGCAAAGGAAACTGTCAGTAATGTGAAGAGAGAGCCTACAGAGTGGGAGAATATCTTTGCCACTTATACTTCAGATAGAGCACTAATATCCCGAATCTATAAAGAACTCAAAAAATTCTACATCAAGAATACAAATAATCCAATCAACAAATGCGCTAAGGAAATGAACAGACACTTCACAGAAAAAGATGTACAAGCAATCAACTGATATATGAAAAAATGTTCAACATCTCTAGTAATAAGAGAAGTGCAAATCAAAACTACCCTAAGATTTCATCTCACCCCAATTAGAATGGCGATTATCAAGAACATAAGCAACAATAGGTGTTGGCGAGGATGTGGGGAAAAAGGTACACTCATACATTGCTGGTGGGGTTGCAAACTAGTGCATCCACTCTGGAAAGCAGTATGGAGATTCCTCAGAAAGCTTGGAATGGAACCACCATTTGACCCAGCTATCCCACTCCTTGGCCTATACCCAAATGACTTAAAATCAGCATACTACAGAGATACAGCCACATCAATGTTCATAGCTGCTCAATTCACCATAGCCAGATTGTGGAACCAACCCAGATGCCCTTCAGTTGATGAATGGATAAAGAAACTGTGGCATATATATACAACAGAATATTACTCCGCCATGAGGAATGACAAAATTATGGCATTCGCAGGCAAATGGATGAAATCGGAGGATATCATGCTAAGTGAGATAAGCCAATCTCAAAAAATTAAAGGACAAATGATCTCGCCGATAAGCAGATGAGGACATATGGTGGGGGGGGGGGTAGGAGGGGTTAGTGTTAGGGTTAGGGTTAGGTTTAGGGTTAGGGATAAGGAGGGTGGTAAGAATGGAGGAAGAAAGGAATGTATAGAGGGAAAAGAGGGGTGGGAGGGGAGGGGGAAAGGGAAAAAAAATAACAAAATCAAACAACATTGCCCTATGTAAATTTATGATTTTTAATTAAAATTAAAAAAAAAAGAAATCTAGGGGTGTTAACAAATTTCCCCTAGTTATTTTAAATTTATTTTCTTATATCTTGGTTTAGCAATTGTGACTTTTTTCTAGTAGAACTAATAGTTCTAATTTTGAAAGCATAGATTTTTATATGGTTTCTTTTGTGTGTGGCAGGGAGACAGTTCTGGGGCTTGAGCTCAGGGCCTAGTGCAAAACAGGCAGGTAGCTTCTCTACCACTGAGCTATCCCTGGCCCTTTTTTAAATTTTATCTTGAGACAGGATCTTGCTACCTTGTCCAGAATGACCTCAAACCTGTGATCCCCTGCCTCACCTTGCCAGGTAGCTGGGATTATAGTCGTGTACCACCACACCTAGGTTGTTTGCTAGTATTAAATATTTCAAACCTGAGAAAGGAATGAATAGATAATTTGTTCTTAATTCTGCATTTAACAGTGAACATATACATTTAATCAGCATTTCTCTTTTAAAGTCTTTGAGTTAAATGATGATTTTTATACTTTTGTTTTCAGGTCTTTTATAAACTGTCTCTCCAGGGGCTGGGGTATAGCGCAGTGGTAGAGTGCTTGTCTAGCACGTGCAAGGCTGAGTTGGATCCCCAGCACTGGGGGGAAAAAAAAAAAAAAAAGTCTCTCCACACATGAAGCTGAGCATGGTGGAGCAGAAACTCTAGTGAGGCCATGTCTCACAATTTAAAAAGTCTGGGGAACTGGCTCAGTGGTTAAGCACCCCAGGTTCAATCCCTAGTAATGAAAAAAAAAAACAAAAAACAGTTTTAGCCAAGTTACCTTTATGGAAGCTCAATAGCTTTAGTGAAAATATATATGGTGTGTATGGGGGAATGTGGATGTGAGTGTGGGTGTGGGTGTGGTGCTGGGGATGAAACTCAGGCCCTTGTACATGCCAGGCAAGCTCTCTACCACTGAGCTATACCCTAGCCATAAAACTCTTCTTCATCCCAAATCATGGATCCCAGACTTTAATCTCTTTGGTCTGTCCAGTTCCTTAACCCCCTTTGAACTTTCCCTTCTAAGTTGCTGAACCAAATGAAAGTGAACATCCAAGGTATGCTACCACTCTTGAGCATTGAGCACTCTTCACTGACAGCATATTCAGCTGTCAGTTCACCAAGCACATGCCTTGTGAGATTGGCACAAAGAAGCACTGTTTCTTTAAAGAGAGAGGAAAGGGGGCAATGAAATTTAGTCCCCAAAACTTAATAGACTTGGACCATCTTTTTATTTGAAACCTTTGTCTTTTATAAGTGGAAAACTATGCATTTTGAAGTCTGATGGAATACAGTAGTATTAGGAGTAAAATCATAATGCCCTTTCTTATCATCCTCAGATTATATAGAAGCTGAAAGTTCTTATAGTCGAGCCCTTCAGATGTGCCCATCCTGCTTCCAGAAAGACAGATCTATTCTGTTTTCAAATAGAGCTGCTGCAAGGATGAAACAGGTATGTATCTTTGACCTCTTCTTTTTAAGAAGCACATGGTTGTGCAGTGTTTTGTAAGGTAGTTTATCTCAAAAAAGCAACATAAGGGTTTAAAGTTGCTATTTCTTTTTTCCTGTCACGTATTTCCCTTGTGTAAAGGGCTCAGGGAAGATCGGAAAATATTTTGAGAGGACTTGAGTCACACTACCATTAACATTCCTCATTAAAGTAGCTAAGTGAATACTTTCATGGAAGAAAGGCTGACAAAGTTTCCACTAAACTAGGGCAGGTTAATGAAGCAAAGAGCCAACTAGTGCATGTCCCAGAATAGCTATGGCTACTTATTTTTGGCCTCTGGAATTCTAGATAAAAACTTAAAGGCACAGGGGAACACTGGTTAAACCTCTAGGTATAAAGATGCTTATTCCTAAGACTCTGATTTTTCTGTTCAGAGAATGGACACTGGGAGAAGTGTCCGATTGTTGGGATGAAAGTTACCCAGATGCCCAAAGTATGTGTCAGAGAAAGTTCAAAAGCTTTTGTATTTCAAAAGGATTGAGAACCTGGTATAATAGGGTTAGTGTGGCGTAAGAAAAAATATATTTGTTTTATACTGTGTTGGTACTAATAATGAGATTTAGTGCTGATTTTGTCTGGTTTTCTTATTTAGTCAACATAATTAATATAGCTAGATTGAAAATTATGAAAATTTTTTTAAAAATTCTGCTTATTTAACTATGGCTACTTATATTCAAAGTGCATTTGATAGGTTATTTACCATACCTTTATACAACTCATGAAGCTGACTCAAGATTGGATAAAGTAGTTTTTTGTTTGTTTCTTCCTGTAGATCTGGTATCTACTGTTACTTTCTCTTTGATGTGTCCTGAAATTTTCTAATGTCTCCACCAAAGTCAATTTGAGTAACCAGGTTTTTTGGTATTTTGTTTTAAAAGGCCTCAGGGTAGGGAAGAGGATATGTGCTTAAATGCTTAGACTTGCAGAAAGACCTTTTTTTTTTTAAACCTGAACATGTATATAGATGAATTCCATCTCCAGGGTGAAGTACTTTTGAAGTGTCTCATGTGGCATATGTGGCATGGGAGAAGTTGTTTTATAGAATATACAAACCACCAGTTTGAATTAAGAAAAATTAAAAATTAGACCTTTTTTTTGGCAGTATTGGGGATTAAACGAGGGCCTCATAAATGTTAGGCAAGTGCTCTACTACAAAACTACATCCCCTTAGCTAAAACAATTGTTTAAAGTTTAAAACAGTATTCATTAAGGTACACTGCACTGATCAAAACCCACATCTAACAGTTTTTAAACATAGCTAGAAACTGGGTGCAGTGGCAAACACCTGTAATCCCAGTGACTCAGGAGACTGAGACCAGAAAATTACAAGTTTGAGCCTAGCCTCAGCAACTTAGTGAGGCCCTAAGCAACCTAGCAAAACCCTGCCTCAGTTCTCAAAATAAATAATAGAAAGGACTGTGGATGTGGCTCAGTGGTTAAGTGCCTCTGGGTTCAATTCCCAATACCAAAAACAGATAAATAAATAAACAATCTGACCTTTTATATTTGCTTTTCCACCTTGCCACATTGTTAGGCTGGACATTGTCATTTTGAAATGGGATCAAGGATACCTGTAATGTCAGAGGAAATACACGTTTGTTTGGCTCCTGGGACTTGGGGTTCTTTGCTGTTAAATCTCCTGTGTTAGTAATAGTGCTGAGTTTGAGTTTGCATAATAGATTTGTTCGTAAGTTTGGAAAATGTATGGTCTTGTGGACTTTGTCTGCATCTGAGAAGAACTCAGAAGATCCACTCTATGACCAATTCCTATACAAAAAAGATGCCTTTTTTAGTGCTGAGTTTTTGGGTTTGTTCTTTTAAGTTGTACGTTTAATATTTTAAGAATACTTGAGAGCTTCCAGCATTAGTAGCTTGATGAAATTTTGTTTTCAAGGGGAAGGTACTTGGGGATTGACCCCAGGGGTGCTGTATCACTGAGCTACACCCCTGGTCTTTTCTTTTTTTTTTTTTTTTTCAAGAAAACATTTTATTAAAGATAATGTTCATCTGGATGGTGGTGCATACGTGTAATACCAACTGCTTGACTGAGGCTATGGGATAGCAAATGCAAAGATCCTGGACAACCTGGCATGACCCTGAATCGAAAATAAAAAGGACCAGGGGTGTAGCTCAGATGGAGTGCACTTACCTAGCATGTGTGAGGTCCTGGCTTCAATCCCCAACACCTGCAATTTCAAAAAAAAAGAAAAATAAGAGTAGCTGGGGACATAAGAGAGTGGTAAAGTGCCCTTAGATTTGATCTAGCAGTGCTGCACAAAATGTTCAGACTGGGGGTGTGACTTGGTAGCAGAGGTCTTGCCTTGCATGCATGAGGCGCTGGTTTCATTCCAAGCACCACACAGAAAAGTTCATCTAGAGAGATATGTCCAGGCTGGTAACACCCTGTAATCACATGGACTTGGGAGGCTGAGGCAGGGCCATCCCAAGGCCAGTCTCAGCAACTTAGGGAGACCCTGTCCCAAAATAAAAAGGACTGGGGGTGTGGCTCAGTGGTAGAGCACCCCAGGGTTCAATCCCCAGTACCAAAAAAATAAAAACCAAGCAGACCTCTGGCAACTCTCAAGGTTCAGTTCCAAGAGGATAAAAAACTTAACTGCCACTGAAGGGAGGCGAAATTGACTCGTGCGTCAGCCCAGACCTGACACCTGACAGCTGTACAGCTTGGTTGAGTTAACAGCGTTCTTCTTCTGGAGACCCCCCTCATGCACTGAGCCATTTTCAGATGCAGATCTTGGCAATGGCTAAGCCCCTGCAGGTCCCCACATTCCCAGTCCCCTTTGGGGGCCCAGTCATAACAGGAATTGAGGTCACATGGAAACCTAGAGAACATCTAAAGTTTGTTAAACTAAAACAAAACTGGAATTCCCTTTGTAGCCAAAGGACTAGGATTGGAAATTTCCCAAATTGGAACATTAATGTCAAAAACATTGGCCATTAGAAATTAGGAATATGGAAAGAATAGGGTAGGAGTTAGGTTTCACAGCAGGGTACCCAATAAAAACACCCTCTAGGGGAAACCAGATTTCCTTTCTGTGCCCCCAGCCTCTGTCCTATTTAGGGGTACACAGAAGAGTAGGGTCCATGAGACCAGAATTTTCTCTACCCTGACCCCTGTCCTTTCTCATTTAACATATGTGATCTTGTTTTGAATTTAAGAATTAATTTATGCAGGTAGGGTGTGGTGGTGCAAGCCTGTAACCCCAGGACTCAGGAGACTAAGGGAGGAGGACGGTTGCAAGTTCAAGGCCAGCCTGGGCAACTTAGTGAGACCCTACCTCAAAATAATAAAGGACTGGAGATATGGCTGAGTGGTTAAATGCCCCTGGGTTCAATTCCAGATACAAAAAAAAAAAAAAAAAAGATAATATATATATTAGCTCACTCTGTGGTCATGAAATTTTTGTAGGGCTGGACAGCAGTGTAGAAGTCAAGGAAATCCAGAAGTGTTTATCTTTCAAGTCAAAGGCAAACAGGCTCCCAGGATGCCTCCTAAAATAGTGTCTCCAGTCCTTTTTATTTTTAAGACAGTGTCACTAAGTTGCCAGTGCTGGCCTGAAACTGGTGATCCTCCTACTTTAGCCTCCCAAGTCTCTGGGATTACAGGTGTACACCTCCATGCCTGGCTCCTTGATACAATTTAAAAACCATATTCTGAATTTTTCAAGACATTGATAGGTTAACTGCTTTAAGAAGAAGAATTTCAGAAAGCCAAGTTTGCAGTCTTAGCATCCCTGTCTGTGTGCCATTGGCCAAACTTCATATTGCGTATCTGAAGGGGGGAAAAAACAAACTGTCGTTGGTTCAGTTTTAATGTACATTTTACATATAGATTGGTATATATCTCTATCTGTGTATGAAATTTATGAAAAGATAGTTTCTGATTTTTTTTTTTCACACATTCACTTTATAGACTACCACTTTTAAGTATGAGGGTTTTTTAGTGTGCTGAGGTTTGAACCCAGGGCCTCATACATACTAGGCAAGTGTTCTACCACTAAGCTACACCGTCAGCCCTGTACTCTACCGTTTTAAACAGTAGATAGGACCTGGAACCCCTGAGTTGTTAGTATGCTCTGCACCTCAAACAAAGGATTCTGAAGTAAAATGCCATGATTCCTCAATTTTAAGAGGCCAACTTACCATGAAGATACATCATGACTTCATAAGAACTTCTGGGGGCACAAAGCCATCACAGTAGGGGTCCACTTAAATTGTAAAGTTTTACTTATTCCTGTTTAAAAATTTTTTTATGAAATAGAGCCTGGGCATAGTGGCACATACCTCTAATCACAGCTACTCAGAGGCTAAGATAGGAGGATCACAAGTTTAAGTTCAAGGCCAGCCTCAATTACTTAGCAAAGCCATGAGAAATTTAGTGAGACCCTGTCTTAAAAAGAACTGGAGATGAAGCTCAGTAGCAGAGTGCCCCTGAGTTCAGTCTCCAGCACCACCAAACCAAACAAAATGAAAAGAAACTTTATGACGTTGTATATCTTTGATTTGTGGATATCTGATAATTTGGAGAAATACTAACTTGCATAAAGTTATAGATTTCTTTGCTACTGAACTTCTTACAGTATTTAATATGTGAATGGTGAACATTGGAAGAGACATAGTGTTTCCCAGATAATCCTGGGTCCTTTTTGTTTTTATCGTGGTAAAATACACACAACATAAAATTGGACCTTGTAACCATTTTGAGGTATGTGATTCAGTTGCATGAAATACCTTCACAAGGCCATGCAATCATCACTGCCATCTAATTCCATGACCCTAAAGGGAAACCTTGTGCTTGATAAGCAGTCACCATCCTGGAATTGCTTGTTATTGAATGCTTAAACAATTTAGTAGATGTTGCTCTAAAATATTTAGCATTTCTATAGGTATTATTGGGGGTGTTGAATATTTATTTGAACTAACATTTCTGTAATATTGTTGGAAACTTCTGATTAGCAAAAATAAACATTTTAGAGCTGAAGGCATCTTATATAGAAATCAGTCCAACCTGCTCATATTTAAGATGAGAAACTGAGCCCTAGAGGAGGAAGGCTAGGTAGCATGGCCAGTGTCAAGTAGTAGGTTAGTGTCGGATCTGGGACCAGAGTCCCGTTCTTCTGACATCCAGTGTTTCTTCCATTATGCCTTGCTTCTAGTTTCAGTAAGTTAAATCACGTAGATATTTTATTTGATGAATTGTTCATGTTTTTGTTTGATCAACGGATGATCTAAGTTTTATAACAGACCATGAACCATCTGAATACTCTCTAGAAGATACTCCTTAAATGTGATAGTATAACTGCTAGCCAAAAAAGAGTAGCTCATTCAGGATCCATAAACCGGTCATTGCCCAGTTAATGGATCACAGTTCTCTCAGTGTCGCCACTCTGTCATACATAATGCGTTCCACAAGTGTGACGATCAGCTGGGACAGTCTGTGAGGATCCGTCAGCAAAGACACTGCCTGGCCACTTGTTACCAGGAGGCTTTCAGGTCAGAGCCATCCCCACATTAATTTTGAATTTTATCTTGAAATTTTATCATGTTTTCATGAGATTGCTTTGAAAAACATTCTGTATCTCCATAGCAGGTGTAATGATCAGATCATACCAACGGACTTTGAGCCATTAAGATAAAACTAGAGTAATGCATATTAATATTGTATTTCCTTTTAGGACAAGAAGGAGATGGCCCTCAGTGACTGCAGCAAAGGTACATCTTTTGTCTTACTACCCGTTAGTATACAAGAGCGTTACCTCAGCTAGACCCACAGATACGGGGCTTTTGGTCAGGTTTGTACTAGTGCCTGTGTACCCTGCTTCTGGGGCTTTTAAAGAAGCAGCATAGTTTAGCATTTTCAGAGGTGCTATATAGTAGTAGTCATCATAGAGTAAGCATGCTTTCAAATAGGTAGTTCATTCCCTTTCTTCTATGTTAGTAACTACGTGAAGAAAAATTAAAAGGTACCTTGGCGAAAGAGTGAAACTGTGAAACACTTTACTTTGTGTAATCTCTGAATTGCTTTCCTTTGAGGTTCAAATTGAAGATCTTAGGACATATGAATCTGGGTGTTTAGGGAGGAAATGCAACTATGGTGAGGTGCTTTCTCCCCCTACCCCCACCCTAGCACCAAGGATTAATCACCAAGCTACATCCCCAGTCCTTTTTATTTTTAGTTTTGAGAACTGAGACAGGTCTCGCTAAGTTGCTGCAGCTAGCCTTGAATTTGGGATTCTCTTATCTCAGCTTCTGGAGTCACTGGGATTACAGGTGTGCGCCCCCTGCAGGGGGCATTTTCTAATAGTAGCAGGCAGAGACTTCTATTGTAATCACTCGTCCAAACCTACTTCCCCAGGGCTGGGGATGTAACTCAGTGTTAGAGCACTTACCTAGAACGTGTGGGGTCTTAAAAACCCCACAAGCATCACAAATCAGGAGAACTTGCCAATTACTCTTTTAGATTTCTATATAATGAATCAAGCCTTTGCTATATATCTGAGTTCCATTAAGGGCTTTACTTCTCCCAACTTTTTTAGAAAAACCTCTAAATATAGGATCACTGCTATTTTGAGGGTGTTTTGTTTGTGTGTATGGGGTTTGGTTGTTTGGTTGGTTTATTTGGTTTTTGTTTTTCCAAAATTTTCCTTATAGTGTATTTTTCAGTTTTTCTACTAATTTTTTTTAACATTTTCTGAGGGAATCACAGTCAGAAAGAAACTTGTATATTATCTATTTCCCCTTCACACTAAGCATAAATTCCCTTGTCTGGTTTTTATTTGTTTGTTTTTAATTCAACAGTCTCTATTCACTTTTTAAATTTTTGATTGTTTTGTGGTATCTAAATGAAATTATTACTACAGTAAAATCTAGCAAGCTACATATGATCTGTCTTGAGCTGAAACTAATTATGAATGTACTATTTTGTTTGAAAGAAGGTATTTAATCTATTTCCTCTATGTGAGATATTTGGATTCAAAAAGATAACAACAAGCTGTTGATCTCCAGAGCTCCTTTCTCTGAAACCAGGTAGCGGGGAAAAAAAAAATGCCTTTGTAAGCTTGACTAGCAGGTTTACCATGGGAAACAGTTAATTTCCAGCTGTATCCCTGTATGTAGGACTCTTGCCAAGAAAATGAGGGAAAGGGAGGAAAGTGTTTTCCAAATTTCCTTTTAGATTTGCGTACATTCTTATTTGTGTGCCTAGACATGGATGCATTATATTCGTGGGCAAAGTGGGTGAGTGGTTTCTGGGTTCAATTCCCTCCCTTACCTCAAATACGTATACACCCTCGTTCTCATTCATACACTTTGGCAAGAATTCAACAGCTTATTTTTAGATCTCTTTACTACATAAGGAACAGTATCTAATAATAGTCACCCTAGGGTTTTCAGTGTTGGCATAAATGAGGTTTAAGGTTATTCTCTATGTAGATTAACAAGGAAAATCACATCAGATTAATATTAGTTTTAGAGGTATAGAGTAGTAATAGGGAAAATTCCTTCTCTGCAGTACATATGTATGTACTTGGAAACTGTCTACCAGTCTCATAGCTTGTGGTATCTGACCTAACGTAAATTACGGGATTCCGTTCTACAGAAGATGCAGTATAGGTCGGTCGGAGTGTTCTTCCTGTGGGTAGCATGACATCGTGACTGGGAGTATTAGAAAAGGCTGTGGCGTACCAGAATAAGAGGAGGCTGACCAGCAGCCTGGAGAGTTGACATGTTAAGAGATTCGGGTTCTTCCTGAAAGCCTCTTGCCGACCCCGCATCCTCTCTACCTTCTGTACTCTTCTCTGTACCTGCTATCTCGACCTGACTCCTGTTTGTTCTGTCCTTCTCTCACTGCCACCAGGCTTCTGTTTTATCCATGCCGCTGAAGGCATGGCTCCTTTAAGGTCATCAGCAGTCTCATGTCACTCATTCTGGTAGTCAGTTCTCTGTCCTCACCAGTTATTACTGCATCCCAGAAGCATTTAGTACCATTCTTCATAGCATCCTGCCTTTTAAGGGAGTTTTTATCCCTAAATTCAATGACACCGCGATCTAGTCATTCTCTGTTCTTTTTGTTTTTCCTCCTGCTTCTTTTTTTCTTCATGCTTATTCTCTGCTACCTTCTCTGCTAACCTCAACATTTTGGAAACCCTTAATTTTAACCCAGGATAAGGCCTCCTTTTTTTTCTCTGTATTTTTTCCTTATTTGATCTTATTCAGTTCTGAAACTTTAGTCTATGTAAATTAACTCAATATAGCCATTCCACAGTATATGCATACTTTAAAACATCATGTACACCATAAATGTATATAATTTTGTCAATTTAAAAAATGAAATTAAAATGGTTAAAATATATGAATTATTCAACTCAAATTAGAGCAAAAAAGTAGAATTAAGGGAAACAAAAGAAATGTCAATAAAAATAAAAACAGAATTGATAAATTAAAACTGTGAAACTAACAAATATCTACCATCTGTATGCTACCTTCAGCACTGACCTCTTTGTAGTCTGTAGACCGGTATCCCATTGCAAAGCTCTTGTCTCTTCTTGGATGTCTGGTAGGCATTTCAGTTTTAAGGTGCCCATCCCCCCCCCCCCCCCCCCCATCCTTCAAGACTTTCAGTTAGTTCTTTTCCATTCTAATAAATGACTTTGCCATACATTCATTTACTTCAGCTGAAGTGTTTGTGGAATCAGCCCTGATTGTTCTCTTTCATTCCCTTCCATGAGTCCTGTGGGCTCAAATTCAAAAGCACATACTTAACCTGGCTACTTCCTTCAAGCTCCACTTGTCCACTCAGACACGCCAACACCATGCCTCATCTGGGTCACTACAGTAGCCTCCCAGCTGGTCACACTGCGTTCACTCCTGTCCCCCACTCTATAGGCGAAGCAGTCCTTGAAAAAATGTATATCAGGCTAGGTTTGGAGGTGCACACCTGAAATTCAAGCCACTCTGGAGGCTGAGGCAGTAGGATCACAAATTTGAAGCCAGCCTGAGCAACTTACTGAGATGAGACCCTGTCTCAAAAATAAATAAATTAAAAAGGACTGGGGATATGGCTCAGTGGTAAAGAGCCTCTTGGTTCAATTTCCAGTATCATCCTCCCACCCCCACCCCACCCCCTGCCCCCCAAAAAAAGTAAATTAGATTATGTCTTATGCTTACTAGAAACCCTTCCAGTGACTTCTTATCACACTTAGGAAAAAGTCCAAACTCTTCCCTGGCCCAGAAGGCCCTCCATAGTCTGGACCTTGCCTGTGTCTTCAACCTCCTCTCTCCTCCAGCCTCCACGCTGTTCACTAACATGCCAGTATTATTCTTGTTTAAGGAATCTTATTCATGTTACTCCCTCTAACTGGTACATTCCTGCTCTTCTTTCAAATGGTTGACCTTCCTCAGAAACTCCCTCTTCATATTCTCTGCCCACTCTCTGAGGTTACCTCTTCACTTGTGTCTCCATTACCTGTTTCATCCTTCATTATAGCACTGTGACTGCAAGAAATCATTCCCCTGTGTGGCTGCCTGCTCTTACTGTACAAGGACAGCATAAAACCTCACAAGAACAAGGTCTTATTTACTGTGATAGCCCCAAGTTACACTAAATTAGTCTCAAAGATTAGATACTACGTACATGTTTGCTAAGAGCATAAGTGAATGAAAGAGAAGGGTACATTTTATGAAGAGGAAAAGTTTTAGAGACAAGACATTGCTTTCTAAAGAAGAAGAAACAACTCAGAAGGGAATAGGAGAAATGCAGTATACTTAAACCAGAATAGGAAAAGGTTGTTAGGGAGTTGTTGCTACATAGAGGAAAGATTGTACACCAGTGACCTAAAGACACTAGAGAAGTAGTTTGAAAGAACAGTGAGGGTTTAGCCTGAAATAGTCAAGGCCTCGAAGAAAATAAAATGATAGTCTGCCACCAGACTGCTTTCCTTCAGCTCCCCTTTGGATCTCTTACTCATTCACTGTGTACTTAAGCTCTGTGTTCTGGCCTGTTCTGGACTATGTGAAAGACATAAGCAAATAACAGGACTTGGAGTATAGACCTAGGTTTGACAAACTAAAGCCATAAGCCAATCCAGCCTGTCACCTGGTTTGGATATAAGTGATTTCTATATTTTAAAAATATAGAAGCATACTTCTATATTTTAAAATAATTGTTAATTAAATCAAAAGAAAAATATTATTTCATATGTGAAAATTATGCAAAACTCAGATTTCTGTGTAAGTAAAGTTGTATTGGAACACAGCCACCCTTATCTGTTTACGTATTGTCTATACTTGCTTTTGTGTCACAGTAGCAGAGTTAAGTAGTTGCAACAAGAATCATCTGTTTGGCCCACAAAACCTAAAATCTGTATAACTTTGTCCTGTGCAGAATATATTTGCACACTTTAGGTATAGGCGTTGACAAAATGACTTCTTTCATTCCTTAGAGGATGACTGACAAATGAGTTTCGTATAGCCAAACACATCTAGGTCCTTTTTTCTTTTTAGCATATTAAGCAGATTTTATTTAAAGGTAATAATACAGACTTCTCCTGGGAGGGAGAAGGGGGCCAGGCCCTTTTTCCTTTGTGATAACAGTTCATTCTCTTTTTACAGCAATTCAGCTAAACCCCAGCTATATCAGGGCACTTTTGAGAAGAGCGGAGTTGTATGAGAAGACAGACAAGCTAGATGAAGCCTTGGAAGACTATAAATCTATACTGGAAAAAGATCCATCAATACATCAAGCAAGAGAAGCTTGTATGGTAAGACCTAAAATTTTAAAATACTTTTTCTTCTATTCCTTTTGTTTGGCACTCAACAAGTCCTAAATAATCCTTTCTGACATGACTATATTCCATTTCTGTGCTGATCAAAGTATGTGAGACTTAGATCTTTGAAGTGGTGGCCACATACCCATTGCAAACATGTACCATTTAATCTCTATTATAACAGTGGCATATGTAAACCGTTAATCTCTAGGGTTGACCAGAAATGCATTTCATTGTTGCACTAGGGGACTCTTGTCCACTGTATTTATACAGATTGGGACAAAGTGATTCTTGGTACTGGAAGTGATAAACTTCTGGTTTTCTGTCCAGCCTTTTCCTTATTCAGTCACCAAGATTCTATTCTGTCATGTGCCCAGGACATTTCCAGGTGAATATATCCTAAACAGACCTCCTAATCTTTCTTGTAATGGCTGTTATTCTTGTCATTGGCACTGACAATTTGTGCTTCTAAAGTTCATATTTCTTTTTATCTCAGTCATATGTTAGCTAAATGGTATCAATTTGCACCCCCCCTTTAAAAATAACTCCAGATTTGTGCTTTTATTTTTTATTACCAGCCTTTGAATTTTCTCTTATTCATAGAGCACCATATCAAATATGTGCTACAGAGTTAGATGTTTGTGTTATACCCAAGAAATAATGGATGTTCAAATAAGTTTGAGAAACACTGGCTTTGAGAAATTGAATAGTATCTTCAGTGCCAGGCTTTTCAGAGAGCCATTAGGATGAATCCTGGGCACCACTGTGCAGTAGAAATTGCAGACAGCAGGCAGGTGGTGGTGGGGTTGTGGGGGTGGGCAAGGCATGTTTTATTTAAAACAACCCACGAAATTTTTTGGATTGAAGCCACTTGCCAACTTGTGAACTTGGAGAGATTTTACTGTATAAAAATCTATGGCTGGGGTTGTGGCTTAGTGATAAAGCACTTGCCTAGCATGTGTGATGCACTGGGTACAATTCTCAGCACTGCATATAAACAGATGAATAAAATAAAGGTCCATCAACAACTTAAAAAAAAGAAAATCTAGGTGTGACTTTAAAAATTGGAAGATGTGCAAAATACATTCTACTGTCATATATAACCACTTAGAACAAATTTTAAAAATAATTTTTTTTTAAATTGGACGATGTGGACATCTGGTTCTCCCTTACCTCCCACATGTTGACACTCAGCTGCTCTCCTTTTCCACTGCTGGCCTTCCCTCTCTTCCTCCTGTGCACCTCCTCTTTCTCATTTACATTTCCTCTCTGTCCCCCTCCCCCAAGGGCATTTGAACTGCTGCACAGAATTCCCCTCTTACTTCCACAGAGCAAACCCAAGAAACGTTCAGGAATATCCATGCATTGATATCTTAGGTGATATTTTTGTTTAACATTTGAGGTAAATTCTTTGAGTAATAAATATTTATGTAAAGGTGGCTGTCAGGAGATAGACTGGTTTGGATACATAAGCAGTTTGGAACTAATTTTAATCTAACTTTCTCAGACTCATTAACAGATCTCTGGATGATGATAAGAGTGATTTAAATGTGAAATGAAAGGCATAAAGTTCTTAAAATTTAGCCAAGTTCATGGTAGCCTTTTTCTTTGTCAATTTAGTTTTAAGCCTTTAGTGACAATAAGCCTTTTATGGTAGTTGTTATATGTGGAAGGAATTTATTTTGAATTTTTTGTAAATGAGTTATTGGACCCCAGAATACTTGGGACCAATTACAGGACTAAAAGTGGACATGAAAGATTCTCATCTAGCCAGGCATGGTGGCACATGCCTGTAATCCCAGCAGCTCAGGAGGCAAGAGGATCTCAAGTTCAAGGCCAGCTTCAGCAACTTAGTGAGGCCCTAAACAACTTAGGGAGACCCTGTCTCAAAATAAAAAAGTAAAAAGAATTGGGAATGTGACTCAGTGGTAAAATGGCCCTGGGTTCAGTCCCCAGTACAAAAAAAAAAGAGAGAGAGAGAGAGAGAGAGGTTCTAATCTAGATCAGTGGTCCTCAGCTAGGCACTTTGGGTTTCAAGGGACATTTGGCAATATCCGGAGACATTCTGATTGTCATGACTTGGAGGCATCTGGTGGGTAGTGGCCAGGAATGCTGCTGAACATCCCACAAATATCAGAATGTCCCTCCATAATGAAGAATTGTTCAGTCCAAAATGTTAATAGTGCCAGGATTGAGAAACCCTGAAGTAGGTGATGATTTAAGGACATTTACGATTGATTCAAACATTTTTAACAAATTAGATTGTGATTGTATAAAGAAGGAACTTTAAGTTAGAAGATACAATCAGAAAAAAATTTTTTTTGAAAGTTGCAAGCCTGGTGATAGTACATACCTATAAATCCTAGCCATTTGGGAGGCTGAGGCAGGAGGATTACAAGTGCCAAGGTGTCCTGGGCAACTTAGCAAGACCCTATCACAACACAGCTTAATGATAAAGCAGTCCCCAGTACTGAGTGGGGGAATACAGCTGTCACCTATAATGCCAATCCCTTCACTGACTATATTCCATTAGACATCTAATGTGGTTTAGGAAGTTTTTTGCCATATATACATATATATATTCATATACACCTAATTTTTATTGCAGTCCTTTAGTCTAGGCACTCTAAGAAGGAATATAACCGTGAAACAGACCAAATTGTCTGTGTGTAACTCACCCACAAACATAAACACTTGGGTTTTTTTCCTTTATATAGTATAGGATCATATATATGTAGTTAACCTGATCTCACTTTCATATTAGGATTTTAAGTGTTTTCCAAATTCAAAATAAAGCCCTTGTTTATTTTTTTCCCTCAGAGATTACCTAAGCAAATTGAAGAACGTAATGAAAGACTAAAAGAAGAGATGTTAGGTAAGTTTGCTTCTCTTACTCTCTTTTGAATTCTTATCCATTTTTTTTGACTCCAAAAAGGCTTTCATGGTTTAGAGGGGATACCAGCATTTTCAGAAGCAAAGTTTCCATTTTGTTTTTCTTGATCCAAGAATGCAAACATAATCTAATTCCCAACATGGAATACCACCAACCTGTTTCCCATATTTCTTTCATAAAAACAGTTAAGTTTCTTCACTGAGTAATCACGCCTTTGTTGGAATACAGTCCATGATGTCAGAATAACAGCAGTGAAGAGTTCCTTTAACATTTGAGAAGGCATGAGAGGGCAGGAATTACACGTAAATAGTAAAGGGGAAAAGGGCGGAGGAGGGAGTAGGGGCAGATGGACTCATTTGACCTATTACTTGGTTACTTCTCCTATTTGTCAAAGCATTTATAGTTGGAACCAGAGAACCTCTCCTGAGCAGTTGGCCTGACTGAGAGGAGTGGGACTTCCCGAACTGAGACCTTACATTCTGTTAAGCCTACCTGATGTTTTCCTGTGTGAGACCTGTTGTATGTTCTTATATAAATATGTTCTAAATCTCTTACATGAATTATAATTAATGAATTGCTGTCACATGGGCCTAAATGAAAAATAATTTAAAACACACTGAGCCTGGACATTTATGAGTTGGCATCAGTATCCCCAGAATAAGTACAGATATCCCACAGGATCACTCTAACAGGAGAATTGATTAGAGGAAGCTGTTAACCTAGTCTATCCAGAGCCTTCTGGCCCCTCCCAGGTAGACTCAAGACCCCAGGGAGAGCTACTTCAGATTCGGGGTATTTCTGGAGCCTTCTCCATGTTTCCCCAAATAAGACTATTTACCTAATTTATGTATTTTTTTAACTTGACACGATGTTTAAACAGAAAAAAATATTTTAGAGGTACTCTTTTCAAAGGAGGAAAAGAATATTTTCTCACTTAGTCAACTTAACAACGATGCTGTATTTCAACTAGAAAAAAATGTGTTTAACTGAACTGAATCTCATGCTGAAAGAGATGACTTTTTAGCCACACCACCCTGAACGCACCGAATCTCTTCTGAAAGAGACGACTTTTTAAATGGCTATAGTGGACTTGGAATAGACATTTCTGTTAGGCATTTGTCCCTAGGTCCAGCTTTCTGAGCCAATCCAAAACCATAAAGGGACTATGCAAACTGCATTTTTTCTACCTATTGTCCATCCCAGATGGAATCAAAACTCCCACCTGTCATTGTCACTCTAAATTCTAATGAGCAGAAGTTTCCTATCCCTATGACTTAGGCTTTTACTTATATCATTACCTCTGTTTGAAATACTCAGATTGGGCTAGGGCTGTAGTTCAGTGATAGAACACTGCTTGCCTGGCATGTGTGAAGCCCTGGGTTCAATCCCCAGTTCTGCAAACAAAACAAATATTCAAATTTAATTCAGTACTCAGTTTCTTCTATAATGAAGACTTAAGCAACATAACTTGGTTGATAATACGTTGTTACTCATCAATAGTTTGAATGACTAGACTCCCTTGTTAGTAAGGATTGTGGATAAAATGTTGCTTCCACTTGTTAACCCACCATAGGTAACCTGGAAGACAGAAATCACTCTCATTTGTGGAATTTCAACCTACAGAATCTTTTTGGTGTTCTTTCTACTTGTGATAGAAGAGATGACTGATTCATGTGCTGTGAAATCCCTGGAGGTTAGACAGTCTGAGCACAAATTAATATCACTTGCTTAGACATTCTGAGCAAGGCCAGGCTCAGTGGTGCTTACATGCAATCCCAGCTGCTGTGGAGGCTGAGGCAGGAGGATCCCAAGTTCAAAGCTGTGCTGGGCAATTGAGCAAGACCCTGTCTCAAAATAAAAAAAGCGGGGGCGGGAATGTGGTTCAATGGTAGAGTGCCCCTGGGTTCAAAAAAGGAAGGGAGGGAGGGAGGGAGGAAAGCTTATGTGAAAGTACAATATAGAAAAAAAGGTGGTATTTTATTTGCATGAACATATAAATTCAAATGTACAGTAGTCCTCCCTTATCTAAGGTTTTGCTCTCCTCAGTTTTTGTTTCCCAGGTCTAAAAATATTAATTGGTAATTTCAGAAATAGAGACTATTTTCATATAACCTTTATTACAGTACATTATTAGGACTGTTTTATGCTATTAATTTCTTTGCATAATCTGTAAGTTAAACTTTATCACAGGTATATACATATAAGTAAAAACATAGTTTATGTAGGACTATATAATATCTGAGGTTTCAGGCATCCACTGGGGGTCTTGAAAGGTATCCCCTGCAGATAAGAGGGGATACTTTGTAGCCTTTACAATTAGGTGAGTTTGAAAAGCAAAAAGATTTGAAGATTTGAAGTCAGAGGGTTTGGGATGACAGGCACAACCTTTTAAAGTATCTATATCTAATTTATTTGTTAATTTTACAATGTGAAAAATGTTGCTCACTCACATGGATATATAAATAGTAAACACTGTCAAATGTAAGCGATCAGATACTTCAGCTGATCAGATCAGTTCAGCTGTAGACACAGAAGCTGAGCTGCTGGCGCTGCTGCTGTACATTGGAGAGTGTCCTCAGCACACCTGGGTAACCCGGAGGGGGAGCCCCTCGGGGCCATTTCCACACACAGGACTGGCAGCAGGAGCCATGCTTGTTGGCAGCTGCACTGGCAGTGTAGGTGGCGTGCTTGGAGACCAGGCGATGAAGCCAGCACAGGTCTCTGGGTACGTGGGGCAGAGACACTGCCATCGTCATGTGCAGATTTTGTCCTTACGCTGACCTAACCAAGAAATCTCTTAAGCAAGTAGAACTGTGAAGAATTTATATGTATGTGTTCGTGGTTCTTGATTTCCTGTATCCTGAGTTTATACAGATAGAACATCAAGGGCTGAGGTTGTGGCTCAGTGGTAGAGAGCTTGCCTGGCATGTGTGAAGCACTGGGTTCCATCCTGTCCTCCACATAAAAATGAATAAATAAAATAAACGTATTAAGTCCATCTACAACTAAGAAAATAAAAAATAAATAAAAAGATAGAAGGTAAATCATCTGCCTTCTCTCAAAAGTCACATAGGCTACATGGGCTTACTTTTTACATAGTGTAAGAAGGAAGCTCTGCTAAGGTAATTATCCATCTAATCACTAGAAATAGGTGTTACAATTAGGTAGGTAGGTAGGTAGATCAATCAGACTTCTCACCAAGATTCCAGTCACTAAATACAAAAGCAGGTTATCTTTTGAAGCTGGTTCCCAGAATGTACCCAGATCATTATCACCCGAGTGGTCAAAAATGCACGATTTTGTCAGGTGCAGAGGACACACCTGTAATTCCAGCTACTTGGAAGCCTGAGGCAGAAAAATCAAAAGTTTGAGGCAGCCTCGACAAATTAGCAAGACCCTGTCTCAAAATAAAAAAGACGTGCTGACGATATAGCCTACCTTGTAGGGTGCTTGCCTAGCACGTGGAAGGACTGGGGTTCGAATCCCCAGCACATGGGGTGGAAAAACATCCAAAAAAAAAAGAGTCAAAATTAAAAAGACCGGCATGTGGCTCAGTGGTAGAGGGCCTCTGGGTTCAATCCCCAGTATCTTTTAGAGACAAAAAGAATAATGATAAGCACAATTTGGGGCCTGCCATAGACCTACTGAATCAGAAATCGGGGATGGGGCCTAGCAGTCTGCTTTGGCACCCTTCACGGGTTCTAATGTACACTCAGTTTAGTGACCCCTGTTTAAGGGTGTAACTGATGAGTAAGAGGGGATGCTGTGGAGGCAGCTCCTGTGAGGGATAAAAGGCCGGAGTAGGCCGTGGTCACAGCAGTGACAAGGCCAGGAGGCCACCTAGCTCAGCTCAGAGACACCCCCTGAGTAGAAGCAGGTTAGTCACTGCGTTTTATCTTCCCTTCTTTGTGGTACAACTGCAGAAGAGGAAAACCAGAACGCATACGTTTTAGAGAGGGTGTGTTCTTCTGGTTGTCTGGACTTCACATCTCAGACGACTTTCTCTGCAGGCCATTGCCTGCCAGGTCTCAGTTTTGGTGTATATTTGGACCAGTCACCACTGAAGGAAAAGAGCCAAGTCAGTGAAGGTCATTGCCATTTGCTAAGTGTGTAGAGGGTGCTAAGCTTCCCTTGATATAGGGCCTGACATAGTGATCTGTCCCAACAGCATGGACAACCTGTGTTCAGCCAATTCATGATACTGCCCTTTCTTCCTTAACTAAGGGCCACTAGGTACCTGTCCCCGCCTTGAAGACCTAGAGCAGCTACGTGAAACTCATTTATCCCCTCCAAGACACAAAGGCGAGGAGGACATTGCTGGTAATCCCACTGTCCTTTCATTAGCACATGTCACTGCTTCCCAGCCCTGTCTAAGCTGGCATACATGTGGGCCTTGTTCATGATCCAGCCCATGTTTTCCCTCATGCCGTGACCTCCTTCCACCTTCTTGGATCATATTTCTGGTCTCCTGATTGCTGAAGTCGCCCAGTTGTTTGGTCTAGCAAACTAATGAGGGCATATTACAAACTGAATTAAGAATACCCTCTTGAGGCTGGGTGTGACGCATGGCTATAATCCCAACAGCTTGGGAAACTGAGGCAGGAGGATTGGGAATTCAAAGCCAGCCTCAGCAAAAGGGAGGTGCTAGGCCACTCAGTGAGACCCTGTCTGTAAATAAAATACAAAATAGGGCTGGAGATGTGGCTCAGCAGTTGAGTGCCCCTGAGTTCAATCCCCAGTACCAAAAAAAAAAAAAAATACCCTCTTGAGCTGGGATGTGGCTCAGTGGTAGAGCTCCTGTCTACCACTGGGCTCAGTCCCCAGCACTGGAGGAAAAAAATATTGTCTTGTACGAGTGCCACATTTGAGAAATACGTGTAGAGATTGAAATAACGTGTTCATTGTCATTGCAAGAATACAAGACCTTCTGGGTGTGCCAGTGCTTTATCTACCTCTCCTCGAGTAGTAGAAGGCCCTAGAATCAGCTCCCTTTCTGAGGATCACAAGACAAACTGAAGTGTTACTGTCTCTCTTGAAGCTGCTGAAACCATGCCTGTGAGGATGGAAGTCCAGGCTTTTTTCCCTTTCTGTTTCTCCACGTGGGGCTCAGCCTCGTGTTCTTCATTATGGACTATATATACACTTGAAGTATTTTGCACTGTGGCCACATGAATCTCTCCCAGTTTCTCATGGTTGCTGTCCTTGTTCCCCCAATAGGAAGATTTTCAGTGCCCTGTTTTTTGTTTTTTTTTTTTCCCCTAGTTGCTGGTAGGTTTCTCTTCTCAAAAGAGAAGCTCCTGCTTCTTTGACAGTTCTTGGAAAGGCTTATGTCAGCCTCCACTTACACCCTAGAGCTAAGCTAATAAAAGAATTCGAATTGGGTGGGAGTTCTATCTTTGTGCTGTGTTCTCTTGATTTGCCTTTGGCTCTCAGGAAAGCAGGAGTTAGCTGCATGACATGGTTTCCTGCCTTATAAAAGGAAGTGCAGTGTTAGCATTCATTTGAATGCAGGTATGTTCTTTAAAAAGGAGAAAGTTGCACAGGAACTGTCCCATTGTCCCCAAACCCAATCGTCTTAAGGAGATGGAAGCAGTTGGGCAAACTGCCTCGTGCACAGTCACTGTCTCCATTAAGAAATGACACACCATGAATCAGTTGTAGTGTAATGGTGTTTGGAGGCAGAGAAATTAGTACTAATCAGAACCAGATCCAGTGGCAAGCTTTGCTCTCGGTCCTAAACAGTCTTCTGAGCACAAATAGTTATGGACCCTTCGCTCTGCCGTGAGCTGTGGTCTGCTAGGGATGACCCTAATAGGCACGTGCTGACGTGGTGAGTCTGGGTAAATGTGCCAGATCTGCTACAAGTAGAAACAAAGACACCCACTCATGGTTGTCCAGAGGGGAGGCACAGAATTCGACAGCCCGTGAGAATCATGCAGATAGGCTGCTTTGGTAAATGACCCTATTTGGGGTACCTGGAAACTGCTGTTGTCTCTGAGCACTTGCCTTCTCTGAACTGCAGGCAGGAAATTTTGTGCATCACTGTGAGCGAGGACTCCATGATACCTGCTGCTTCCTCCCTTCGTCATGGCGATCCACGAGTTTTTCAGACATCAACACTTTGTCAATCCTACTATATAGTTTTGTCCTGTCCTTTTATGTTCCCCTTGGCCGTACTCTGGTTTCAGAACCTTGCCAGCCAGCGTGGTAGAAATGTTTGTTTCTGTGCATAAATGCCTTCTTTTCCGTGATGCTTCCCTAACTTCGTGACAGCTAGAACCACCCCACGCTCCCCGCTTCTGGCCCATTCTGTCACCTCAGAATTATTAACTTGGAAAGCTCAGTTTTCAAGCCATCATGGCCTCCTTGGTGTGAGAACAATAGGCACTCGGCCTGGCTCGGGAGAGCCCTGCAGGTCGGGCTTCCCTCCCACCTGCCCTTTGGCACCTGGTTCCGTCCAAACTCTTACACAAGGTTCCTGTGTCTCCTCCTTTCCCTACCTAAGCCGGAAGGCGTCTTCTTATCAACTCGCTTAGCACTTAGTAGTTGAACCGTGGATGAACTCACTTTACGTGTGTGCCTGAGTCTTGTCCCCATCAAACTAAACTCAGGGGTGAGTTGGCCAGGGCAGGCATCTTTGCATCCCCACCACACGTGGCACAGAGCCACACACAGACTTGGTTATCGGTGGGTGGATTAGACCAAGTCAGGTGATCTCGGGTCTTCTCTCCTGTGGACACTGTTTCCCCATGTGTCTCGTACGTGGCTCTGTCGGCCAGGCGCTTCGTATACCTTGTCTCATTAAGCGAGCAGAGCTTCCTATTTCATGTGCTGTTCTGGGGGTGAGAGTTGGTGAAGCTGCTGTGGAAAGTATAAAGGCAGCAATTCTGGACTAGAAGGCAAAAGAGTGAGACCGCGTGTGTTAGGTTTCATCCTCTGAAAACCAGAAGCCAGTCAGTTAGAATTCCAGACCAGGGCCTTGCTGGCCACACACCGGTGAGGGGAGACAGGCTCCAATGGGAGGCGCTGGGGGAGCTGCCAGGCCCCCCGCAGGAGGAAGGGCAGAGTCTCCACTGCACTTCCAGCAAAGCCATCAGGGAAGGCATTGTGCCCAACAGAGGAGTCCCTGGTCCTCCCTACGATGCCTGGGCAGCCTATGGGAGGCCACCTTGCATGCGGTGCTGATGGATTGGGGAGTGTAGCCGCTGTGTCCCCTGCATTTGGAGACCGTGTTTCCATGATTGCAAGGCCATAGCGCCAGCCACACTGAAAGTTGCAAGGTTCCTTGTGCAGACAGGTCCTTCAGCCAGCTGGGCAGAGTGAGGAACTAGGAAGGAGGATCTTCCCTTCACCTGCTCTGAACACTTGTGCTCTTGGCTAGGAACGTCTTCACATACTCCAAGAAGACGCTTCCTTCGGTGCAGGCCAGCCTAAGCTAAGCCGTTGATGCCAGAGGACGCTGCGGTGGCACCAGCAGATCCCTCATCCTGGATTGGTCACCAGCCTTCAGGGCATGTGGCTCATGGCCTCTCCTGAAGGGCTCCCTCACTTTGCAGCAGGCTGTGTGGGTGCCTCCTCTGGGCGCCCCCAGGTTTTCGTCCGTCTCCCCACTGCACTTGGCGCATCTCGAAAGCCAGCAGTTACTTTTATTCTTTAGGTACCTCTGCCCCACGTAGTAGGTGCCGAGTGAAGGTGCCGAGTGAGACGGCGTGGGGTTTAAGTCATTGTTCTGGAATGGGAGATGGGCTTGCAGTGGCCCCTCCATCGGGGGCATGGCCCATGGCCCAGACAGTCCAAGGTGGGCTTCGAACAGCCTTCTCCAAGATGGAGCCTCCCCTCCTTGGAAGTGTGTTGTGAATGACTTTTGAGACTTATTCTCGCATCATTCATTCCATGTCATAAAGAGCCAAGTGTGGTTGTTCCAGTGGAGGCATTTTACTGTTGTTGGGTTTTTGTTTTGTGTTTTGTGGCACTGGGGACTGAACCCAGGGCCTCACACATGCCAGGCAAATGCTCAAACTGAGTTATATCCCAGCTTTCAGACAGGGTCTCACCACATTGCCCATGCTGGCCTCAAACATTTGATCCTCCTGCCTCAGCCTCCCGAGTAGCTGGAAATAAAAATGTGTGCCATCACACCCAGGTTACTAGATTTCTCTAAATGGTTTTGGGGTGGATATTTTTTTTTTTTTTTTTTCCTAACTAGGCCCACGGGTGCCTACCAAAGAGCCACATCCCTAGCCTCTTGCCAAGTTGCTTAGAGCCTCACTAAGTTGCTGAGGCTGGCTTTGAACTTGCAATCCTCCTGCTTCAGCCTCCTAAACCGCCAGGATTACCATGTGTGCCACCATGCCTGGCCAGACTGGCAAGTTCTGGGGCTGCGTTGCTAACAGGTTTCCCTCAGGATCTTTGTTGTTTGCCCATCCACTGAGGCTGTGCTCCTGGCCTCTGCCGCTACTGTCTGCAGACCACCCCAGGCTTTTCCTTGGGATTCTTCTAAACACCAGCACTGAGCATGTGCCACAGGGTTAAGTTTGGGAAGCCTGCTTAAAAATGGTCACCCTGGCCTCCAGGAGTTTTCTCCAGGATTGGACTGATCTCTGAACTTGGTGAGCGAGCTTCTGTGAACTAGGTCCTAAGACTGAGAGCAGAAATTCTCACCATGAGTTACTAGAAGACCTTTCAAATTTAAAGACCAGAAATGAGATTTATTTCAGTGGAGCCTGTATGCACAAGGCTCTGGGTTCAACCCCCAGTGTGGGGGGAAAAACGTGAAAATAAATAAAATGTAAAGGTTATGCATCCTTAAATTCCTTTCCTGGGCTTTAATCTAAGGTGGAAGTGGGTGCAAAGACTGACAAAAGCTGCTAACAGGAGAGTGGGGCGGAACCTGTACCTCTGAAGGGCAGGGCATCTCTTTCCATCTGCCTCCATCCTAACCACCTTCAAAAGCAGATCTGCAAGGAAATTCACAGCAGCTCAGGAAGAGTTGTAACTTTTTTTTTTTTTTTTTTTTTTTTTCGGTGCTGGGGATTGAACCCAGGGTCTTGTGCTTGCGAGGCGAGCACTCTACCAACTGAGCTATCTCTCCAGCCCTTGTAACTTTTTATTCACCATCCCAGCCAAGATTTTCTAAGAACACTCCTAGTTTTAAATATCTCATCCCACTGCTCCACAAATCCCTACAAATCTCTTCAGTGTCCTGAAAATTCTGATTTCTGACATACAGGCAACATAGGCCCCCCCCCCCTTTTTTTCTTCTTCTATTCTTTTTTTTTTTTTTTTTTTTTGGGTGCTGGGGATTGAACCCAGGGCCTTGTGCTTGCGAGGCAGGCACTCTACCAACTGAGCTATACCCCCAGCCCCTCGTGGTCCTTTTTTTATATCATTAAAAAAAAAGCATAGGAATCATTTGTTGAATCATGGGTCTCAGTTTTGGTTTCATGACACAAGATCACCCAGGTGGGAAGAGGACATGGAGCATTGTGCAGATGAACAAGATCTCGCAGAGGCTACAGATAGACTTAGAAAGCGGGGCTTTGAGCTCCAATGCAGGCTCAGTGAAATGTGCCGAGCTGAACGGAATGTAGGGGCTGCCGCCACTCGGAGAGGACACCTGCGGGGGCGTCTCTGGCCTCAGTGCCAAGCAAGCGAGGCTCGGGGTGCTTTCACCCCCTGGGAGCAGCAGCTGATTTCCCAGCATGCATCCTGGAAGCCTGTGTCCTTTGGAAGTCCTGGCCAGCATGACATGAAGCTCTGATCTCCCAGGAGGAAACCAGCGGGACTCCCTCAGCTCAGATGTGTGCCATAACCCTCGGAGTAGAACTGTCCTAGAGGTTTTCATGTTATTTAAAAGCAGGCATTTCTTTAACTGCTTAGGGATACTATTTATTTATATTTTGTAATCGGACAGGACAGGAAGGCAAGGTCAGTTGATATCTTCCCACTTCTCTTGGTTCCTGTATTTATTTGAGTTTTTGCTTTTACATTGCAGGTAAACTAAAAGATCTCGGGAACTTGGTTCTCCGACCCTTTGGGCTCTCCACAGAAAATTTCCAGATCAAACAAGATTCCTCTACTGGCTCCTACTCCATCAATTTTGTTCAGAATCCAAATAATAATAGATAACAAAGATAACAATAGCTTTGAACCCTGACTTGGAAATTGTGTGCTGCTTGCTGTTTGCAAGGGGCAAGGCCCTGCCAATGTTTAAATTTCAAAAGCATCTTAATCCAAGCTAATCTAAAAGGCTACCCAGTAGAGCCTAGTGTCACCTTTACACTCCTGTTTTATGGTCAGAGTGGAAGGTACTTCTAATGCAATGAGCCTCATTTGATTTCCATTTTAAGATGGTGTCTGTGCAGCTGTTGGCCCTGGTTCTCGCTGTCCTTTGTCCAGGAGGAAGTCTGCCTGGCAAGGCTGACTTCCCTGAGCCACACAAACCCACTAGCCTAGCAGACCTATGGTCTGGGAAACTGCCTGGATGTGATTGACAGCCCCCTGCTCCCCAGGATCCCTGAAGTCTGCAGCCCCTCCCTGATCGCGCAGCTCTTTGCTGCTGTGCAGGGTCTCCAGAATTTCCTGGTTTCCTCTGTGGTAATAAAAGCTTTCTTTGATGGTCTGGGCTGGATTGTGAATTTGTCCCCTTCTCAACAGCTAAAGCCAAGTGGCTTTGGGTGGTAGTGTTGGTTTCAGGCAGGATGCTGATTCCAAATTTCACAAATCTGCCTGAAATTTGCTTCTTTGTGGGGTGGGGCACCGTACTGGGAATTGAACTCAGACACTCGACCACTGAACCACATCCTCAGCCCTTTTTTGTATTTTATTTAGAGACAGGGTCTCACTGAGTTACTTAGCGCCTCGCTTTTGCTGAGGCTAACTTTGAACTTGCGATCCTCCTGTCTCAGCCTCCTGAGCCGCTGGGGTTACAGGTGTGTGCCACCACACCTGGCAGCCTGAAGTTTTAGTTGTAGTTTAGATGACCATTCTATGTACTAGAATTCAGAAATTCCACCTCAGGAACTGTCTTGGGCCCCTCCAGGTTTGTGCAGATGATTATGAAATCAGTGGTTTTGACCAAGCCTTAATTGTAATTTCAATTTAAAGTAGCTTCGTTCAGGAATGGTGTGTGCAGATCCCAGAACAAAACCATATTCTTTCAGACATGTGAAGCCAAAGGTT
This sequence comes from Sciurus vulgaris, assembly GCF_902686455.1. Classification (NCBI taxonomy): domain Eukaryota; kingdom Metazoa; phylum Chordata; class Mammalia; order Rodentia; family Sciuridae; genus Sciurus; species Sciurus vulgaris. The sequence goes on along the minus strand of NC_136466.1, from coordinate 20,017,742 downwards.
TTCAGGAGAGATGATTTTCCTAGTCATCTGTTGGTGCTGGGTAAAAGTTTTCACTTGTTCTTGTTTGAGTGCACAGGCAGTGATATGCAGGTCCACTTGGGGAATCTGTAAGTGGCATGCAGCAAGGACTCTGTGGTCCCAGCTGTTGGTGGACAGGGCAGGAGATGAGGTCGTACTCACTCTGATTTGCCACACCTGTCTCCCATACCGAAAGGGCATTCCTGGTGGCATTTACCAGGGGAAGGGGACAGGGAAAGTCTGGTTAATTTTGTTTTGCTATCTTTATGTAAATATGGCATCCAGTTTTCTCAAGAAGGTATGTGTGAAGTCGCACAAGTCATACAGAAACCTGGGCTGAAAGCTCGGTGTCATTCGGTGCGTCCTGTGTGGCCATTCTCAGGCTAGAGCAATGCTTCTCACACTTTTTAACCTTAGGACTCCTTCACACTCTTGAAACTCTGAAGGGCTAAGGTCTAGCTCAGTGGTAGAGGGTGTTTCTAGCATGCACTAGGTCAACCCCCAGGACAGCAAAAGAAAGGAAAACAAACAGCACTTCCCATCTGTGGGTTCTATCTATAGATATGTGTTCTGAATTCTACAATCACAAATTAAAATGATTTAAAGATATTTAATTTCTCTAAAAATAACAATCCGTGTTAAAGTGAAAAATATTAAAAATATCTTTCAAAACATGTTTTAGTAAGAAGTGATGACCTCCTGCATTGGTGCGAGCCTCTTGCCTGGTGGCTGCTTCTGTGCTCAGTGTGTCAAGCTATCACTTGTCACATCTGGAAGTCTACCTCGTGTCAGGACAGAATGGCAGTGAAGACAGCACGAAACCCCCTAACACTGCCAAGACATTTTGACCTCATGGGCATGGAGAGCATCTCGGGAATGCCCGGGAAACTTGGGCTGCATTTTAAGAACTGCTTTGGAGCGGGATGGTGGAGACTCGTCAAGGACCATCCCTGCTCCAGGAACAGGAAGTGGATTGTTTGCTTAAGAGATGCCAGAGCCTCCATTGCCTGAGGGTGTGCAGGCTTTGCTCTCAGGCCTGCTCCCTCCACCACCACGCTGAAGTCCTAACCCAGTGCCTGCGAAGCCAGCCTTGCAGGCTTCCAGGGAGTGGGCCGGGCAGTGCCTGTGGAGAGAAAAGGGAGCTCGGGACGTGAGTTTGCTCAAGCCCAAGCGGTCTTTGTCTAGCACTATTACTTCCCTGCTTCCAAACCTAGAAGAAAAGAGAAAATGCTTGACCATAAAAAAGCTGTGAAAGGGTACAGAAGTAGGACGTGTCAGGGGGAAGGTGCCTGTTTGCCTGATTTTATCATTCTGATGCCCAACCAAAACAGATGGAACCCTTTCCTTCTTTGGAGCTGGGGGTTGAACCCCGGGCCTCTCGCATGCTAAGCATATGCTCTATCACAGAGCTACACCCCCAGCCTCCGGAGTTTACTTCTAAGGTAATCACACTGCGACATGGTATATATTCTTAACCAGACAGTGTTGTAATAAACCAAATTTTGGATCCTTTTAGAATTGCTTTGAGGACTCTATAAAACATTCTTTAAAATACTGTGACCTGTTGTTTCCCTGCCTGCTGCCATGCTAAGGAGACAGTGAGTTCCTAGAAGGGAATGGTCATACTCGGCTCCAGCACCTACCATTCTACCAGAGGCTTAGTCAATTGAAACTGGAACGAGACGTGGTCTCAGTGCAAGCAACCGTCACTATGCTGAGTTCTTTGGATTCTGCGCACTTTAGTGCTTGTTCTTTAAAATGCCTTGTTTGCACTGGGCGCAGTGGCACACACCTACAATCCCAGCAACTGGGAAGGCTGAGGCATGAAGATCTCAAGTTCAAGCCCAGCCTCAGTGGTAATGCACCCCGGGGTTTGATTCCCAGAACAAACAAACAAAAAAATCCCAGTCTCTTTTCTGTAACATGTCACATGTGCTTCCCTTCCATCACAAGCACAGCTGGCTTGATTGGTTGTGTCTGTTGTTTCTAGCTCTTTGCTCCTTATCCCACTCTCCCTACAATGCCACATCATTTCACTTTACAGGTAACTCTGCTTTTAAGTGAACCTATTCAGATGCAGAGGCTGGGGAGTGGCTGAGCCTCCTTGGCTAATGACCTTAGCTACATCACAGCATTGGGCCTGTATCTGAGATTCTGCAAAACACAAATTTCACACGCTGACCCTGCCGAGTTGCTCAGATAGTCAATAAGCACAAAGCTAAGTGGCCCTTACTACATTTGGTATCAGTGAAGTGGGGGACTGCTTCAGGAAATGTTGCCTGGCTTGGTGGTGGTTTCTGCTGCTCCTGGGTCTCAGCTGGCCTCCAAAACCATGGGTGAGCAGCATGTCACACACTTGCAAGCTGGAATATGGGGTGATTTGAAGACGACCAGACAGGCTTTTTAGAGCATCTTACTGTCTGAATAGACAGTGGCATGGAAAGCTGACAATAGGTATTGAATGTAAACCCGATGGAAAGATATTTTTGTGGTTGTCTGGTCCTAAGAGCTACTCAGGCCTGCAAATCTTGTCCCTGCAACCAGCTTAGCAGGACTCGGAATGTTAAAGGGGAAGACCATGATAGGAGGCTGCTGAGGCAGCTGCGCAAGTCAGTGGTGACTTTAACTTCCTTCAGAAAGATAAGAGGAAGAGTCCAATAACCCTGAGGCCAGACTGCAGTCTGAGACCCCACACAGAAAGAGAAAAGTCAGTGACCAGCCCTTTCCATTTCTTGTTAACTGGGCTTTCTCTTAAACCTGCCCTTGAAGCTGCTGGAGCTCAGAGGAGCTGTCCCAATTCAGATGCGGCCCTGAGTCTGCAGCCTGGTGGCACCGCCAGCCAGATTCCCGCCTCCTCTCTTCCCTCCCGTATTAAGGCTGTGAACTCAACACTTGATATACACCCTCAGGACCCTCGGAGGATCTGAAGTCATTGCAGTTGGTGTCTGCAATCCTTTTCAGCCGCTGTGCTCAGCCTGACAAGCTTAATCCTTCCACCACTTGGCTTTCCTTGAAAAGGGAAGTTTGTGCACAGTCCAGCAGAAGTGGCCAGAAGCTCTGTCCTTAGTGGACTGTACAGTTGCAAGGTACCCAGGGAAAGGAGGCGAGCGCTTCCCCTCACTTCCTTCCGTTGGGTGTAGAGCTGGTGTGAGCCCACACCACAATGGGTCTGTTAACGCTCCTGATAATAAAAGATGGATTACCTGGGATCAGCCAGCCCAAGAGGCAGGGCCAAACTAAGCCTAGTGCAGCTGAAAAGCAGCTTAAAAACTTCAAGGGGCAAAGGAACTAGAGAGAAAGCTATCATATGACAACTAGTGAGAACATCCCATATTTTTATATTTCAAAGCAGCAAAAATTTCAATCTTCAACTCAGAAGGCAGGCAGGAGGACTGCAAGTTTAGCAAGAATCTGCTTCCAAAAGGGCTGGGGGTGTAGCTCAGTGGGCGAGTGCCCCTGGGTTCAATCCCCAGTGCCACAACAAAAATTCAGTCTTCTTAGCCACACGTTGGTAATTGTCAAAGCTCGGGAACACAGGGTTTTTTAAAATACAGTCAGAGATTTTCTGTAATTAAAAAATAAAATGTTCCATTTTCCAACCCCCTGAAATCTGTAAGCTGGGAGTAAGATCCATCATACAAGGTTATACCAGCCAGACGAGGCTTCCTCTCTTTTTCCTTTCACTCTTGGGGAAATAAGCAGCTCACATTTCCCCTTTATGGGACAGCAGGACCCGCTGCCTCACAACCATGGCGGCCCACAGGAACTCATTTGTGGTGGTGACTCAACATCAGCTAGTCTTCATTCCTATTAGTCCCGGCTGCTCGTTCTCACTAAAGAATATGACCTGACAAAATCGGAACTGTCACCAGGCACTGGGGCTTAGTGACCTGTCAATATGAAGGATGCAAAGGGAACATGTCTCTTTGGGTTCCAAATGTGAAGAGCTGGATCTGAAGATACTAGACCCTTTTTGTTCCTCTGTGGGGTGAAGTACCAGAGTGATATGCACACCAGACACCCACCTGGTCACACAGCAGCTGCCACAAGTCACCCCAGCACACAAGCATGCAGCTTCCAGTCAGTCAGAAATCCCAAGCCAGAAACTGTTCAAAGGAGCTACAGGAGCCCTCAGGGAGGGTGCAGGGCAAGGCAAGGAAAGCAGTGAACATTGGAGGTTGGAGGTGTGGGAGGCCATTTTGTGGCACATAAGCTGTTTTGTAGGGGTGGTTTGACTGCCCCAAAATATGCCATTTGCAGCTTTGCCTCATGAACTTAATTGGAAGAAAAGGTCTGACAGTTTCCTTGGGCAGTGGGGACACTTCAGTTGGCTTCTACCCTGGTGAAGTTGGCAGCAGAGAAGACAGAGTCCCTCCAAACTTTTCAGCCCGCCTTGTTTCTGCAGGTCTAACGTTCAAGCATGTGAAGAGTCACGCCCACCGCCGTCTAACTGAAGGCCCACATATGCCTTTTTCTGGGGCAATAACATGTCAGATGTCCCTTTTTCCTGGTGGCACTTCACTCTGATGTTAATGTACCTTACTTGGAAGATTTGAGCTGTCTACTCAGGATCTAGGAGTTAAGTACTGAGCTTAGAACCCAGAAACAAAGGCTCATGGCTATTTCAAATAATGACAAAATTCCCTGATGTCTCCCCAGCATCTTGAGCCTTGGCTGAATAGGAACTGAAGAGCTTGCTTGGTGAGACTGAATTTCCACATCCAGTTTTGGCCAGTGAGGTCATGTGACTTTGGGACCAAGGAGGTCACTGATAGAAGAACCACCCCTCCTTTGCCTTAGAAAATTGCTTTTACAAACTTGCCTCACAAGGAAATGAAGGGCTAATCCTAGAAGTACTCTCAACTCTTAATGACCTAGCCACTGACCTGGCCAGTTCTTCCTCCGGCACAGCGTCCCAGAATCAGACTCTCTTTCACACCTGATTCATTACCTTCTGGATACCAAAGCAAAGGAGGAGTTATTAAGGCCCTGAACTGTCACTCTGAATAGGCAGAGAAATGGCAGAACACTCATCACGAGATAAACATACGCTTAACACACACTTAAATGGAACAGGAAAAGATGAGGTAGTGGGTTTAAATACAAGAAAACAGCTTAGTTTTATCTCAAATATTTGCATGCTGAGGAACTTGTGTGGCCCGCGTGATTCCAAGATATGGCTCAGAAGTTACACTTCTTTATCTGAAGACCAACATCAATACTTCAGGTTGTGCCATGTTTCTCCCCACTTGTCCCTGTACCGTGTAGGAGCTGTCTGTACGTCCACACATGTACCCATGTCAGGGATGGTCTCAGGCAGGCCTTCCCAGGTAAGCAGCACCTGGTTGGTTTACTTTCCCTGGTTGTCTCCAGTTCCATTTTTTAGTGAGAAACTTGAGAAAAAGGGTATTAGCAGAGCCAGATTCCAGTGGCCTCCTTTTTAAACTCATTTAGATAAACTGAAATGGGAGAATGTTTGAGAGGCAAGTCTGCAATGTGTACTCTGGAATAAAAGCCTTCTAAAGGATTGTTTTACAGAAATGGAAAAGGATGGGCAGGGCACACTGACTAAGATTCTGGGTCAGTCCTGAAAAAATATCACTTGTCTGGTAGATTTGAAAAGGCTGCTTCTTCCCTGGCAACCAAGTGTTTCAAGTTCTCAGGTCAAATGCTTGACCTCCTGCCAGATATGGTGAGCTTTCAAAGAAGCAACCCTTTATCATGGGGGTGGGGCACCTTAATGTCATGACAAAACCAAACCTATCAGTAGCTGTTTAATTACATCCAACTCAGAAGGATATGTTGTTTCCATCAGAAAATTAGTTAAGTTGTACACAGGGTCCTAATTAAACTATCCCCTTCCTTATCCTTTGTCATATAGAGCTCCATGAAGTCTCCTAGTGATCAGAAACCTTAAGCTGTTCTTAAGAAATTGCTACTCTACATGCTGGGCACTGTGGTGCATGCCTGTGCTCCCAGTGGCTTGGAGACTGAGGCAGGGGGATCAAAAGTTCAAGGCCAGCCTCGGCAACTTAACGAGTCCCTCAGCAATTCAGTGAGGCCTGTCTCAAAACAAAAAGGTCTGGGAAGGTAGTCAGTGGTAAAGCACCCCTGGGTTCAATCCCCAGGTACCAAAAAAAAAAAAAAAAAAAAAGGAACAAGAAGAAAAGAAATATTGCTAACTAGCTTCCTGAAGTACAAAGAGTGGTTGAATTTCAGTGTTAAAAATGATAATCCAAACAACATGTATCCCATTTGTTTACAATAAAAAAAATGATAATCCTTTAAAACTAATTCTTTAAAAAAAAAACCCTACAAAGTAAAAGTTTTTAAATAACTAAATTTAAAAAAATCAAAGATTTTATTGGATAAGTGTTACACAACATTCTTCAACATTTAACTCTGAGCATACTTAAGATGAGAAACAATTTTTGTCATTCAAGTCTACAAAACGAAATAGGCTTGTGAAGATTTGAAATACAGACAAAAGGTAGCATGAAGCAAAGCTTAAATATTAAGCAACTAAAGCAATATAAGTGATGTCACAACATGGTCTAGATTTTAAATACCACCAAGTTTCATTTTTTAAAAAATGAAAATCTAGTTTGTAACAAAACATCTTTGAGAATTCTTCATGAGAAAAAAATATTTAGATACTTAAAACTCGATCTCTCCCAATTCTTTTGCTTTATATTATTACTTCTTGGTCATTTCCATTACTCTACACAAAGAATCCTAAAGCTTAAAGTCCTCATTATACAATCCACACGTAATCCCACGAAGCCTTGGGAGTTACCTGGTTCTTGAAGTGAGCCTGAAAGTCACTGCTGGTGTTAGGTGTCTGAAGGAACAAGATGACCCTGCCATCGCCCTAGGCCATCTAGTGCAGGGTACCTGACAGGTTCTGTCATCTTTAGAATTTCCTGCTGCTATAGTTCCTGAGCTGACTTTTTCCAATTTGATGAGATATATAATGACTTCATAATACGGAATCTTCCAAAAAGATAATTTTAGGATGCAGTCAAAACTTTTAATTACTTGCAATGTCATTAGGATTTGTATCAAGCTGACAAGGCTCAAGACTGCCTGTCTTTTCTTCTTGAGTTGTAAAAACAAATCAGTCAGGTAAATTAAATATTCTAAAACTCTCACCTAGAACATTTTATCAATCCTGAGCATGTGGTTATTAGGAACTCCAAATCTATAAAGATCATGGAAAGTGAATACCTGAGCCAAGTGCTCGGTTACCTGTTACGTTGCTTCAAATGAATCTGTGAGTTGCTGGTTTTTTTTTTTGTTTTTTTTTTTTTGGCATTTTTTTCTTTTTTTTTTTTAATAAGTAATCAATATGGGATTATCTTTCTGGTTTAAAAAATAACTCAGTATTGCCACTAAAAAACTTGTTTTTTTTTTTTTTTATTAAAAGTACGGCACCATCAAATATAAAATGCCTTAAAAATGTACTAACAGGTCCATCTGGTTTTCTCATGTTTTCTCCATTCATTAAAAAAGAAAAATTAAGATTTTTCATAATATGTACTTAGCAAAGAAAAAAAAATTATGGTCTCTATTAAGAATTCATGTTCCATGCACAGAAAGTTCAGCTATCTTTATGGATCTGTTCCTTCCACTCATCCCCCAGGGCCACGTCCTACCTGGCACCTGTGAGGATTTCTTGCATTTAGATGGAGGGGCTCTCTGTGAAGAGGTCCACATCAAAATTCAGATGTTGTTACCTCTTCTGAACAAGACAAAATCAGTAAGGATAGATACAAGAATAAAATTTTTCCAGCTCAGTAAATTAAGAACTAGCTCTTGGAGTATACATTTTTACTCCAAGGTCAACACTAGACTATCCACTTGGAGTCAAATATGAAAGATAAGCATGTAGTTATGAAAATGTGCACAAAATGTTAAATACTAGTGGCAAATAAATACACCTTAATATGTTCTAACAAGCAAACATGTATTAAAGATAATACAGCCCTGCTTTATTAAAGAAAGAAATGATCCAAATTTGTTTGTGGAGTGGGGCACTTTGCCATCCCTCCAGCGGGATGTTAGATAATCTTTCCTCTTGTTTCCACTGGCACCCTGAAGGAGACATTAACCTTAGCACGAGACTATTGCTGTTTCATAAGAACCATTCTAGAAATGCCTTTGCTCATATCTGAACTGATTAACACACGCCTTGAAGCAAGCACAAAGTTTAAGAATGAAAAATCATTCAGCATTTCTGCATCATCCCATGCCTTTTGGGCTGTCCAGATTTTACTAAGAACTTCACATTCTAAGGAAGTGATTCTTCATACGTAAAATTCAAGAGAGTTCTTATGTGTATTCACATCACTTTCTCCTCATCTCATGCATAATTTATTGCAGTAGTTTTAGAAAATATTCCCTAATACCTTTTCTTCAGTTTAATATAATGTAAGTGCCCCTTTATAGACTGTTGGTTTAACCACTGCCTTAACATTTACTTCTTAGTGCAGCTTTAAAAATCTCCAATTTCATTCAGTCCTGATGCTCTGGTGTTCTCTGTCATTGTGGTACAGGTCCATGAAACCAGCAGCCTGCTAATGTCTTTGTGCTGAAATATAGTAAAGAGAAGGAAGAAAATGTAGTTAAGCACAGGTAAAAATATGAGAAAAAAAGAAGTCCTTGTTTAAATTAAGCCCTACATAGATTTATGGGATTTTTTTCTTTTAAATCAATTAAACTTGACCAAATTTTTTTTTTTTTTTGAGAAAACAACTTACTGCCATTCTAAACCAGCAGAAGCATTTGTTGTTATTTCTGAAGTATATCTGGCCAAATTCCAACACAAGTTAAATGTTGTCATCTTCACATAGTTATTCTGCACTTGAGTCTTTTTTTTTTTAAATACATGTTTATGAATATTTGCCTAATAACAGGAAAATTTTAACTTTGTTCTTTATGTTGACATTTCAAGGTAATAAGAAGTCAAGGTAGCTGGTGTACTGCAAGGAAACACCAGCCTTCTCTAGACAAGAGAGACTACAGTCTTAAGAAGCAAATTTATATACAGTACCAGGCTACTAAAAATCAGCAGAAGATCACCCTGTTTGTACATGTGCACACGGCAAATAATAGGGGAGTGGAAGGTGCCTCCCCAGAGGTAGACACAGCACATCAGAAGGCATCAAGAGTACCATTTTGATACTAGAAGACAATTCAGGTACACTGGTTAGAACACAGTGTCCCTTATTACACCAGCAAACCTGATTACCAACAAAGCCACACTTCACAATAGCTCCAACAAAAAGCAGGACTCCAAGCATATGTTTACAGAGAGCAAGGCTTATAAAAATCACTGCCAAGTAGCATGACCAATGCCCAACATTGCCAACCTCCTAATATCACACAGTAAGAATTCCACTGAAACCCTCTACAATCCCTGGGTATGTCTCTCAATTTGGGAGCACCAATAAAAGTTTGAACTACAGAAGAAGTGATCCATGGAAAGACACATGAGGGTTTTTGTTTGTTTGCTTGTGTCAAATGCATTTTTAAACCAGAGATATGGTATTTTGGTGGAATAATAATAGACAAAACAAACAGAATGCAAAAAAGGAAAAATGAAGAACTACCCCATTCTTCCCAATGTTTAACTTCTGAACAGTTCAAAGTAGGGGACTTCCTGTGGTTTAACACAACTCTTGGTTTCCTGTTAACTTCCCAGTGCTGCCATGCTTCATCTGCTTAGTGGATCAAGGCCTATAAGAAAAATTCCACAGGACATCCTATCATATTTCTTTATAAAAATGAAAAATGACTTGTAGCCGTAAATAATGCACACATCAATATGAAAGGTGGATGTAGTCCTTCTAAAGAAAAAGAATGATTAACACTATTTTTAAATTCCATATTGTTTTTACTTTCTAAAAGTAAGATATCCAGCTAATTGGATCATAATCCTAACAGATTTAGACTCACATAGAACTTCTGAGGGAAAAAAAAAGAGCCAATGCCACTTATGATTCCATTTCCTTCTTTTTATGAGTCTTAAAACCTGACTGATCTTAGTGAGGCCTCCTCGAGTTCAGTTAAGATCAGAGCAGGAAAGCCAAGGATTCCTATGAGAGGGGCGGAAAACCAATACCACTGTTCCCTCGAGATCACCATAAGGTAGCTTACCACCATATACAGGCGAGTCCAAAGTTCAGCCAGTCTCTGATCTAAAAGGTGCCCTTCTGAACCAGCTTGCAAATTATAGCTCATTTGTAACTATTTAGCTCTTCAGTAGCTGCAAAAATACCAGGGTAATAGCCCTGCCCCCTACCCCAGAAAGAAAGCTTAAATATTTCCTCCTTTTATTAAGAAAATAATGAAAGATCATAAATTCAAAAGGAACACAGCAACAACACAAAAATCCCTGAACTTTTCCTACCAAATGAGAGTTCAAAATAAGCCACAGGCGTCATCCAGGGAATCAATAAAAAATGAGCTTAAAGAAATATAACTACATTTCAGTATTATCTTTTTCCACCCCTGGAATTCCTGCCTTATAAACAACAACAGTTCTGAGATTAAATCACTGAGATTGTGTGTGTGTGTATACATATTTATACTTATGTATACAGGAAGACATAATGACTACTAGGAAGTTAATGAATACAAAAGTGACAAAGATTGAAATAGGGAAACAATAAAGAAACGCAGTATTTGATTTTCATGGATACGCAGTTATTTGATATAATTCTACAAAACAACTCCCAACTTCTACCGTCCTACAAGAAACTGCTCTCAATTACGGAAACTCACAGGAAGCTCTACTTCTTTATCACAGTAGGCAGAATCAATTGAATGTTATTTTCACTCATTAAAGCTATCGTCTACATGAAGTACATCCAGCTATCGAGGTCAATGAGAACTAAAGAGAAGGGACTAGTGAATTCTTTGAAGTCTAGCCTAATCTCCTCCAGGAATGATTAAGTGATGACATGATGCCCTCTTCACTTCGTGGCAGGGCTTCGAACAGACAGACCTGCCCGTCTCACTGTTAACTTCAATGCTCCCAGTCTGAATCCACAGTGGTCTGTCAGACACTGCAAGGGAGCAGCAGGACTCGTCACTGTCTGATGTAATAGCTGCCATTTGTTGAGACCTATGGTAGAAAAAACCAAGTTAACAAAAATAGAGCAGTCATTTGAGTTCTTTTTAATCTACTTTACCAAAAAAAATTTAAAAATAAGACCAAAATTCAGTTGAATTTTCATAATGAATTTATTCTGGACAAATTGCTGGCTTCACAGAATGCCAGCTGTGCAGACACACCAGCCTCGGCCAGGAGAGGGCACTCTCCAGCCCAAGTCCAAGCAGCAGCAAGATGCCAGGGGTCACCACTGTGCTGCCTCCAAGCAAACTTACAAACAAAACGGGAGGATTAACTCACATTTAATGTTCCTGGCCCCCCCCCCCAAAATTGCTATCTAACACTAGCCTATTGTGGGGGCAGTTCTGATCTTCTTGACCATAAATGAGGTCTGCAGTGCCCTCTCTAGTATCACGTCATTCACAAACTCAATGGCCCTGGTTCCAGAAGACCGACTGCCACCGTAAGCCCTTTTCTTTCCACCAGGATGACCACCCTTGCATACTATTCAGGACCTAATATCTACGCGGTGATAACTGGTTGAAATTGTAGTTATAATGAGTTAAAAATACTAAGAAAAATTCAAATGAAGGACTGGTATTTCAAGCTTGGTTTTAAACATATTTGCTTGTTTGCTTACCTCCTCTTCCCTAGCTTAAGTACAAATAAGAATCAAACCTGTCACTTCAGTGTACTCAATGGGGAGTCACTGATTTAGATAGTATTCAGTTCTTATAACATTATCTTTTAAGAATCTAAATCAGAAGCAATCGCATATTAAAAAAAACTTTAGAAGGGCTCTCTGACATTGAAAAGGAGAAATTCTTTTAAACATAATTACTTCTGAGTTCTAATCCAGATGAAGACAAATTTTAAATGAGGTTTAATAATGAGGTTATTTTACGTGGGAAAACTTAAATATACTATAACTATAACCCAGCAACAATCACACAAGAAAAAAGGAATCTGAAGGCACTACAGGACTTATCTTTGGAAACTCTCCCTAAGTAAAACTTGTTAGGTTCCAACAGTCATTCGAAAGAACCTGCTTTTCGATTCTACAGCAGGGAGCTACGGAGATACATCGAAGGATGAGCAAGCTCATCTTTTCCTGTACAGTTCCTCTCTGGCACGCCCCTGGAATGCCACATGAAATATCAACACACCAGCCCCCCCCACAGAGCTGGCCTGTGAGCCTCGTGCTGACATTTAACACGGTTCCCCTTCAGGGCTTCCAGGGTCTCAATGTTCTCTCTAGACATTCATCACCATTCAGGACATGCGTTAGGAAGAGCCAGGGAGCCCCAGCTGTGACGCAGTGAAAGGAGGGACACCCCCACGAAAGGCGGCCATTTCCTTGAAGTTCCTTATTTGGTCCTTTAAGAGAAAGCCTTAGTACCACAAAGGCACTACTCCTGGGAGGCAGCAGAGATCTAAAGGCACAAGTCAGAATCGGGTATCAACAGTTGGTCCCCCTTGTGGAGTGAAAGAAGGAAGTAGAAGAGGCCATGCTCTCAGTGCAAAGTCCAGAATTTAAAACTCAAGGATTAAGACTGTACCCATGTATCTACCTACTATTTCACTAAACGCTGGATGTGGATTTTCTTGATAGAATGTGATGCAACATGGAAAAGCCGGAAATGCCTACAGTATCTCGTTTTACAAGACATTCTGGTTTTCTAGCCTTAGTGCTGGTTTTCTAACCAGTTATTTTTCTAGATTTAGACAAACTGCACATAGTTCTCCCCAGCATACCAGGACTCACACCAAGATGTGCCACTCCCAGCCAAATTCCTCGCTAAAAACTAAACTGGGCAAAGTCCTCGGTTTGTAATCAACAGCATCTCAAAAATGAACCAGGGGTAAAAATGACCATCCTTTAGAAAACAGGGCCATGACACACAGATAGAGGCCTTGAAATGTCAAGTCTGTCCCTCTTAGAAAAGTTTCCTATTCAGTCCTACCAATAGTAATGCAGATTTTTTTGAATTAATGTCTACTGCTTATTGCTCACCAAAACATTAAAATAACAAAATGCCAAGGTCCCAAGGGAACACGGCATCTGTGCAAATCAGCAGGTTTATTTGAAAGCTGACAGGCACAGCTTTGTGGTTCTCACACCTTTGTCACTGCCAAGCTCCCTTGACAAGACCTTCGCGCTTGCAGCTCAGTTTTCTCACTGCCATGGGAAGAACTTGGGAGGTATGGTCATGGGAGTTGGTGACTAGTTGTCAGTACATGTCTTATTCATTCTTAAGTAGATGATCGTTCCTACTCATGCCAGGCCCGGTGTTTGCCACTGAGAGTGCAAAAGGGAGAGAGTACGTGTGTTACACACACGATGAGTCAGGAGTGGAAATATGCCCATGTGAGCTGAATATGAGTTTCCGTCATGGTCGTTCCCTGACCTCCAACCCAGCTACCCTCCTCAAATGCCAGTTAAAATAAGTGAGTTCATGCTACTTCTAGAAAGCTGGGAATAATCTTACTATGATGACTGGAATAATCATACTGATTACTGAAACCTAACATTTTTTCATTTAAAATGAATGTCACAAGACAGTTATCAAAACCCATCAGAATGAATTTCTCTGCCACAAACACAAAGGTGGTGGTAACGATACCAAGTATTTATACAGGTCTTATGCCGGGCACTTTTCTAGTGCTTTAAATATCTAAATTCTCACCATTGCCTTATGAAGAGGTACTACTATTATTCTCCCACTTCACAGATGATGACACTGAAGTAACCTGCCTAACTTGTCAAGCCCTGAACCTAGGCTATCAGGCTCAGGAGCTTGTACTTTCAACCACGTGCCTAAAAAGTAAAAGAGATGCTTCTTCGCGCAATAAAAACCTGCTACCACATGCTGGTGATGCACAACTGATAATGCTCCAGCCCACCTGCATCGATGGCCAGGTGGATACTCATAAGTACCCACTTTTATCTATTATAGTCAACTGGATGACACTCTCATATTTCTACAGAAACACTCTCCTCAGGCAACCAAAAACTTCCGTTATATTTTACCTGTGGGAAAAACTATACTTCTTGGGTTTTCAAATTTTTAAGTGAGTCTCTGTGCTGAGAGAACTGAGCATGAGACATCGAGTGTAACAAAATTATGTTAAATAGATAAAAAAAAGACATCTTTGCTAAAACTTGCTATGAATTATTAAAAATTACAAGGTTTTTTATTTTCAAGAAAAAAGGGGAAAAGTGTGATCACTTCAGCTATGAAGTGCTTGGTTTTGCTTTTTGATACTGATACCAATATATAATGACAATGACTTGGTTTCTGGTTAAAACTCAGATTTCTAAGCCATAGAGAGGCAACTGTCACATTCTTATGATACGAGGAAAATCCTACATTTAAATGACAACTGTTTTCAACTTTTTATTTAAACGAGAACTTACCAAACAATTGGGAATTTGAAGAAAAATATTTAATTCATGTTTAAACTAAGTTTTAAGAATCGTGTTTTCAACACCAAAGCTTTATGAAACTGTTTTACAAAGAAAACTTGAACTCAGTTAAAGACCCATTAAGTTAGACAACATCCATTTCAGCCACCTAAATTTTTCAGCTGAAACTGACTCAGAAATTCAGTATTTTGATGATTGATTGACTTATGAGCCTACAACATCTCTTCTTTTCACCTCCCCACAGAGGAATGCTGCAATCTATATGAAAAATTAAAATGCAGAAATTAGTTTTTCAGGAATTAAAAGCATTAAAATTTGACTTAGTCCATCCCAAACTCGTTTTCAAAATGCAATGTAAAAATTAATTCAGTATTTCCTACCAAAGTGTGGTACAAAAGATGATCGTAGAACTTTATTAAAGTTATACATGTTAGGTATGTCAAAGCATATTTGTTTTCTATTAACTACTCACATACAAAGGGGGAGAGTGAATGAATCAAAGAAAATAGTACATAGATGATGAAAATATGACAAAAAGCATGATGGTATGTAAATAACTTAAGTGTGGGCTAATAATCTAATTTTATTACTAAAATAATAACTTGTTTCCATGTTCATAAATATTGTTCAAAAACTGTCCTTATTACTTGAAGGGGATAGTTTTAACTAAAACCTACTCTCGATAGGCAGATGCAGTCACATTTAATTCACCTAGAAATTTTACCAACAGGCACTTCTCGTTCTTGAAAACGGGGCACCATTAGCACTGTGGGCAGCATTTCCTGTATAGGGCTGCAAGTGGGTTAGGAACGAATCCTGGAAAGCTGGCACTACCAGTAGCATAATCCAGTTACAGCGCTGACCACCCCCCCAAAAAAGGGGTGGGTCCTATGACATAATTTCCAACGCCTTCTAGAACAATACCACTGCAAATTTAAAGATTCTATCAAAAGCTTACACATGGTGGCACATGCCTGTGATCCCAGCTACTTGGGAGGATGAAGCAGAAGGATCATTAAGTTCAAGGCCAGCCTGGGCAACAGTGAAACCCTGTCACAAAATAAAAAAATAAAAAGGGCTAAGGATGTACCTCAGTTGTAGAGTGCCCCCTGGGTTCAATCCCCAGTACCAAAAGAAAAACAAGAACGACAAAAAGCCAACAGATTACTGATGGACACTGTGATGGTGGCACAGGTGAATATATGTAATACCATGACACTGTACAAATAAACTTGATTTTAAGATGGTAAAGTTCAGGTTATGCCTATTTAAGCACAATTTTTTAAATACCACAAAAACTGCAATGCTTTATTGAAAGAAAAGATTATTTCTACTTGATCCCACAAGGAAAATCCTGTTTGGATCTATAAATGTTAAGTCTTGGCTGGGGGTGTAGCCCAGGATAAGACCATGGGTTCCATACCCAGCACTGCAAAACGTAAAATAATAATATTGTTTCTTACTTGAGTGAAAATTAAACAAAGAATCATTTCTCTTCTGATCTTAGTGTCAGTTATTCATGGTCTAAAGATACCAAGACACCTTGCAAAACTAAAATATAAATCATCTACATCACTCTGACTTTAAACTTCCTATTTCTTATTCAGAATAACACAACAGAAATGCAAACTGCAAATGCTTCCACTTTTCAATTCCATGCAAGCTTAAAGAAGGAACACAGTTAAAAGTACATAAAAACAGACTATGAAGAGCCTCGTAACTTAGAACCAGGTAAAATCAATGCAGTCTAGTTGTTTTCCTTTCTCCTGGTAGCTGGCATGGCCTCCGCCTAGCTTTGAGTTCCTGTAGCAGGCATTTTTATTAGAGATTGTCTTAATAGCTATAATATCAGTACAATCCCAAAGCAAAAAGCAAAAACTGAATTTCTCCCAACTTAGAAAATGGGTCTTCATTCAGTCATATTCCCTATTGGGGGCCATCACTGGACATAAATCCTTGAGTTAAAATATTACTAACTTTTCTAGACATTTGCCAATCAGCTACAAGTAAGAACAAATGTGAACCAACACAGCACAAATCATAGAATGTTCACAACTTAAATGGGAAAATCTAATTTTAAACCAAATTACAGATTTCTTTATTTCCAATTTCCAACTCAGTTATTCAATAGGAAGGCAAACTGGCCATCTTGCAATCTTCAAGTGTGTATGTTTCAACATACTCAATTTCAGAATGGTATACCCTCTGTGTATAGGGGTTCAGTTTCTCTTTTTCCTTGTGGTACTGGGTCCAGGATGCTACATGTTTCTTCAAATGCTGCGTAAGTGCTTTACCAATGCGTGACATCTCTAGCCCTTTTCACAACAGGGTCTCACTAAATTGCCTAGGCTGGCCTCAAAACTTGTAATCCTACTTCACCCTTCCAAGCGGCTGGAATAACAGCATGCAGCACCACACCCAGCTGAAATTCAATTTGAGTTTGTAATTTAGAAACTCAAACCGACAAATATATATTTAGTTGATTTTAATATGGCCCCATGTTCTTTGCCTACAGTGTCTTCATTCCTACATTCCTGTCCATTCTACTTAGTACTGATCTATAATTACTATCTACTTAGAAATTTTTCCCATCAAAATCACCTAAGGACACTACAGACTAGTGAATCCTAGTGGCCCCAGCTACCTGCCATCTTTTAGGTCTCTGGTTCCACATCTGTAAATGAGAGTTGAGTAGATGTCCCTTCAAAATGACCAGGAAGTTTTCTGGTCTATAAGTTCCAGAAAAAGAAAAAGAAAAAAAAATACTCCAATGCTTCCAATTTCTGATGATGATTTCTTAGTTTTCACAGATCTAATTTCACTGTTTCAGCCCTTGCTTATCCTTTGTTTTGGCCACTTCTCTTAGACACCAGAAACTTGGTGTAACCCTAGTTTTTTCTCTATTCAAAGGGGAAAAATACCCAGTTGAATTATCTCCATTAAAAAAAAAGCACCTTTTAGCACTTCTAAGAGAAATGTAAAAATGGCTCCAATTATTCGATTCAACTCTATCTCTGCAATAGATACTGGTTGGATTCATCTGAGAAATTTCTATTTGAATGGAACACTTTTTAATAGATGGCTATTGGATTATTAGTGTTTAGAGTGTGCATTTTAAGATTACAGGAATTCTCTAAAACTCGCCCCTTCCTACTGAAACTTCAAGTGAAATAAACCAGACTGCAAATGTAAATGGAGGGATTATTTGACATAATTAGATCATGTAAATTTGTGATTATGCCTCAAGGATATTAACTACAAAAGTGAATGTTAGTTTTGTACTCTACAATCATGATTTTTTCATCTCTTTCCCTATGGCTTCTGAAACAAACCAAATATGGTTTATACCACAAAAGCATATTTGTCAAAGCACGTGATTGTATTAGCAATATCCACTTTCCAAATCGCTATTATGATAAAACTCACCCAGCTCATCATACAAAGCCTTAAGATACATATTTTAGGTGACTTGCTTAAATGTCTTTATATTCAAACGTTTAAAAATACCTGAACGAACAAGTTCAATAATCTGAAACAGATACTCAGAAAATATTTAAAGATACTTCTTATGACCTTTCCGTCACACTGTGAACTTCCTTCAACCTGTTATGATAAAAAAAATTCCTATAGAACTTGTTTCTGTTTGCAGGAAAGAATATGGTTTTTAAAGTGAAACATCTTTTTTTTAATTGTGTGTTTATTATAATCAAAAAGCATTGACTAAGTCCCCAAAAGAAATTCTACTTGCTTTTGCAGAAATTGGTACTTAATCAAAGATGTTCATAACCTTAAGGAAGCTGACAGAAGACTATGGATTTCCAATCTCCATTAATCTTCATTATTAATTTCATAGTAACTAATACATTTCAAACTGGATTATTTAAAATACACCAAAAAAATGCCCTTTTAAAGGTTCAAGTTTACAAAAATGTTGAATTGAAATTATATCAAATATAAAATTTATACACAAAAAGTTTGGAAGCAACTTTTAAAATGTTGGGATAAACTTGCCGTCACAGGCAATCAGGTATATTTTTCACTAACAGTACAAAGGTAAAACTGGAAAATAAGAAATCAAATCTCAGGGACAGATGGACCATTTAGAAAAACAGCAAGCTAATTAAGTTACCAAAAAGCAGTGACACCTGAGGCAGAAGATCAAACAGAAAAGAAACTGGGTCTAATTCCCCAAATGTAAGGAAAATGAAACACGTGGTGAAACATTAAGGCTAAAAAGGAAAAAATTAAAACCTACACATTTATGAGACTTGGTGGGAGGGGAGTCTAAGTCTAGAAGCACATCAGACCTCCAGACTACAAAACCTCACTTTAAGAGTATACTGCTTCACCTCTTATCTGAATTTCACCTATTCTCAGACAATGTATTCCCTGGTAGGGCAAACAGCAAACTAAACGTTGGATTTTCATCTTTGCTAAACACTAACACAAAGAATAATTTTCTACCATTTTGAAATATTTCAAAGCTTTTTGAGAAACACACACAAATAATTTGGATTTAGTCGATTTTATTTACAGCTTTTTTTGTTTTGTTCGTTTTTCTTTTTTTCTTTTTTTTCTTTTTTTTTTTTTTTACATTTCAGAGCATTACACAATTACATTTTCTCATTTTCTGACCTGCAAACAGATACCTTAAATGGAAAATTTTTTTTCATTATCAAATTAGATACATCCAAAATGCAACAATTACACATTTGACAATTAATTCACAAAGTGTAATTTACTGGGTTGTATCCTAAGAATTTAGGAACAGCCAGTCAGAAGAAATCTGACCAAATTTAGCAATCAACTATTTACATATCCAAAACCAAACCTATCTAAGCTCCCGAACCAGAAGCTTGAAGTCTGTTACATCCCCGCTGCACAAAGAATGACGATTCAAACCTGTCCAGTCTTGACAGTTTTAATCCCAAACGCTGGGCTATTTCCCCAGCATGTCACTGAATAGCAAGCATTCAGTTTGTCAAACACCCAAACTTTTACACCATTACGAGCATAGAAAGGCTAACTGTTTCTTAGTTTAAAAAAAAAAAAAAAAAAGTAGTCATTAAATATCCACAATGTTCCCCCAGCTCACCAGCCCTTACTAAAATCCCAAATACGCAACCTATGTCACATAGTGACAGGCAATATTATATATATGTGAGGATATATATATACAGTAATAGTACAAACAGCAATTAACAGTCCCTGCAAAAATTCAGTTTCAGTTGAGGCTATGGCTTCTATGCCTTGGGATGGTTTTAGATTTCAAAATTGGAAAATACTGCTAAAATCTCACTTCCTGAAGACAAAATTTGATTGCATGTTCAGTTTAAGCTTCTCAGTTTAAAAATGGCTATAAGGTAGTATAAAAAGTCAGCCAACTGAGTGCAATTTTTCTCTCCAATTTGGCCAAGCTATTTTGTAGAAATTATTCCTAATTAGACTAGAAAATCTGTGGTGCCTTCCAAGGGTTCTTGCCTACCTTACTGTCCATGTTCACGTTTCAAACTGTGTCAACAGAGCCCGCACTTCAGGGGTCAGCTGCTTGGCAGCCTTGGCCGCCTCTGTGATAGCCTTGCGATACAGGCCCTTTCTCTTCTTATTAAAGCGTGTCTGGAAGTTTTCTAAAAAGGGGGAGAGTTGCGAAAGAGCAAGGAAAGATGTTGTTGGAGACCCGAACCATGAAATACGGGCCTCCTGTCGGACTAAAAGGCCGTTATCTTTCCGGCTCACAGTTATAGTAAGAATACGGGCTGGCCACCAAGGGAAGCCATATATCTTGGCCCAAACAATGTCCCCTACGCATATGGTCCTGCCATCTGGTGTGACGCATTTAGAGACGTTTTTGGAAAAGATTTTCATTTTCAAGGAATTACTGAGCTTTTTCTCTTCCTTTGAAGAGGAGGAAGTGGAGGAGGTGGAAGGTGCATGCATACTGCCTGGAGGAAAATCAAAGCTTTCAGAAGAGCTACACTCAGAGTTGGAGGATTTCAAATCATCTGTGCTCTCAATGCTACACACTGAAGCACTGGAAGAGTCAGATTTCTTTTGATTTAGGGTCATGTAAACAGAGATATTGCTTTTGCTGCCCTTTTTGCCCAATGTCTGTGGTTCATCCTGCTCACCAGGTACAGGCACTTCACTTGTGTCCTGAACCCCACTGCTGGCCTCTTCGGGGCCTTTTGAGGGACTCTGATTTTCTGAAGGGGCCTCACCTGCTGAGCGGGTGGAGGTGCAGCGGGACTGGGGCTTGGGTGCCATCTTGCCACTCCGCATTTTCTCGAGTCCCGTCTTCAGGGAAGAGTCATTCTCTTCGTTCCTGTACCGCTGCGGTTTTAACCGCACCCGGGGCGGGAGGGACCCTGAGCTAGGATTCTGGTAGCGCCGGGTGAAGTGGACTTTCGAATGTGCGTTTTTGGAAGTCGAGGTCTCGCTTTGCTTCTTCTGTGCCTTCTCTTTGGCGATTTTCAGGACCTCCCGGGCTTTCGCGTGGTCCATGTTCTTGCTCTGGAGCACCTTCTTCGTACCCAGCTGAGCCTTGGACGCGTTCGCCTGCGCGGAGACTCGGACCACGCGGCCTCTGCTGTGCGCCATGCTCGGGACCTTCACCACGGCATTTCTCCTCTGGCTTTCGTTTTGGCTTTTCCCATCCACTTTATGGTCAGTTTTCAGTTTTTTGTTCACAGTAGCTACACTTTCATTTCTCCGTTTTTTATCTTCATATTTAGAAGAGTCACTTGCACTACTACCTTTTCTAATTTCCTTTTTTTCAGCAACAACACTGTTTTTACACTTGTCGCAGAGGACTTGTCTGGGTCGCAGCTTAATAGCATTCATTATTGAAGTGGGTTCTTCCCGGTACATTTTTCGTTTGGGTCGCTTAATTTTCCGAGGAGGTGGCTGAGGTATTGATTGGTTATATGTGTCCCTGATGAACAAAGGGGGAGGATAAGGTGCTCCTTCATGGAAGAGAGGTGGAGGTTTGGAAGTCCACAGGCTTTCAGCCAAGCCCAGCTCAGGAGGCGGGACGGAAGGGTCACTGGGAACAGCACCATTCACTTCACCCTTGACTTCTGTCCCTTCTTGGAATGTATTACTTTGGAGCTGCCTGGCTTCCGGTTTGTCCTTATATTCCCTTTTAGGAAATACTGTCACAGGGATCCCATGGGGCCCAAACCTTTGAAAGAAAGAAAGAAAAAAACGAGCCAGTAAGTTGATACTTATAATTCAAGATCTTAAATGTAAACAGCATTTCATGTTTATTCATGACTATCCCTTATAACTATTTCAAATTGAAACAAAACAAAACGAAAAATCTACTGACTACTCCCCTCCCACCCTAAAAGCCTCAATTTCTTTGGTCCTACATTTTAGGTAAAAACAGAAATACTCCAGATGGTTGCCCTAAGCAACACCAGAATAGCTGACTTCACTTAAAATGGACCTTTCCAGTGTCAAATTAAAAAGGATGTTCTATCAGACAACTCAATATCCAAAATCACAGGATATATTCACTGAACTATGTACGACATCTTCAGTGAACAACCAGGACTTTGCAACATACATGTATCTTCCTCTGGTTAACAGTTTTCGAAAGCTTTACACAGTAAATTCATTCTTAACTACCCAAAAATATTTAAGAATTAAAATCCAGTTTCACCTTTATTGGCAAATCACCGAAAAGTCCAAAAAAAAAAAAAAAAAAAAAAAAAAAAGTTGCTCCTTTATTCTTGTATCCTAACTCTTAAGCCTCCCATTCCAACCCCCCAAAACACAAAACTACCAAGAACTCAAATACTCAAAGGAATTCCAAAGCAGATAGGTACAGAGCTGTGTGGCTTTCGAGTTTTTAAAATCATATTCTGGCAGATATTTTCGAGTTGTAACCTAATATAAGATCATTTATGTATGTATACATGCATAAATATACATATTTAGGGAAAAGTTTCAGCAAATACTGACACTTATGTGATACATAACGATGGGTTTGTTTTTTTTTTTCCGCTCTGGTCTATTTCATTTGTATTAGCACGAGTTAGACCCATTAAATTCATTTTAAAACTCTTATGAATCCAGACACCCAGTTTTCTTTTTTTAAAAAAAATTTTATTTTTTATTTTTTTTTTTAGCTGTAGATAGACACAATACCTTTATTTTATTTAATTATTTTTCTGTGGTGCTGAAGATCGAACCCAGTGCCTCACATGTGCTAGCCAAGTGCTCTACCACTGAGCTACAACCCCAGCCCCCAGACACTCAATTTTCAAAGCAGTAGTCCAGAATACAAAATCTTCAAAATGATCAGCTTCAGATAAAACAGGGGTCAATAACTTTGCTTCTCACATAGACCGAGAAGTAGCTGGTTTAATTTGCCTAGGCTCAATGTCAAGAACCTGACCTTTAAACTTGTTATATACTTTAGTTGCCTTCACCTAAAAGTCACATCACACCTTCAAGAATTTTAGCATATATGTTAACATGTTAATTTGAGCACTGATTGAATCCAACAGTATCTAACAATACAATTCTAATGCCAGTCCTATAAGGCAAAGGTGCTTAGATTGGCTTCAGGTAGTGAGTTAGAACCCCTCAAACTAGACGCAAATGTTGTACATGTCTGTTTTTCTGAAGTCTGGCACTCAGAATCTTAAAAAAATGTTCTCATGCTCCCAGAAAGGTTCTGAAAATCTTTGCTGAGAACAAATTCCTGAGATTGGGTAACACAACTAGGGCAGAGATTTAAAAAGAGCCAACACAGAGCAGGTATCCGATTTTAATACCTAAATACTTTTCTTCTTAAAGTCTTCAGAAGACACTTGGCTACCACAAACCAACAAATTAACAGCAAGTACTTACAAACCATAAAGAAAAAGGAAAGCATTTTTTTCCCCTATAGTATGACAAGTGTGGGTCCGCGCTAGTTCCAAAGGAAAGGCACTCTCCTCACTGTATTTGATTCTGTAGAAAGTTGCTTTTTATTCCAGCAATAACATCTGAAAACTGCTTGCTTCCTGACTTATTGAGTAGTTCACCTTTTCTATATACAGATGTGCTTATATATTTTTTTTAAATGACAGTACAGATAATAGGCGTGCTGTGCACACCTGTAATCCCAGGGACTCAGGAGGCTGAGACAGGAGGAACGAAAGTTAAAAGCTAGCCTGGACAATTCAGCAAGACCCTATTTCAAAATAACAAAGGAGTGAGGATGTAGCTCAGTGGTAATAGTACCTCTTGGTTCAATTTCCAGGATCAAAAAAAAATGGATTCAAGGTCAATAAATGTTAGCCATTTTTCTTAGCCAAAATTTACTTCATTTAATTTTATATTATAACAGTAGAGTTTAGGACCCTCCTCATATGCCCCCCACCCACCCATACTGAGGATTGAACCTAGTGGCACTGTGCCACCAGGATTTATCCCCAGCCCTTTTAAAAATCAATTGATTTACTTATTTGTGATCACAATTTCAAGTTGCCCAGGCTTGCCTCAAGCTTCTGATCCTCCTGCCTTAGTGTCCCTAGCAGGATTATAAAAATATGCCCCTTCCTCATGTCTTGAAGTTATACTCTCAACGTGGGGGATGAAGGTGAAGCTTCGGTGGTACAGCTCTTGTCTAGCACGTACAAGGCCCTGAGTTTAATCCTCAGCACTACAAAAGAATAAGTAAAAATTTGTAAAGAAATATATACACACTCAATGTGAGCATGACTCCAACCAATTACTTTAAAGTTGGTTACATCAAGAAAGCCAAAAGCTGGGCATGGTGGTGCACACTTGTAATTCCAGCAACTCGAGGATGAGGTAGGAGGATCACAAATTCAAAGTCAGCCTCAGCAACTTAGCAAGGCTCTAAGCAACTTAGCGAGACTCTGTCTCAAAAAATAAAAAGGGGGGTGGGAGGGGTGGGGGGAAGGGAAAAAAATAACAGAATGAATCAAACAACATTACTCTATGTAAATTTATGATTACACAAATGGTATGCCTTTACGCCATGTACAAACAGAGAAACAACATGTATCCCATTTGTTTACAATAAAAAAAGACAAAAAAAATAAATTTGCAAATCAGAAAAAATAAATAAATAAATAAAATGCCTAGACACTGAAAGTGAAAAAAAATAAAAAATAAAAAAAAATAAAAAGGGCTCAGTGGTTAAGCACCCCTGGGTTCAATCCCAGGTACAAAAAAAGAAAAGAAAAGAAAGTCATGGAATCTGATTTATTTATTCTATGGAATTCAACAGGAACATTAATAGTTCTCACCTGGGTTAGTTTTCTCTTTGCCATTCCTCCATAAGCATATATAATACTCAAACATTAAGGGTTTTGTTTTAGGTTTGGTTTTGTATGCAGGGCTAGAGACTGAACCCAGGTACTCACACATGAGCATTGTACCACTGAGCTAAACCCTCAGGCCTCATAGTGTTTCTAATAATAGAGGGAAGCACTTAATTATGTAATTATGAATGGAAATAAGAGGCCACTAAAAAGAAAAAAGAAGGACCCAAACTTACCAGTAACTCTGGATAGTGAATAACTAGCAAAGCAGGAAAGTATTTTTAAATAATAATAAAAGGTCCCAAAAAGACCAGAAAAGAGAAAAAGGTAGAATCACATATCATCACTGCATCTCAGTGATCATGAGCAATCAGGCTGCCAACCTCTGTGGATAGCACTGCCAGAGCAGTGTTACCAAAGTGAGGATGGAGACACTGGCTGTGATATCAATTCAAGGGTCATGCTATAATAAAAATAAAATCAGCATTTAAGAACAGCAAGAGTAAAGTCTGTTAACTGCAGTGAATGTTTTCGTGTGCATACACACACACACAGACATAAATTTTATCAGTCACTGTGCTCCAAAGTTTGAAAGTCAGAGGGCCTATGATTCAGCTACTCTGGAGACTGAGGCAGAAGGATTGAACGTTTGAGGCCAGCTTGGATAGTTTAGCAAGACCCTGTCTCACAAATAAAAATGAAAAGAAATGGAAAAGGCTGGGGACGCAGCTTAGTGACAAGAGTACTTGCCAAGCACGCATGAGGCCCTGGATTTAATGCCTGCTACCACTAAACAAAGTTTAAAAACCACTAACCAGTCAGCATGGTGGTGCAGGCCTATAATCCAAGCAGCTTGGGAGGCTGAGGCAGGAGGATCACAAATTCAAAGCCAGCCTCAGCAACTTAGTGAGGCACTAAGCAACTCAGCGAGACCCTGTCTCTAAATAAAATATAAGAAAGGGCTGGAATATGGCTCAGTGGCTAAACCGCCGAGTTCAATCCCCAGTGCAGCATACTAATGGAGTAGTGACTTATTATATTCCTTACCCATTCTCAGTCTTCTTTAACTACTACCCAAAAATTCTGGGCTGGAGGTAAAGTTCAGTGGTAAAGTGCACTTAGCTCATGAAAGCTCCTAGGTTCGCACAATCCCCAGAACCAAAAATAATAATAATAATTCTAGCTGGTAATCCCAGCTTCTGTGGGCAGGGCTGAAGTTGGGAGGATCAAAAATTCAAGAGCAGCCTGGGCAACTTAGCAAGACCTTGTCCCAAATTTTAAAAAGGGTTAGGGATGCATTCAGTGATAGAGCACTTGCATAATGGGAGTAAGGCCCTGGGTCTGATCCTACGCACTGCAAAAAAAATTAAAATGATTTATGGGGAAGACTAGGTGAAGGTGCAAGAGACCTCTCTACCCTACAGTCACAACTTCTTTGAATCTGTAATTAATTAAAATAACATTGTTGTTTTTCCTTTTGATTTTGTTTTTGGGTACTTGGGATCTAACCTAGGAGTGCTTTACTACTAAGCTACCTGCCCATCCCCAGCGCTTTTCATTTTTCATTTTGAGACACAGTCCCATTAAGTTGCTGAGGCTAGCCTCAAACTTGCAATCCTCCTGTCTCAGCCTCCCAAGTCACTGGGATTACAGGCATGGGCAATCAAGCCCAGCTAAAATACAGTTTTTAAAAATAGTTGTCTTCTAGCCAGGTGTGGTGGTACACATCTGTAATTCCGGGTACTCAGTAGACCGCAGCAGGAAGATGACAAGTTTGAAGCCAGCCTGGACAACTTAGTGAGGGAGACCCTGTCTCAAAATAAAAAATGTTCCCAGTGGGCTGGGAACGCATCTCAAGTGTAGCACTGGGCTGGGGATGCAGCTCAGTTGGTAAAGCACTTCCCTAGCATGCCCAGGGCCATGGATTCAATCCCAGCACCACCCACCCTGCCCCAAAACAAAAAAATTAGTAGCTGAGCACTTGCCTAGCATTATATAAGGCCCTGGTTTCAATTCTCAGTATAACAAAAAGAAAACAAAAAAGGACTGGGGCATAGCTGAGAGATAATGCACTTGCCAACATGTACAAAGGTCTACCAAGCCTGTAGTCTCAGCTGCTCAAGAGACTGGGTAGGAGAATTTCTCAAGCCCAGGAGGCCAATACCATCTTGGGCAACAAAGGAAGACCCCATTCTAGAAAAAAAATTTTAAAATAACTATCTTCCAAAGAAGTTAAGAATAATGAGTGCCAAAATTTTGAGGGAGGAGAATGCTGGGGTTTAATAGTTACTCTGTGTCAGGGCAAGAGATATCACTATAAAAAAGTATTTTCAGAGCTTGGCATAGTGGCACACTAATCCCAGCAACACAGGAGACTGGGGCAGGAAGATCACAAGTTCAAGGCCAGCCTCAGCATGTTAGCAAGGTGAGGTCCTAAGACACTTAGCAAGACCCTGTCTCAAAATAAATAATAAAAAAAAGGGCTGGGGATATGGCTCAGTGGTTAAGCACCCCTGAGTTTAATACCAGGTACCAAAAACAAAGAATTCTCAGCTGTGCCAGGCACAGCGGCGCATGTCTATAATCTCAGCAATTTGGGAGGCTGAGACAAGAGGATCGAAAATCTGAGGCCAGCCTCAGCAACTTAGTAAGACCCTGTCTCAAAACAAAAAATAAAAAGGGCTAGAGATATAGCTCAGTAGTAATCACCCCCAGGTTCAATACTCAGTCAAAAAAAAAAAAAGATTAGGTGTGGTGAGGTAGTACTCACCAATAATCCCAGCAACCTGGGAGACCGAGCCAGGAGGATCACAAGAGGCCAGCCTGGGCAACCTGGGGAGACTCTTACCTTAACATTAAAAAAAAAACAAAAAAAAAAAAACTGGGACCTAGGTCAGTGGTCAATTACCCCTGAGTTCAATCCTCAGTACAAAAAAAAAAAAAAAAATTTCAGCCTAATGCAATGATAAAATCAATGATGTAAATGTGGAAGATCTAAGTAAGTCAAAATCCAAAAATGTGACTATTATAGAAAATATGAAAATATTTTCTAGTATTTGGATTCCAGTTAAGATGTCTGGATGTTTTGATTATTTTAGCCTTGATCAAATGAATTAAGTCTTTATTCTTTTTTTTTTTTACTGAGAAACAATGACTTAATATTAAAATAGCTGCTTTTACTGATGAACATAGAAAGCACATTTTTTTTTTTTTATTGTAAACAAATGGGATACATGTTGTTTCTCTGTTTGTACATGGCATAAAGGCATACCATTTGTGTAATCATAAATTTACATAGAGTAATGTTGTTTGATTCATTCTGTTATTTTTTCCCTTCCCCCCACCCCTCCCACCCCTCTTTACCCTCTATACAGTAGTTCCTTCCTCCATACTTGCCCCCCTCCAAGTCTTTATTCTTCTACTAATAAACTTTATATAGTTGTATTTGCTCAAGATTTCTAGGATTGGGGTGGGAGGGGTGGGGGGGAAGGGAAAAAATAACAGAATGAATCAAACAACATTGCCCTATGTAAATTTATGATTTTTAATAAAAAAAATTAAAAAGAAAAAAAAAAGATTTCTAGGATTAACAATCAATCCTATACTTAAATTCTGCATGCTTCTTGGGATATGCTCATAACCATTATCCAAATTCCTTTTTCAAAGGAGTACTTTAACATAACTAAAATGTTTACCAACAACTACCCCATTTTAAGTCAGACATATTTATAATTCTTACCTTATTTTGAAAAAAAAAAAATTTTTTTTTTTAAAGCTGATCAGGATTCATCAGCATGAACTTCACAGCAAACTCAAATCAACTCATCTCTGACCTAGGATTATATTCTTTTCCTTCCTGTTTACACCAGTTTTAACAGTGCACAACTCATTCTCATTCTCTTCCCTCCAATCCTTTTTGCCAAGCTCCAACTGTAAGAGGGGATTTTCAAAAAATATTTTACACTAAAAATAAAGAAATAAAAGGCAAAGGCATTAAAAACTAAGGAAGAGAAATCCCAAGGAATTAAAGGCTCAGGAAAAAATTCAGGAGGGTTAGTTGAGATAGGCCCCAGTGCTCTGGCTAGACGAGACTTCCCTTCCAGCAGATTAGTAGAAGACAAAATGAAATCCTTTCTGCTGTAGGAAAATATTATATGCAATTAACCACCTGAAAAATAATATGCAGATTTATTTCAAGCAGATTTTTTTTTTATTGTATTTTTTTGGTACTGGGGATTGAACCCAGGGGCACTCAATCACCCAGCCACACCCCCAGCCCTTTTCATATTTTATTTAGAGACAGCAGCTCACTAAGTTGCTGAGGCTGGCTTTGGACTCGCAATCCTCCTGCCTCAGCCTCCCAAGATGCTGAGATTACAGGAGTGCTGCTGTGCCCAGCCTCAAGCAGGTGTTTTTAGAAACTACCTGTCCTTACCATTAGCAATAGGTTAAATGATTAAAAAGGAAAAATTATGAAGTAAGCTTACTTGGTTTAGTTCCTGTTCTTGTGATGACAAACTATCATGCCAAAACTTAATCCAGAACAAATGAAATTAATATTCAGTTAGATGCAATACAAAATTTTACCAAAAAATGTACACCTATTCCTTTAAAAATTAAAAATAGAATAAATATATAATCCAGCAATCTTTTCTGGCTGTATATATCCAAACAACTGAAAGAAGGATATTTACACATCCACAGTCATAGCATTATTCACCATAGCCAAAAGTAGAAGCAGCCCAAGTGTCCACTGGCAAATGAATAGACAAATAGACATGGTTTCTCTGGGCATGTGTTTTCTCATAGGACAATTCTCTATGTGGCAGAAAGAAAAGGATTTTTAACAGGCCCTAGTTTCTTTGGTCTTCTATAAAAAAATAAGAGGTCAGTCATATGTAGACTTGAACTTAAGTTCATTAAAAGTAATTCATCTTTTGTGTAGGTGAAGCAGATACTGAATATCTATTACCTTAGTATAAATCTTGGCAAGCTGCCAAGATTTTGGAAACCATTTTTAGGCAGATTTACTGTAAAATAGATCATTGGTATTGAAATGTTTATGAGAATGGCTTAATTAGAGGGGCCCAAGTGCGCTGCTCAGTGATGAGAGCAAATGCCTAGCATATGAGACCTTGGGTTCAATCCTCAGCACCCCCTTTTGGGTACAGTACTTTAAGAACCCCACAGTCAGCCAGTTCCACCAACTTTTAAGCAAAGAAAATCTATAAAAAACAATTTGTCCTACGTAAGTGTAGATGCCAGAAATTCATCTTATGGACCACTAATGCACATATACACTCAAAAAAAAGAGGTTTGCTGGGGCTGAAGTTGTAGTGGGAGTGCGCTTGCCTAGCATGTATGAGTGCTTGCAGAACCTGGGTTGAATCCACCACCCTGCTAAGTAAATAAATACCTGCATGTGAATTAGTCTGATAGTATAAACAGTCCTAACCCTAGGACCCAGCTTTATAGGTGAAACCAGAGGCAACAGTCATTACCAAATGAAGTTACAGAAAGAAATCACTGTGCATTGATGATCAGGAAATGGGTTTTAAAGGCAACAGGACCTAGAAAAGCCCAAGCAGATTAAAACATCCTGTGCACCATAGCACATGTGTATAATCCCAGCAATTCAGGAGGCTAAAGCAGAAGGATTGAAAACTTGAGGCCAGTCTCAGTAACTTGGTGACGTCCTAGGCAACTTGGTGAGATCCTGTCTCAAAATAAAAAAAGAAAGAGTTGGGGATGTGGCTCAATGGTTAAGCACCCCTTGGGTTAAACTCCTAGTACCAAAGAGAAACAAGGAAAAAAAAAAGTAAAACAAGGAATGGTAAATGGTAAAGTCTATTTACCCATTTTTTAATGTCGCTAAAGATTCAGAGACTTAAACACGCAATAAAGGGAATTCCTGGAGGAAGGGGGAGGGTGCTAGTGAGAGTGTGTCCAAGGAAGGGGTCTAGGTACCTGGCGGATGAATAATTAATGACTAGTCTCTTGCAATGCACAGGGAGTCGTGACTATAATCCCAGCAACTCAGGAGGCTGAGGCAGGAGGATCACAAGTTCTAGCCCAGCCTCAGTAATTCAACAGGACCCTAAGCAACTCAGCAAGACCCTACCTCAAAAAAAAAAATGAAATAAAGGACTGGGGATGTAGCTCAGTGGTAAAGCACCTCTCAGGTTCAGTTCCCAGTACCAAAAAATAAAATAACTAGTTTCTTAACAAAATGAAGCCACTGAAGGCTTCTGACTATTCTACAGTAATATGACCATAAGTTGTCAAAATCACTTTGTTAAAAACTTTAAACTCATCTACACTCATCTGATCCCATTATTTACTGAGTACAAAGACGTGCTCAAAACTATCTTGCTTTCCCTTACTTTGAAATAGATTCTTCTCAAAGGTGAGCCTTTTTCAATTATATTTAAAGAGTATATAGGAAGGACTAAATTTCCCTAATGAGGCTGTAACCTTCTCTTCATGACCAAGCCTGTAATTTCCTCATAAACCATCTGCCCAAAAGTGCTAGTGGAAGGAAAAAAATTGGGAAACACCTCCCCCTCCGTTGTGAAGGCCACTGTTATCTCATCCCTAATAAAACACACATCATCCCTCCTTATTTTTTTATAGTGGCAATAATTTATTTTTATTTGTTCTTTTTAGATATACATGACAGTAGAGTATATTATGACATTCTATACATACATGCAGTATTACTAATCCTAATTAGGATCCCATTCTTGTGGCTGTACATGATGTGGAGTTACACTGGGCGAGTATTCAGATATGAGCGCAGGAAAGTGATGTCCAATTCATTCTATTGTTTTTCCTATTTCCATGCCCCCTCCCTTCCCTTCATTTCCCCCATCTAATCCAATGAACTTCTATTCTTCCCTACCCCCCTTATTGTGTGTTGCATTCACATATCACAGTGATATCTTTCCTTATTAAAAGAGGAAAGCTGTGCTTCCCCAATACTATCCAAAGTTGCTTCAAGTCCTTTCAAAGCATTTGAAAGATGCAGATTATACTGTAGGCCACAGTATCACTGGGTTTGGGCTGAGTAGACATTCAAGCCAACCCTTATTAAGTGACTTGTCACGTTCACCCTAGTTCTGCTACTTAGTACCTACTTCATAAAGTAACAATGTTAATAATTGTATAGCACTTACTGTCCGGCACTATTCTAAATAAATACTAATTTACATTAATTGATTTAAATCCTCACAGCAACCCCATTAGTAAAGTATTACTATCCCTTCTTTATTCATGTGTGCAAAGTGCTGGTGACGATTGAATCCAGAGCACACTAAGCATGAGTCTTACTACAGAGCAATGCCCCAGCTTTTCTTTTTCCCTTTTCCATTTTTTTTTTTTTTTTTTTTTTTTTTTAAAGAGATGGGGTCTTGCTATGTTGCCCACATTGGCCTCAAACTCCTGGGCTCAAGAAACCCTCCTACCTCAGCCTCATGAGTATCTGGAACTGCTGGTGTCCCCACCATACCCAGCTCCCTGCCCCCCTCCCCCCCCATTTTATAGTTGAGGAAACCAAAGCAGAGAGAGTAAGCACTCTTCTCAAGATCACACCACTGGTGAACCCTGGAGCTAGGTTATGAATTCTGGCAGCAGGCCCAAGGTCAGCTTCTCATCGCATCAAGTTATTTAGGCTCTCTCCTCCACTCTTCCACTAAGGAAGTGGAGGCACTAACAGGTCTGCTGCTCCCTT
Source organism: Sciurus vulgaris (assembly GCF_902686455.1). Classification (NCBI taxonomy): domain Eukaryota; kingdom Metazoa; phylum Chordata; class Mammalia; order Rodentia; family Sciuridae; genus Sciurus; species Sciurus vulgaris. The sequence goes on along the minus strand of NC_136466.1, from coordinate 19,985,169 downwards.
CTGAATGCAATGGAGGCAAACAAGCTTCAGAGCTCAAGACTATGCCAGGTTTTAAAATAATAAGCACCATCACAAGTATTTAATGTTTCAGCAGTGAAATGAAATAAAAGAACTAAATACTAAATGGAATGATTATCCATACTAAATGGATAAAATAGCCTTACATCTTCTTAGGTCAGGTTAGGTTTTGTCATCAAAAAGTAACAAAAAGCCAGGCATGGTGGCACAAGCCTGTAATCCCAGTGGTTTGAGAGACTAAGACAGGAGGATCACAAGTTTGATGCCAGTCTCAACAACTTAGTGAGGCTATAAACAATCTAGTGAGAGCCTATCTCAAAGTGAAAAATAAAAAGGTCTGGGGATGTGACTCAGTGGTCAAGTGCCTCTGTGTCCAATCCTTGGCACAAAAAAAAGTAACAAAAAGTTCAGTTTTCAAAGCTTTTTGTATTATGGAATTGCAGATAAACTTGACAGAAATGAGGCCAGGCACAGTGGCACACACCTGTAACCCCAACAACCCTGAAGGCTGGGGTGGGAGTTTGAGGCAGGAAGATTGCAAATTTGAGGTCATCCTGGGCAACTTAACAAGAACCTGTCTCAAAACAAGAAATAAAAAAAAAAAAAAAAAAAAAAAAATAGAGGCGATGGGGATATAGTTCAAAGAGTATCCCTGGGTTCAATGCCTAGTACCTCAAAACAGGGGGAGAGGGGAGAATTCTGGATATTCCTATTAATATCTGCCATTTACAGTTTTAGGAAGTTTACTTAATCTGAACCTGTCTTATCTGTGAAATGGATATTAATATAGGTATTTAAAAAATTTACTGATTCAAATTTCTTGGATTAAAGGAAACAAGGTATACAAAGCACTGGGCACAGAGTCTGACATAGAAATGAGAAATACGCAGTAGCTACTATTAAATATGGAAAGTAAAGCTTGGTAAACTTCTTAGCTGGTAGGAATATAAAGAGTATGAGTTTTACAGGTTGAAAAATACTGTTTCATAGTAAGGCAATTTTATAAATTAGTTCAGGGAAAAAGATAAAAATTATAGACTACTTAAACTTGCAGTGGGCAATCAAATTTGAGAAACCATTTGCAAGCTTACTAACCAGTTCTACAGTAAGAGCCTGGATCTGCCACCAGTCTGCGCAGCTCCACATGCATTCCTTGGCTTATAATTATGTCCCATTCTAAATTAACCAGTAACTTCTTAAAACAGGTACAAAGAGTTTCTCTTTCACCAAGTGTGGTGGCGCTTATCTATTAATTCCAGCTACTCAGGAGGATCACACGTTCCAGGTCAGCATGGGCAATTTAACAAGACCCTATTTATCTCAGAATAAAAACTAAAAAGAGCTGGGGATGTGGTTCAGAGATTGAGTGCCCTGGGTTCAATCCCTAGTACCAAAAAAAAAGCAAATTGGTAGAATGGAGCTCAGAAATCTATGCGCATTTGTTTTGAGGACCACTGCCCAAACATGTTTGGCAAAATCATTTTATATTAAATTCACCAAATATCACTTAACCTACACTCATGCTCTTCTAAGATATGTCCAGCCAGCTTCTGTTCTACTGGTAACATGAGTCTGAATTAATTTGGGAATTTAGGGAAAACAGTGCCAACAAGAAATAATGATGCACTTCACAGGCACAAATAACTAATATTATCTTTCATATTTTTTATCAATAGGAAACTAGCTGTAACAGTAAACATAAGCATATAATATGAATTCTTTAATAGCACCCAAAGAAAAGTCAATCTTAGGAAGATCACATGCAATTTTACTTTAAAACAGTACATGGAAAGTATGGTCTTATTTACACATAAAAGGCAGAAAATTAACCTCATTAGAAACATCAAATCCAATAGAACATGTCTGGCATCATTTGTATATGATATATTTAGTTAACTGGCATATAAAATGTACTTAAAAAACTATTTGTTGATACCAGAATTCTTTTTTCTTAGATTTAAGCTAGATTTTTAATGCCCAACAACTAATCACTTCCAAAACAAAAGAAATCAGATTAGTGCAACATGCAATGGAAGAACTCTCAAAAAAGCACAGTGGACACCCTAAATTGTCTGGATCAGAAAGTGACTAACACTTGACTCTACTATTTTATTGAAGAAGCCCTTTATTGACATCTTGGGATATAAGCAGAATAATCACACGCAAAAATACTTAAGTGTTTTAAATATGTACAACACAATCATTCAAGCATACTACCTGAGGTCCTAAATTCTCAACCTGGACACTTTAGTATGAACTACTGATACCACTACTCACTGCTTCACCAGAATGGCTGTATATTTTTCCCACCAAAAGTAGAGCTATTGCACCATACGTTCATGATCTCTGCAAAGAAAAGAAATCATTGTCTTGGTTTATATTTCCTTTAAAAAGAAATTTTTCTACAAATTGTTTTAAGAACCTAGACAGTGAAATCTGCAGTTTCTCAGTTCTTTTTAATGCAAACATTACCCACACATACACACACAAAATCAATATGGTATTTGTAGAATGATCAGTTCTGAAACACAACCTTTAATATGCATGTGCCAAAAAATTAAAATGCACAAGCATTTTTAAACACAAACATGTACTTTGTGATTCCTTAATTCGTGTCAGGTAAAAAAAATTAGTTTCAGTTAGATTTTTCAGGGTTTCACATTGACTTTTTAACTAAGAAGGGACTAATAAACAGAATAATCTGTGTAGAATGAAGCTATTTATCTCAGTAATAATGTTGCTTCAGGTATGGATTGAGCAGGGGAGATACTACCTTTTCAGAACCAGACCTGAAGGTTTTTGCCTTTTGCAGATAATCTTGACTGGTTAAATATTTCTATGCTTGGAATTACTAAAGTTACAGTTGTGTATAAGGGACAAGTCTAAAACTTTTCAGGCAAATAAAAGATATCCATAATCATTTCTACTGACCTAAAACAAGGGAACAGAGTCTTTCAAAAGAGGCGCTAGAAGGACTGAAATTGCTGCCTCTTCAGTTTGCTGACGTGGTACAAGAACATTTACATTGCCAGGCCACAGACAACAGTGCACACTTGTAATCCCAGCAATTCAGGAGGCTGAGACAGGAGGATCACAAGTTGAAGGCCAGCCTAGCACTTCAGTGAGACCCTGTCTCGAAATTAAAATTTAAAAAAGGTTGGGGATATAACTCAGTGGTAAAGCACTGGGGTTCAATCCCCAGTACCAATATTTGCATCCAAAGGGATGCAATCAGGAAAAAAAAATCCAAAATGTAGAAAATTCTATAACACAGAGCCTTAGAGAAGTCCACAGTTTAACAAATGAACTGCAAGGGAATTAAAATCAACCACTTCCAAGTAAGAACTTTTTTGGGATCCTAACTTGAGCAAAACTTAAACAATCCTGACATGTTAATTTTGAGACACTCTGGAACATTTTAGCACTAACTGAAGTTTAATGATATAAAGGAACTGTTGCTATTATTTTAAATGTGATAATGGTAGTTTAAGTATTTATCTTTTTAGAGATCTATACTGAAATATTTATGGTTATGCCTGGGATCTGCTTCAAAATAATCCCCTGAAGGCAACTGTAACAAGGATGAAGGGTGATGTATGCTGAAGCTGGGCAATGTATGTATGAAGGTTCACTTCCCATAATAAAAAAGTTCAACAAAAAGCACCTCATCACTGATTTCTTATGCTATCTAAATAATTAATCAATCATTAATCTGAAGGAATGCTTGTTACATATGAAAATGACAAAAACATAAGATTAAAGGAAAAAGGGAAAAGGAAAACTCAAACTGAATTTATACTGTTGATTAGTCTCACCTAACTGTTTTCATTATACACTGTCACCTTGGACAATATGCAGGAAATTGAAATTAAGAGGGCTGGGCATGTAGCTCAGTGGTAGAGCAAGCACCAGAACTACTTGGGTACCATCACTAGCAATGCAACCAAAGAGGGGGAAAAAAAAAAAAAAAGCGGGGGAGGTCTGGCATGGTCTATGTGTGCATGCGTATAATCCTAGTGTCTTGGGAGGCTGAAGCAGGAGGATCACAAATTCAAAGCCAGTCTTAGCAGCCTTAAAAATAAAATAAGGGGGTAGGGAGGGCCCACTGGGAATGTAGTACAGTGGTAAAGTGCCCATGGTTTCAATTCCCAGCACCAAAGGGGAGAAAAAAGAAAGGAAGAGGCAAAGAGCCTAGGGTAAACTAGAGAATGTATGTTTTACCTAAGGCATTCAGTTTCAAATAAGTACTATACTAAATGAAATGTTTTTAACCAGATACTCAAGTACCCTCCTTTTAGGGTAACCATGTTACTTACAGCCAAAACAAGATACCTAGACGAAAGGAGAAATAACACTCAAACCAGGATGGTACAGGCCACTTGTTCATGCTATTCACTTTACATGTGCAGTCATGTGTTGCTTAATTGTGGGGATATGTTCTGAGAATGTGTCATGGTTGAGAACGTCAGTGTATTTACACAAACAAAGACAGTTATAACTTTACTGGGTAAATATAATCTTATGGGACTACCATCTAAAATATGGTTCAAGAACATCATCTGTTCCTTCTAAAATGTCATTATGTATATAAACTAAAGCTTAAGCCTGCTTGTTTATGCTTAAGGGAACTGGCCAAAGCCAAATAAATTAGCCTTAGAAGAACTAGAGAGAGACTGGAGGGGCAAGTGCTGTGGTAGAGGACATGCTTAGCATGCGTGGAGCCCTGGGTTTAATACCTAGCACCAAAAAAAAAAAAAAAGCAGTAACTAGTCTTTTTGAAGACTGAAGAAAGGCACACGTACATTGATATGGTCTCCCAAACGTTAATTTTTTCCCAGTTATCTCAGACAGACAGGAATCAAAGTTTCAGAGCTCTGTGTACTCCAATATTCAAGCTAAGGAAACAGTGTCCAGAGCAAAAGCATGGCTCCTAACTGACTAAAGAAACTGCTTGGCACCAAGATCCACATCCTTTATTTTATCCCACACGGTCACGAAAAATCAAGCACTAAATTTCAGAAATACATATTTTTTTTTACTTTCTGCTTGAAAGAAAAGTTGCTAGCCCAACTAACTCTTTAATATGAAAGTAGAAAAAAAAAAAAATGGAGGTTTTAGAATTGGTTCAACTTAAGCTTGAATCCTAATTTTACTTACAAGCCAACTGGCCAAATTAAATGAACCTCAATTTCCTGCTAGATAAATGAAAAATACCACCAGAGTTATAAAAACTAAAGCATGTGGTCCAATGCCTGCTACAAAAACGGTTCTCAATAGGAAACTCCTGTTATTTTTACCTAGAGGTACAATTCAATGGCCAATTCAAATAGGATACAAATTATTTTTAAAGTGACTAATGAATATAGTATAGTCATGGCCCTGGTAGAATTTATTTTTAAAAAAAGAAAGAAAAAGAAGAAAATTTTCTGGATCCATCAGTTAACCCCAGGACAATGAGGGTAAGTACAGGGCTGAGGGCATGGCTCAGAGTAGAGCACTTGCCTAGCAAGGGTGAAGACCTTGATTCGGTCCCCAGCACTGGGGAAAAAAACAACAAAAACCAAAAAAAAGTGTGGGGGGGGGATGCCAAGTGCAGATTTAAATAATACTGGCAAGTCCATCTTCCACTTTATAATGAAAAAGGAACTCCAAACCAGTCAATCATTGGTCCTACAATAACTCCTTGAATAGCTAAACTGTAAAGTTACTGTGCTTTATTTCCTCACCACTTCCATGACTGGCCTCTCCCACAAAGGTTTTAGAAGGCAAGGGACTGTGTATGTATCACACATACTATACTCAAAATGCCTAGGGGGGTACCACATCACATTACATACCTCAGTGTTCAATGAATATTTTCATGCATTAAAAAATTTGATATGGGGTTGGAGCTGGAGCTCAATGGCAGAGAATTTGCTTATCATACATGCAAGGACCTAGGTTCCACCTCACACTGAAAAACAAATTGAGATGGTCCCCTTAATGGCTTTTTTAAAAACTGTAATGATAAGATCTTTTTACTTTAAAACATTCAAATGCAAAAGGTTCATATTAAGAACAGCTCTTTGAAGACAGATGGACAGACACAGTGGCATGTGTCACCTGCAATTCTAGCTACTACAGTCTGCTACTCAAGGAGCTGACGCAGGAGTATTGCTTCAGCCCAAGAGTTGGAGGACAGCCTGGGCAACATAGCAAGACCCTGTCTCATTTAAAAAAAAAAAAAAAAAAAAAAAAAAAGAAGAAGGAGGAGGAAAAAAAAAAAAAAGAAAGCTCCTCCAACTGAAGAAATCACTATTTATAAGAAACACTGTTACCAAACTAGACCAAAACTCAAAATTGCAATTCTCTACCAAAGAAAAATTTTTAAAAAATCAAAACACTGACAGAATGAGCACCAAAAAATAGGAAAGAAAAGCACTATCCATTCCATTTCTAAAAACTACTTACCTTGTTGCACCTTTCTTTTGCAGATTTGAAATTCAGATTCTCTCACAATCACTGGCCTCTTCTGTTTGATTCAATAGCATACACACTAGAGTGTCTGTCACTAATAAATACATCAATAGAAGACACTTGTCTTATTCTGCTTTCTAACTATGAAAACAAAAGTCCTAGCCCCAATTTTTTTAATTGTAGGGCAGGGTGGTGCACACCTGTAATCCAAGTTACTTGGAAGGCTGAAGCAAAAGGATAGCAAGTTCAAGGCCATCCTGGGCAACTTAGCAAGACTTTGTCTCAAAATAAAAATAGGGCTGGGCATATAGCTCAGTTGTTAAGAGTGCATGCCTTGCATGCACAAGGCCCTGGGTTCAATCCCTAGCACCACAAAAATAAATAAGTAAAAATAAAAAGGATTGGGGATGTAGCTTGTTGGTAGAACAGCCCTAGGTTCAATTCCCACTACAAAAAGAAAAAAAGAAAAGAAAAGGGATGGGTGTAACTGTAACTAACTGTGGTAGAGTGCTTGCCTAGCATGCATAAAGCCTGGGTTCATTTTGCCAGCACTGCCAAAAAAATTAAAAAATTAAGATTAAATAACATATGGAGCAAGTGTAACTGCTCCCATCTTTTCCCCAGAACATCATACTTCCATAAGAATTTTAAATGTTTCTTTTTTCCCATATGGAAAAGGATTTCTGAAACTTGATGGGAGGGCAAGGAATTAAAAGTAAAACACACTAATAAGTCATTTCCAAACAGGTGAGACACCATCAGTGTGTGCTGTTGCAGGAAACAGAATGGAGAGCCGTGAATGGGAGTCTCTGCACTTCATATCTGCAAAAGAAGAGAATAAAAAGGTTAACTTAACTCTAACTTAAAGCAAATTATCTATTTTACCTGTTTAAAGCAGTGCCCATAAACATTTTAAATCAAAAGAGAAACATGGGGGGCGGGTAATCCCAGCCGCTTGGGAGGCTGAGACAGGAGGGTGGCAGGTTTGAAGTTCCCTCAGCAATTCAGAGAGGCTATAAGCAACTTAAGTGAGACCCTGTCTCAAAACAAAAAATGAAAAGGCCCGACGATGTAGCTCAGTGACAAAGTGCCCCAGAGTGCAATTCCCAGGTCGTGGGGGCGGGAGAGGGAGGGGCCGGGGTGCGGACACGAAGCGACATAAATTTAAACTGCATCTATACTATAGTATTAGAAGTTATGTAAACAAAGATCAGAAAGTATATATATCCTATCTCTTCTTTAGATATTGCTAAAAACTATCATTAAAATTAGCAAACTGCGCTTCCCTATTTAATAGTTACCTATGGGGAATTACTGCCAGTAGTAGTAAGAATAACAGTTAAAAGGTTTAACTTAACAAACGCTCTTTCCCCAGTAAGGAGTGACAGGTAACCTTCTGAGAACCCCAATGCACACACCCTCTTCTCCAACCCCGCTAAAGTTAAAGGTTTATTTGAGGACAGACAAGTGCCTCCTGTGCATCTCCTCCTCCCAGTACCCGGTTTCCCGAAAAACTCCATCTGCATTTTGCATTAACCCACCCGCCCCTGGGTGGGTAAGCCAGAGCCAAGAGGCAGGAGGCTGGGAGTGGGAGGCGAGATCCACGAGCCCATCTGCACCCGTGCCCCGCGACCCGTGGCACACCTGCCCGCGCAGGCGTCCACCTGGGGCAGGCACCGCGCTCTCCCAGCCTCGCGCGCTGCCCCACGCGGAGCGCGCGCCCCGCGCAGCTCAGAACTGGAGGGCGGTGCAGGCGGCGGGGCCCCGCGCGCCCGGAGGCAGGAGCCGGGGGCGAAGGGGCCGCCGGGGCTCGCTCTCTCCCTGGGGACCGAGCCGGCGGCAGCGGGCTGGGCACGGGCGCGGTACCTTTTGGACAGATCCATGAGGACCCCGGAGAAGAGCTTCTCTCCGAGGCGGAACGATACGACGAGCGCGTCCTCAATGATGTGGTCCAGAGTGACTCGCACCTCGGAGCCGGGAATCAATTGCGACACCGCGGAGTCCCCGCCCGCCGGCGGCACCAGCGCCGGGGCTGCGGGCTGGGGCAGCGGCGTGTCCTCGCGCTCCTCGGGAGCCGTGGGCTGCTCGCGAAGCGGCGCTGGGGAAGGTGGAAGGTCCGGCCCTTCTTGAGACGCGGCGACCGCAGGCTCCGCCACCCGGTCGGGCAGCTGCTCCTCAGCCTCCAGCTCCGGCCCCGCCGCCTCCGGGCTGCGGGCGAGCTCCCCTGGCGGCGGCGGCGGCGGCGGGAGCGGCGGCTCATCGGCCTGAGGAGCGGACTGCTGCCCGTCGGCCTCGCCGTCCGGCACAGACGCTTCAGTGGCCGTGACCGGGAGGGGGTCAGTGCCGGCCTCGCTGCCGGGTATGGGCTCCATCTCCGGCTCGGCCTCGCCGGCGCCCCCCTCCCCGGGGGACGCTGCAGTCGCTGCCGCCTCTGCAGCCACGGCCGCCATTTTCTTCCTGGCTTCTCCCTCCTCCAACTCGGGCTGCGGCGGCGGCGGCACCGCTGCTTGGTTCCCTAGGCCTTCCCCTCCCTCCCGCGAACAGTTTCGTCCCGCCCTTTCCCTCACGCTCGCCATTGGCACCGCGCCATTGGCTCCATCCTACACCCCTCCCGCACTTGTACTATGCCATTGGCCTGGCTGGGACGTCGGTCATCTACTCAGGCCCTCCCGCCCACGCAGAATAAGAACTTCTCATTGGCCAGATGAGTTGTCAGATGTCGCATCTGAGAGGAGGAGTCGGGGTGGGCTCAAAGGGGGCGGGGGAAATCACAATAGCCGAGCTCCGTATTTATCTCCTCTTTCTATTGGTCGGAAGGAAAAATGTAGCTTTGCGGTTGGCTTACGCTCCTGCCCATTATCAGCGAAAGGAGGCGATCACGTGGTGCGCTTGTTCTTTCAAAGGTGACGGAGAAGGGGGAGTAACGGGAGGATGCGGGAGGGGAACCACTTCCCAGGAATCTCTGCGCGGAGATCCTTAGAATAAATGTTATTTCTAGGGGCGGACCTGCTTGAGGCTGAGTGTGGGCACGACAGGCGCCTTTGGTAAGGACAACTAAAGTTTGAGAATAATTCTGCAAGCACTTTTTGAGCGCCTACTCTGCTAGTCACTTTACTAGGTGCTGGGTATAGTATGATGTACACTGCATTCTCCATAACCTCATGGCTGTCACCAAGGAGACTGGAGTCTCCTTCACTTTTTAGGAACAAAGAACTAATCTCCACTTTCCAGGAACTTACTGATTTCAAAGAAGTAAAATGCTAACGAAAGAGTAGACACCTTACACACTAGACAAAGTGAGAGCAATCCTGAGACATTGCTCGTTCTCTCCAAAAAATGGGACACTCCTGGTCCCTGCTCAAGCTTTTTTTTATTTCCTGACTTGTCCTATGTTAATGGATATAAAAAGTGTCTCTTCAGTGTCCTGATGCACCTACTTCTCTACTTCCATTTTAAACCTTTTGGTTTTGTTACTCTGGATAAATCTGAACATGTTTCTCTCGGACTGCCCTCAATCAGTCCTTTTCTGTAGAAGATCAGACATTATAGACAGTAAGTACGCCTACAAGACAGAGGGAAGAAAAGTTTCCCGTGTTGAGGGAAATAAAGATGGATTTCTAAAAAATAATTGCAGCTAACATTTTTTGAGTACCATACATCAGGTACTAGTATACTGTAATATACCATCTCATTTGATTCTTACGAGTACTATTATTATACTCATTTTATTTTAAAAATACAATAAAAAGACTGCCAAGATCACTCAACTGGTAAACTGCACAGTCAGAATTCCAATTTTGCATAGAAAAGTCCAAAAATGGCAATAAGCAAATATTGTGTGTCCTGTTTATTTCACATTAGGTGGCTCTTGGGAAAAGTTCAGTAGGAGATGTCAAACAGGGAAATTTCAGAATCTTACTTCAAAATAATAGAAGGAAATGAATGTACTTAGTGTTCGTTCTGTATCAGGGATCTTCCCATAACCTTTCATTTCAAAGTCCTATGTTACGTCTTCTCTCTCTTACAAATGAGGAAGCAGAGTCTTAGTCAGTTTAAGGAATTGGCACTTGCCTAGCATGAATAAAGCCCTGCTTTTCAGGCCCAGCACCAGGGGTCAGGGGGAAATCATCTGTTGCAGGCAAGATGCTTTCCTCCATGACACCTTGTCTAGAGTTCTCCATAATGTGTTAACCATAACATATAGGCTATGAAATTCTGAGAGCCTGAGTTTCCAATTGTATAATCTCCCACAAGGAGAAAAATAAAACTTGGGTCTAGTTTACATTTCAGATTTATATTGTGACATAGTAAGTCACCCTCCTAAACTGCCATTTTCATTCTGTGACTCACAAGTCCATTGGCCTCCTATGTTCACCTCCAGTGAACCATCTGCTGCTTTACTTTCAGGGCCCTCTCTCTGTTCTCACCCTAGCTTTCGAGGTCTATTCTCCAGTAGTCCTCAGGCCTTCTAATGCTGGGAATATCTGGCCATGCATCCTTCATCCATCCATCCATTCATTCATTCATTCATTCAGCAAATCAGTATTGAAGGCCAACTGTGCATTAGTTGCATACTGGGCTAGGCAGGAAGAAGTCATGCCAGAAAAGATACGAAAGATTTAGTAACTGCCTTCCTGGATCTTTTTTCTGTAGTTGGAAAGCTAAGAAATTTTTTAAAAAATGAATAAACAAGATGATGATGAGTTGTGAGCAATGCTATAAGAGATATAAACAGGGTAAGGGGACAGCAGTTGAGGAGGGGCAAAACGGTGTCCCCTCTAGAGGAGGGCAGAGAAGGTAGGCAGAAAATGTCTCTTTAAGGACAGGACATTTTCATTAAGATGCAAAGGAAAAGAAAGAGTCAGCTATTGACATCACCAGGTGTACATTTAGGTCAAAAAGAACAGCAGTTGCTTAAAGTTCTGAGCAAAGAGAGCTTGATTTGTTCCAGCGTGGTTGAAGAGGAATGAGCAAGAAGATGAGTGGAAGAGATGAGGTTGGAAAGGAAAACAAGGCCCAAATCATACATCAGATACTAAAGATACAAAAGGAAGGGATTCTGCCCTCAGGGAACTCCAGATCTAGTGGGGAACCTGGCTTCTACACTTGCTGAGGTGTCCTAGTCACTCTGCAGTCAGCATCCTCCTGGCATAGAATGGGCACAGAGGAGACCCTTGATGTCTATGTCATGGAGTCCACATGGTGTGTGGCTAGCTAGAGAGTGGGCTGGGTGGATAGTTGGAGGATTGGACAGATGGTTGAATAGATGGATGGATGGTTGGATGAATAGATGATTGGCAGGGATAAGCAATCCAGCTGGTCGCTTCAGCAGATCCTCTCTGTCACAAACAGACTTTGATTTCAAGCTCTGCAGGGTCCTACAATTAAGTGACTAAAAACTCACGAGTGGAAGTGAATACACCTGTGTCTGACTCCCAGGTCAGACTCTGGCTTGCCGCGTGATCTGAGGATGATCTTAGGCGAGTTGCTTAGCCTGTTTGCTCATTTATAAGCTATCTTGTACATATTGTGTGATCTCATTTATATATATTTTTTAAATTTATATTTTAATAATAACTACCTACCAAAAGGGTTTGTTTTTAATGATATAAAGTAAAAAGGGTATAATGTAGGCCCTCAATCAGAGTAAAAGGAGCTCAATATCTGTTAGCAACAAGGGATAGAAGCTTTGTCTTATTACTGCATCTGGGGTTCATTGTACATGAGGGGTGTTGACCCCCAATAATCAAACTTGTTTTCACTAAGTAAAAACTGAAACACTAGGATGTTGGTACACAAAGAAGGATAAATATGTTTAAATATGGCTTAGTGGTTATTTTTGTGGGCCTGGATTTTGTGGGAAATCCAATTATACAAAGAAGAAAATATGGGGAGCAGAGACTCATTCAGGACCAAGGGAATGGATTTTCTCATAGGACATAACTGCCAAACCATAGGGACTGAATGAGTTGTTCCTCCAATTCTGTGCCTGTTTCCATGTAGGTAACCAATATTTCTCTTGTAGAGTCAGTTCTTCTGCTCCAAGACTGACATGGAGATGGATAACTGCTGACAAATGTGTCAATCATTGGCTCTGTCACTGTGTCTCAGTAGTTCTCAATCTATCAGGGGATCTCTCTGAGAAACAGCTTAAAAGCTATTTTGTACATATGGTGTGATCTCATAAAAACAAGCAAAAAAAAAAAAAAAAAAAACGATGCTGGGTTTGGGTTTTTTTTTTTTTTTTTTTTTTTATAGTACTGAGAATTGAACCCAGGACCTTATGCTTACTAGGCAAGTGCTCTGCCACTGAGCTACATCATCCCCAGGCCTTTGGGTTTTATTTATTTTGAAACAGGGTCTTGCAAATTCACCCAGGCTGGCCTCAAACTTGCAGTCCTCCTGCCCCAACCTCCAGAGCAGCTGGGATTGCAGGCATGCACAAGCATACCTGACTTCAAATTGATGCTGTTGGAAATCAGGATCCTGGCAGGGGGTGAGGAAGAGCAGTGCAGCTAGTGACTAACAGACATTATGAATGGGATTTGCTGAATTCTGATAATTTCTGTTTCTTGGTCTGGGTACTGGTTACACAGGTATGTCCAACTTTTAAATATGCATCAAGGAAGGTAGACATGGTGGCACACACCTGTAATCCCAGCAACTCTGGAGACTGACACAAGAGGATTGCAAATTCAAAGCCAGCCTGAGCAACTTAGTGAAAGCCTGTCTTAAAGGAAAAATTAGAAAAGCCTAGTGTTGCAGGTCAGTGGTAAAGCATCCCTGGGATCAATCCCCAGTGTCTCAAAAAATAAAAATAGCCAGCGTGGTTGTGCACGCCTGTAATCCCAGCAGCTCTGGAAGCTGAGGCAGGAGGATCAAGAGTTCAAAGCCAGCATCAGCAAAAGCGAGACGCTAAGCAACGCAGTGAGATCCTGTCTGTAAATAAAATACAAACTAGGGCTGGGAAGTGGCTCCATGGTTGAGTGCTCCTGAGTTCAATCCCCAATACCCACAAAAATAAAAAAAAATTTAAAAATAAAAATAAAAAAGACTGGGGATATACCTCAGTGGTAAAAGCACACTTGGATTCAATCCCTGCTCCCAAAATATAAAATAAGTTAAGGAGTGGGGAGTGTAGCTCAGTAGCAGAGTGCTTACCTAGTATGTGGGAATCCCTGCATTTGGTCCCAAGAACAGCAAAAAATTTAAAGTTTAAAAAAATACATCAGGGGTTGGGTTGTGGCTTAGTGGTAGAGCACTTGCTTACTATTTGTGAGGCACTGGCTTTGATTCTCAGCACCACATATAAATAAATAATAAAAAAATAAGGTCCATCTACAGTGTGACTAACACACATTTTTAGGGTTTGGCACTGTGGCTCAGTGGTAATGCACTTGCCTAGCATGTGTGAGGCACTGGGTTTGATCCTCAGCACCACATATAAATAAATAAATAAAATAAAGGCATTGTGTCCATCTACAACAAGCATATATTTAAAAAATATTTTTAAAAAAATACATCAAGCAGCATGCTTATGTGTACTTTTCTGTAAGTAAATCTTTATTTGTTATCTATAACTCTAGTGTTTCCTTTCTTAAACAACAAGCATATATTTTATGACAGTGTTTGTGAACCAGAAAACCAGCATAGCTTACCTGGGTCCTCTGTTTCAGAATCTCTCACAGGGCTGTGATCTAGACATGGTCCCAGCTAAAAGCTTAACCAGAGAAGGGCCCAAGTGATTTGATGTGTCAGTTTGAGCCACAGGGAACCCCGATTAAACCTTATTTCTGATGCATCTCTAAGGATGTTTCTAGATGAGATTGGCATGGGAATTGGTGTACCCAGTAAAGTGAATGGTCCTCCCCGGTGGGGTGGGGCATCATTCAGTCCTTTGGAGGCCTGAATGAAATAAACTGCAGAGGAAAGAAGCATTCACCCCGCTTGCCTCTTGTCTACCTGCCTGAGCTAGGACATAAGTCTTCTGCTCTGAGACTGGGATTTACCCCAGCAGCTCCTTTGGTTCTTGGGCCTTTGGACTGAGTCTAGAATAACAGCCCTGCTTTGCTGGGGCTCCAGTCTGCAGAAGACAGCTTGTGCCCCTTCTCAGCCTCCATGTTTAAAGGAGCCAATCCCTCGTGTTAAATCCCTTTCAGTTCTGTTTCTCTTGAGAACCCTGACTCATACAGTCCACTCCTAAGCACGCTCACATGATTACTGACAGGGTTCAGATCCCAGTGGCCACTGGCCAGAAGCTTCCCTCAGCTTATTGCCACATAGATCTGCTTCACAGGCCAGCTCCTGTCACCACGGCAAGCACGTAAGAGCCAGAGAGAGCTGTGAGCAAGAGAGAAGCCACCTTCTTCTATAGTGAATCTCAGCAGAGGCAGCCCGTCTCTTCTGCTGTGTTCCACCCAGCACTGGGGTGTAGCTCAGTAGTAGAGTGGGTGGACTTCAATCCCCACGCAACTTCAATGTTTAAACAAATGACAAGGGAAAATATTTCAAGTGATTCCCTGAATCTCACCCGGGGTTGCCTGCTCTACGCCCTCATCTGAGGGCTGTTAAAAATTCCTGCTCTATGTGGATGTCCACCCCTGCCCTCTTTTAGCAGATCCTCACCTCAGTCTGGCAGGTAGAAGAGGCCATTACTTCCTGGCCCAGCGGTCCATGCCTATAATCCCAGTAGCTCAGGAGGCTGAGGCAGGAGGATCTCAAGTTCAAAGTCGGTCAGCAATTTAGGAAGGCCCTAAGCAACTTAGCAAGACCCTCTAAATAAAATATTAAAAGGGCTGGAATGTGGCTCAGTAGTTAAGGGCCCCTGGGTTCAAACTCTGGTACCAAAAAAAAAAAAAAAAAAAAAAAAGCCCATCACACTACAGTACAGGGTAAATCCTAATGTTGAGGACACGCCTCATATCGAGAGTTACTAATCTAACAATTCACTGAGTACCTGCTGGGTACCTGACGGAGACAGCAAGGAGGTGAACTTTGAGGAATCAAGCACCTAAAATGTAGGCACTATTCTGAGACATCTTCCTTGGCAATCTTGGGGTGTTGTTTTCACACTGATTCCCATATATAATTTTCTCCCAATATTGGGGATTGAACCAAGGGACGCTCTACCACTGAGCACTGAGCTACATCGTTTGTTTATTTGTTTGTTTATTTATTTATTTATTTATTTTTGAAACAGGGCCTTGCTAAATTGCCATGACTGGACTCAAACTTGCAATCCTCCTCCTACCTCAGTCTCCCAAGTCCCTGAGATTACAGATGTGCACCATGGTACCTGGCTGTTCCTTCTTTGTATGTTCTTAATAATCCTCATGGGGCTGGGGAGATAGCTCAGCTGGTGAAGTGCTTGCCTTGCAAGCACAAGGCCCTGAGTTTGATCCCCAGTACCGAAAAAATAAATAAATAAAAATAATTCTCATATCAACAGTCAGGTGCTGTGGTGCACACCTGTAATCCCAGCAATGAGACAGGATGATCAGAAGGTCAAGACCAGCTTCAGCAATTTGGCAAGGCTGTAGTCAACTTAGTAAGACCCTGTCTAAAAATAAAAAGCAAAAAGGGCTGAGGATGTGACTCAGTGGTTAAGCACCCCTAGATTCAAACCCCAGTACCAAATAATAACAATAACACTAATTGTCATGTTAACATAATTCCTTAAATATTGACCCCCAAAGGAAATATCTTAAAAGGAATGATTTTCAGCTGATCATCTTGATTTGCTGGGACTGAGGGTCTGACTGAGATGCAGTATTAGAAGTGGAACCGTCTTGGGAACTGCGACAGGGCTCAGTGTAGAGTGCTTGCCTAGCATGCCCAAGGCTCCGGGTCCTATCCCAAAAAGTGGGACAAAAGTGGGTAAACCAAGATAGTCAGCCAGGCTTCATGCTGTGTGTTTTGCCAAGATGAACACTAATCCCTCAATAACCCAGCAGGTAAAGGGAGCCTCAGAGAGGTCAAAGGAAACTTCCAAAGGTGTAGACAGGGATTAGGAGGGAAACTGGGACTGTCAGTCTTCAAAGAATGTACTCTTGGCAACTTTGATTTTTGACTTTTTAAAATTTCCATAGCCATGCCTTGGGACAGGATTCTTGGATTAATGGCTTATGGGTGTGCGTTTGTCAAATTTTCTAGTTCCAAGCCCACAGTGTAAACCTGACCTTAGATTCTAAACACCTTTGATTATGCTCAATCTCTGAAAATACAAACAAATAAACACATAATGGTATTTGTTGTTATTGTTTGTTTTGCAGTACTGGGGATTGAACCCGTGTAGGCTCTTTACCACGGAGCTACATCCCCAGCACTTTTTCCTTTTTATTTTTTTATTTATTTTTTTTGCGGTGCTGGGGATCAAACCCAGGGCCTTGTGCTTACAAGGCAAGCACTCTACCGACTGAGCTATCTCCCTAGCCCCTCCTTTTTACTTTGAGATAGGGTCTCTCCAAATTGCTGAGGCTGGCCTTGAACCTGCGATCCTCCTGCCTCAGTCTCCTGAGTAGCTGGGATTACAGGCATGTGCCATCTCGCCCAGCAGAATATTTCTTTTTGTTTTTTATTATGGTTTTTTAAAAATATGTGTTTTAGTTGTAGATGAGCACAGTACCTTTATTTTATTTATTTATTTTTATGTGGTGCTGAGGATCGAACCCAGTGCCTCACACGTGCTGGGCTAGTGCTCCAGACTGAGCCCCAACTCCAGTCCTCTTTGTTTTTTATTTAAACTTTCTGATGCCAGAGATTGAACCCAGTGTGAAATACATGCTCTGCCACTGAAGTGCACCCCCAATACGTGGACACTGATACATTGCCTGGTGCGGTGGCACACACCTATAATCCCAGCTACGAGGGAGGCTGAGGCAGGAGGATAGCAAGTTCAAGACCAGCCTCAGCAACTTAGTGAGGGACCTAAGCAATTTAGTGAGACCCTTCTCAAAATAAAAAAATAAAAAGGACTCAGGATGTGACTCAGTGGTAAAGCACCCTGAGTTCAATCCCTGGTACCAAAATAAATAAATAAATAAATAAACAAACAAACAAACTGTGAGCCAGAAGCAGCGGCCCAGGCACTTCATTTATATGGGCCCTGTACTTCCCAGCCCTTCCTCCTAAGTCAGTGTTCACTCCCAGCTGTCCCTCTGACTGTGCCCTTGCTCGTCCAAGGGCAAACATTAAGACGGCTTGAATATTCAGCTCTAACTTAGTTTGGTTCATTTTCTTTCTGATTTTTTTTTTTTTTTTTTTTTTTTTTTTTCTGTGCTGGGGATCGAACCCAGGGCTTTGTGCTTGCAAGGCAAGCACTCTACCAACTGAGCTATCTCCCCAGCCCCTGAATTTTTATTCTCTGTTTTATTTATATTTGTTTTAAAAGCAGCAGAAGGGGTGTGCCCCAGCACCGCAAAATAAATAAATAAATAAATAAATAAATAAATAAATAAATAAATAGATAAAAATAAAAAGTGAATAAAACAGGGTGGTCATCTTGTAATTGGAGGATCCCAAACCAGGGTTCCTTGGAAGATGGGTAGATGCAGAGCCACAGGGGGGTGACTAGGTAGGCTGCCCCGGGGATGTAATGGGCAGGGAGATGGAGCGGGGACAAGAGTCCTCAACTGAGAAGCCAGGGGCTCCACAGCCTGTCGTTTCTGTTCAGTTTGGGGGTGGGCTGTCTGTTGGGTTTTGTTTTTTCTTGCAGTACACAGGGCCTCACGCATGCTAGGGAGGTGTTCTACCACCGAACTACATCCCTAGCCCTTCTTATTTTTTTATTTTGATAAAAGTCTTGCTCAATTACTGAGGCTGGCCTCGAACTTGCAATCCTCCTGCCTCAGCCTCCCAAATAGCTGAGTTAAGAGGATATAAACTACCGCACCCTGCCCTTTCTTTATTTGTGAATTTTATTTTGTGACTGGATCTTTCTAGATTTCCCAGTCTGGCCTGGAACTTGTGATCCTCCTCTCTCAGCATCCTGAGCTGCTGGGACCCCCTCCCCCCCAGCTCCACCGTGTGCTCTTTGGTTCACAGCACATCATTTTCTGCTGGGGGATGTTTGTGGGTAAAGGTGAGAAGCAAGTTCCTGGATAGTTGTTCAAGGACTCTAAATTATTCCTAAGGTGCATTTTCATCCAGCAGAGCAAGTCCTGGGTCTTGGCCCAGTGATGGAGGCGGCCCTGCTGCAGCCCCCCTGAACCTTCAGAGGCAGCCCCGCTTTCTGCAGTATTTGGCTCTTCCATGCAAATCCTTATTCCTTCCAGATTCAGCCCACTCCCACCAGGTCTGATGAAGAAGGGAACAGACAAGAAAATTTAGTTGTCCTTTCTTTGTTCCCTCGACCTTGAAGCATTAACAGCAGAGCTCATGGTGCAGAGAGCCGGGCAGAGTTCTGGAATGAAAGGCAGAGAACTCGGAGGCCCCTGGAGCCGGCACGCTTTCGTTCCGCTTTGGTCACCATAGTGACTTCTTTCTGAAGCTTCAACCCTGCGGTTATTGCTTGACATTCATTCATAATAAGGCCACCCCTGCGTTTTCCACCCACTGGGGAACTGAGCGCCGCATGCCCTGGATGTCACCAGGCCCGTGCTCTGCAGCCTCGGCACAGTGTGTGTCCCCAGGGTGGGGTGGTCTGCTGCTGGGCAGAGGGCAGGTGGACGGCTGGGCAGGAACTCGCGCGCGCGCTGGTCCTCTCCCCTCAGTTTGCAAAGGAGAAGGGATTTGCTAAGGCATCTAAGCCCTGTCAAGAGACAGCCAAGACCAAGACGGGAGCAGGAGCCCCCTTTACTCCTGGCGTGGAGCTCACCGACCTCGCTGATCGTGGGTGTGCGAGGCCTGCTCTGAGCCCAGGTGTTCTCACTTTTTTTTTGGTACCAGGGATTGAACCCAGGGGTGCTTGACCCCTGAGCCACGTCCCCAGTCCTTTTTGACATTTTATTATTAGACACAGGGTCTCGCTGAGTCACGGGGCCTCTAAGTTGCTGAGGCTGGCTCCGCACTCCCCATCCTTCGCACTGCTGGGATTACAGGTGTGCACCGCTGCTCCCGGCTCACCCCCTGACGCTGTCATATAAGCCCCGGGCTCACACTTCCTCGATTGTCCCTAAAAGTCACCAAAGTGTGTGGCAGTCCAATCGTGAGCTCCTCCCTGAAACTCCTGAACTGGAAGTCCTGTAGGCAACCACTTCCATTTTGGTCACAGATTCGCAAGTAAATTAGCTCATTTAGTCCTAAACGTAACCCCAAAGGCCACATTATTATCGTCCCCCATTCTGGGAATGCCTCCCTGGGCCCTCACCACACTAGGCAAGCAGTCTACCTTCGAACTCCAACCCCAGCGCGCTGTTTTATTTTGGGACAGGATTTTGCCAAATTGCCCAACTGGCTTTGAATATGGACTCATCTGCCTCAGCCCTGAGTCCCTGGGACTACAGGCTGGGGCAGCATGCCACACTCTAATTCCCTTTTAAAGTGAGAAACCTGGGACTTTGGAGAGTGACTGAGTGGATCAACTTGGAGTCAGAAATGAATGTGAGCCTTAACTGTAATGTTGACTATTAATAGTAATAGCTCGTTGGTTTAGGCACTGGTTTCAGACTCATGGATATCAGGTCCTACTATTTCCTTGCTGTGTGACTTTGGACAAATTACTTAACTTCTCTGAGCCTCCCTTTCTCCATCTATGAAAACAATATAATAATGGAACCTTGTTCATAGAATCATTGGGAAGATTAAGTAAGAAAATGTAAATCACATAGTATTGTGCTTAATTAGTGTTTTCTTTTTTCTTTTTTTTTTTTTTTAACCAGAACAAATAGCACCTTTATTCGTAGTAGGTTGCTGTCACAGCAAGGTTATTCCCCATCACAGCACAGTGCAGTTTGTCTCACTGACATGATAACATATTTTTTTTTTATTTTATTTTAGTGTTTTCTTTTATTATTAGATTTGAAAATAGTTTTCTGCTAGAATGACTCAAAGGAAAAAGAGAAAATTTGCATCCCACTGCCAGACCCACCCAGGCCCTAAGGTCTTCCTTAGTCAACCAGGAAAAGAATGTTTGCACAGAAGACATTTCAAGGTGAATGAAGTAAATCTGAAAGACCCTTTTTATAGCTTTACTTTTTTATTTGAAAGACCCTGGATAAGCTGGGGATACTGGCCCATGGCTGGGGAGGCTGAGGCAGGAGGATTGCAAGTCAAGGCTGGCCTATGAAAGTTAGGGAAACCCTGTCTCAAAATAAAATAAAGAGGTCTGGGGATGTAACTCAGTGGCAGAGTGCTTGACTAGCACATGTGAGGCCCTGGGTTCAGTATCTAGCACCACAACAGCAATGACCCAGACAAGAGAAGGAGACAGAATAATTGAGATGGATGTTTCCCCATATTACTTTCAATACCCTCCAGACCTATGCTCCCACACTGCCCAACTCCACAGTCACTCACCCCATGTGGGTGCATATTTTTTTCTCCTGTACTAGAGACTAAAACCAGGGATACTTTACATTGAGCTACATTGCCATTCCTTTTTTTTTTTTTTACTAGCTGTTGATGGACCTTTATTTTATTTACTTCTTTGTTTGCGGTGCTGAGAATCGAACCCAGTGCCTCACACATGCTAGGCAAGCACTCTACCAGCAAGCCACAAGCCCAGGTCCACCATTCCATTTTTAGTATGATTATAATTCATATTGAGAGAGGATCTCACTGAGTTGTCCCGGCTGGCCTCCAACTTGGAATCCTCTTGCCTCAGCCTCCCAAGTTGCTGAGATGACAAGTGTGTGCCACCATGCCCAGCTCACAAGAGGGTCTTAAACACATGAAATGTGCCTAGTCCAGAGAGATTGGCTGGATGCAGAAGATGTTCAAATAGCCAAGAAGGCCAGGTGATGTGCACACGGGAAACGGGTTGCCAGGGTTCTGATCTTGGTTCAACCAACTCTGTAACTTAATTAAGAGACATTTTGTGGCCTTGGTTTCTCCATCTGTAAAGTGAGGGGTTTGGACCAATTCCGGGAAACCTGAGAGCAGACCTGCGTTCTACCACACGCTTCCCCTCAGGGCAGGCATTGCTCACTGATCATGCGAGTTACAGAAAACAGCCCAGAATCCTTTTCAACACTGTTCTCATAATTGTGCCCATCAATGGATCAAAGTTAGCCTATAGGCTAGTACCTACCAGCTAATGTGCCTGAACTGGATCATTTCTCTCTTTCTTTCTTTCTTTCTTTCTTTTTTTTTCCTTTTCAAGATTTTATTTATTTTTAGTCAGTACTGGGCATCAAACCCAGGCCTTACCCATGCCAAGTGTAGCAAGTGTTCTAACCCTGAGCTACGTCCCCAGCCTAAACTGGGTCATTAAGGGCCCATCCGACTCTGATAGTCTGGATGGATTTGAGCCTCTGGGTTTGGGTCACAACAGGAAGCTGGCAGAAGGCAGTAGTGCTGGGAACATGGACATTGGAATCAGAAAATCCTGGTATGGGCGACTCATTTGTCTTTGAGCCTTGGTTTAATCTCTGCAACACAGGATCAGAACACCAAACACATTACAGATTAAATTGGATAAATGTTTGTGATGTATCTTTTGCTTGCACATAGTGTTCCTGAAAGCTCAGTCCTTGTCCCCAATGCCAATCCAGTAATGAAGACATGGTTTTGAGAAAAAGGAAAAAGAAGTTTTATTGCTTTGCTAGCAAAGCAGAAACACAGGGAACTCCTGTCCCAGAGGCTGTGATTCTGCCCATTGATAGGAACAGGGGGCTTTTAAAGAGGCCATTCAAAGGCTCATTCCACACGTTCTCTGTTGGAGCTGTACTTCACTTGCTAATTTGGGAGAAAGTCATTTCTGAGATCTTCTGGTCCCATCCCTATGTCTGGATGACTTTATTCCTGTGGTGGGTGTGTGCTCAAGGACAGATAGCTCAGCCTAGGATGGGGAAGAAAGGTGATCCTGTTTCCCCTAAGATTAGGGAACGAAGAGATTAGGGAGGAGCAGGGAGAGAGGAAGAGAAAGAAACATGTCCCCTTAAAAAATTAGTCGCAGCGGCAGAGCAGCAAGGGCTGTATTCAAAGCATAAGGCGGGCCGCTGTTACAATAGCAGAAACTCCATAAATGGAACATAAACAGACACACCCAGCAGAATGTGTGCACCAAGACATCTGCCTTCTCCCCACTCCTGTCCTCTTCCTTCCACGGAACAGAGAAGCCCCCACAAGAGGCTTCTGACGTGTGTGCCTCCTGGAGCCCCCTTTTCCCGGGCTGCCTCTTCTGTTAACGACAGATTGTTCTCTGCCCTTCTGAAGCTCCCTCAGAGCAGCCTTGCTATCTTCTGGGTGAGGCAGAGCTCCAGACAACCAAGAGATCAGTGAGCAGCAGGCTGTGCTCCAGGCTTGGTCTCTGCTGAACAAAAGCAGGCCCCTGAGGCTGGACTGAGGTGGGAATAAAAGCAGAGCCCTTGCTGGGCTGGGCTTTGTCTCTCAGTAGGGGTCTCCGGGAGGACTCTGGGAGCACCCTTGCCTAGCGTGAGTGAAGCCCTGGGCTTGCTCTCCAGCACCTCAGAAAGAGGGGGTTAAAATCAAAGCATGGGTTCCAGAGCCAGGTGGGGAAACTTGGTTGCAGTCTCTCTAGATCCTTAGTGGTAAATTCATGACTCGGGTCGGGACACCACCCACTCTGTGCCCAGGGCTGGGTTCCCTGGAAAGTAGACAGAGATTTACTTGCAGGAAGTTAACTCGTGATGCTTTCAGAATCAAAAGCTCTGGGGAGGAAAGGAAGCTGGATGAGGCAGAGGAGGGTTGAGTCATGGTGTGGCCGTCACAGAGGCCCCGCTGGGTCCCACAGGGAGCTCAGCCGGAATAACCTGGGCAGAGTCGCCTCCTCTTGTGGACCCCCTGAGACCAGTGTGCTGGCTCTCTCTAGCCAAGATCAAGTCCTGGGGAGGGACTTAGCCAAGCCTTCCCCAGCAGCTGGAGCAATGAACATCACCACCCTGGGACCGGGAACCCACAGCCCTTCACAGGATCCGCTGTGCGTGCCACAGCGACGTCGCTGGTCAGTCACAGCCTCCCCTCCTCCCAGGCAGCGTGGGAAATTGTACTGGGGATTGAACCCAGGGTCACTTTACCACTGAGCCGCATCCCCAGCCCTTTGGATTTTTTTTTATTTTAAGACTGGGTCTTACTAAGTTGCTTAGGGCCTCACTACATTGCTGAGGCTGGCCTCGAACTTGTGATCCTCCCATCTCAGCCTCCTCGGGGGATTATGGGCATGTGTCACCACATTCATCTCGCACCACTCTTCTCAAGGTCGATTCAGTCAAGCATGGTGGTGCACACCTGTGATAATCCCGGTAACTCTGGAGGGTGAGGTAGAAAGATCACAAACTGGAGACCAGCCTGGGCCACTTAGTGAGACCATGTCTCAAAACAAAAAATAAAATAAAAGGGTTGAGATATAGTTTAGTGGCAGAGAACCCTGGATTCTTTCCCCAGTACCTTTCCCTGCAAAAAGACTGTGTTCCAGGCAGCCAACAGCAATCCATAAGGACAGCCATCCAAGAGCAAACATTGGCCAGCCTTCTCTTAATCTTTCCTTTCGGTACTGAGGAAGGAACCCCGGGGCACTCTAGCACTAAGCCCTTCTTAGTTTTTATTCTGAGTCAGGGTCTACATTGCCCCAGCTGTTTTCCAATTTTCAATCCTCTTGTCCCAAATGGCTGGCTGGGATTACAGGCATGTGCCACCATACCCAGGTATTTGCCACCTGTCAAGTGTTCAACAGCCGCACATGGCTACTGGCCACCATGTTTGAAGAGTGCAGATTATAGAAAGGTTCTGTGATCGCAGAAGTGTCTGTTGGGCAGCCCTGCCTGGACTCACTACCCCATACTGCCCTTTTGTCCTCAACCTCAAAGTAAGGACATGCCTCAAATACCATTGCTTCCCTTAGCAACTCATCTGTCAATGGGTCATGTTGATGGATTACAATAAGGGACATGAAGGGACCTCCTAAATGTGAATTTCAACTGCTGGGTACAGTGGTGCATGTCTGTAATCCCAGCAGCCTGGGAGGCTGAAGCAGGAGATCACAAGTTCAAAACCAGCCTCAGCAAGGCCCCAAGCAACTTAGTGAGACCCTGTCTCAAAATAAAATATAAGATCCGTGGTGGCTCAGTGGCAGGGCGCTTGCCTAGCATGTGTGAAGCACTGGGTTTGACCCTCAGCATCACATTCAAACAAACAAAGCTATGTGTCCATCCATAACTAAAAATATACTTTAAAAATAAATAAAGTATGAAAAGGGCTGGGGATGTGGCCCAGTGGTTAAGCACCCCTGGTTCAGTCATTTGTAAGGGGAAATATACAGCTGGTACTTCACTGACTCACTCCTTCATTTGCCAAATCCGTATGGGGTCGCACGGAGACAGGCTCTGAGCTACGCTGGGATCCAGGGTGAGCTGGAGGTGGTCCTTGCCCGCAGGCTGATCACGGTCTAGTGGGGCACTGCCTGGCGGGAGCATTGGAAGGAGACCCGAAGGACGCAGCTGGCTTTACCAGGTGGGTGCTTGCTTCTGCGGCCACCGAGGGCAGAGTGAGCAGGCAGAGGGCGACGTGGACCTCCGGGGACTTTTGGTGGTGGTTAGACATCTTTGGTTGTCCTGACGGACGGGTGTCGGGGAGGGGTGTTTCCTCGAGGTCCTCAGGAGAAATTTTAATGCAGTGCCGGGACTAGACTAGCTTTTTTTTTTTTTTTTTTTTGTACCAGGAATTTAACCCAGAAGCACTCAACCACTAAGCCACACATTCTCAACCCTTTTTTTATATTTTATTTAGACACAGGGTCTTGCTGAGTTGCTTAGGGCCTCACTAAGTTGCTGAGGCTGACTTTGAACTTGAGATCCTCCTGCCTCAGCCTCCCAAGCTGCTGGGACTACCAGGTGTGCATCACTGTGCCCAGCCTGGACTTGCATTTTTAAAAGGCCCTTTTTGGGGCCAGGTATGGTGGTGCATGCCTGTAATTCCAGCTCGAGGCAGGAGGACCACAAGTTCAAGGCCAGCCTGGGCGATTTAACCAGATTGTCTCAACATAAAAATAAAAAGGACTGGGGATGTAGGTCTTCGGTAGAGTGCCCGAGTTCCATCCCCACTGGAGAAGGAGAAGGGTCCCCTTGGTTGCTTGGTAAGAAATGGTGAGGAGGGTACAGCATCTGGGGGACCTGTTGTCACTGGAGTTGTCTGAGGAGGTCCTGGAGAGAGAGCTCTCTATCTAGGACAACAGGGTCCTTGACGAACGCCATGAAGAGAATTTCTGAACCAGCTGGATATTTATTTAGGAATGAAAGGAATACGCATTCAAGGGAGAGTGTGCCTCATTGAGAGGGGAGAGACTTTGGGGGTTCTCCGTCTCTTATTTTGTTTTATTTTTTGTTACTGGGGGTTGAACCCCAGGCACACTTAACCGCTGAGCCACATCCCCAGCCCTTTTTATTTTTTATTTTGAGACAGGGTCTCACTAAGTTGCTGAGGGCCTGGCTAAATTGCTAGGATTTATCTTTGAATTTGAAAACCTCCACCTCGGCCTCCAGAGTCACTGGAATTCCAGGCATGCGCCGCCGCGCCCGGCTCAGTCTCTTGTTTTGAAGGAAACTTGGTGAGCCGTGTGTCTGGGAAGGTGTGTGTGGCTATCAGTCTGGTGATCACAAGGTAGATTGTGATGGTCTGGCTCTTCTCAGGATCCTCAGGGTGACATCCCCTCCAGCATCTGATCAATGGAGAACGTCGGGACAGTACACTACTATTGGCTTTGTGTGTCCATTTCCTCCATTTATTGTCAGAACACATTTGGGCTAGGGATGTAACTCGGTGGAAGAGCACTTGCCTGGCATGCCCTGAGGCCCTGGGTTCAGTCCCCAGCACCACACACACTCACACGAAAGGCTATATTTCATTTGTCCTTCCTTTTTTAATTTTTTTGGTACCAGGGGCACTTAACCACAGAGCCACATCCCCAACCCATTTTATATTTTATTTTGAGACAGGGTCTTGCTAAATTGCCTAAGGTCTCCTTGTGTTGCTGAGACTGGCCTTGAACTTGTGGTCCTCCTGCTTCAGCCTCCCAAACTTCTGGGATTACAGGTGTGTGCCCCTGCACCTGGCCTTTTGTCTGTTATTGTTGTTGTTGTGTTTTGGGGTACTGGGGGTGGAACCCACTGAGCTACACCCTTAACCCTTTTTATTTTTTATTTTGGGATAGGGTCTCACTAAATTGCCCAGACTGGCCTCTAACTGGCAATCCTCCTGCCTCAGCCTCCTGAGTTGCTGGGATCACAGGTGTGCCCCACGGCACCCAGCCAGTCTCCTTTTCAGCAAACTTTATTCCTTCATCCTGCCTCACGCTAGTAAGGGTGGAGGCAGCCTTGGGACCTGGAGCGCCACCGCAGTTTGGAGGCTTGGTGACAGGCCGTGGTGGAATGGGGAAGACCTAGCACCGTCCCAGCAGGGAGCAGGTGACTTTTTGTGTACGCAGTTGCTTCATGTCTTTCTTCTCCCCACTTGTCAGTAGGCTCTGAGAAGACAGGGGCAGCCACGTCTCCAGCAACTTCCGTGCCTAACACAGCACTGTGGACAAGCTGATGGCCCTGGGCTTTAGGACAGTGCTCTTGGTCACTGAGACGGAGAGGGGAGCAGAGGCAGCCAGGGACCTCGAGGTCATAATCTAGTGGGACAGACAGACATAAACAACAGAGGTCTTGTTTGTTTGTTTGTTTGTTTGTTGTTTTGGTGCTGTGGATGCAACCCAGGGCCTGTCACATGCTAGGCATGTGCTCTACCACCGTGTGACATCCTGAGGCCAACACCATGCCTTTTAATTCACTGACCTTGGGCAAGTTAAGTTCTGGAGATTCGTTCCTTCGTCTGTGAAATGTAGATGACATTTTACCTTCCTTCTTAACTAGATCATAAGTATAGATGAATTATGGACCAATTGCACTTGGAGGTAGGTCACAGGACTTCCAGAGCAGAGGCCTGATTCTAGGGATGCAACAAACCAGGTCCAGCCACTCGCCCCAAAAACCAGAGAGGCAGGAGGAGCAGAAGTTCAAAGCCAGCCTCAGCAATTTAGCAAGACCCTAAGCAACTCAGCGAGACCCTGTCTCTAAATAAAACACACAAAAAGGTCTGGGGATGTGGCTCCATGGTTAAGCACCCTGGGTTCAAGTCCTGGTATTAAAAAACAATAATAACAAAACTACAGAAAAGATAATGGTAAAAGCATGTGAGGAACTTTAATCAGTGCAGCTACACAGGGAAGACAGGGACCCGTGCCTTTGATTCTGTCTTTGAAGGACTGACCATGACTTTGAGGTTCTACAGAAAGCGCAAGGGCCTAACCCTGAAGGCTTTTCACAGCTGCCAAAGCAGGTGATCTTGACCAAGTGTTGTCTGTCCATCACTATTTCAGGATTGGTCAGGTGGGTCCCCATAAGACAGGTGCTGTTGCCTAAGATGTGCGTGGATTAGATCTGGTTCCCGGAATCCAAGGTGACTCAGAGGAAAGGAGATGATGCCAAATGGAGCAGAGATGCCAAGTCTTTAATCCTGCCTTTCGCCGCCCATTGGCCTTTTACAGGCAAAAGTGAAGAGTCTCAGTACTTTGCTACAGTTGCACCCAAAGGAATTCAAACCAGGAGTCAAACCCAGTGGTGCACGCCTCTAATCCCAGCAGTTTGGGAGGCTGAGGCAGGAGAATTCCAAGTTCAAGGCCAGCCTGGGCAACCTAGTAAGATTCTCAGACACTTAGCGAGACCTTGTCTCAAAATACATAATAAAAAGGGCTGGGGATGTAGCTCAGCAGTAATGTGCTTATAGTTCAATCCCAGCACCATAATAATAAATAATAATAATAATTAGCCAAGGATGTAGCTCAGTGGTAGAGAATTTTCCTAGCATGTGTGAGGCCCTGGGTCTGAACCCCAGGGCTAAATGCACACACACACACACACACACACATTTATATGTGGTATATACATATGGTATACACACATATATATATGGTACCATATATACATAAGTTTTACACTAAATATACCTCCAGCCACTTTATTTATTTTGCAGTGCTGAGTCTCGAACGCAGAGCCTGTGCATACCAGGCAAGCATTGGACCACTGAGCTACCTCCCCAGCTCTTCACACTAAATATACTTTACCACAATGAAAAAGGAAGCTAGATGAGATGGAGGCCCCTTAGCACAGGGTCGCAGTCCTTCTTATCAATTCCACTGAGGATGCGGTCACAGGTCCACTTACCTAGCACGTGGGAGGCCCTGAGTTTGATCCCAATCACTGCATGGGGGTGAAAAACAGTTGAATTATTATCATGTTTTTGTTTTTGTTTTTGTTTCCTAGAGAGGGTCTAATAGAGGGCGAACCCGAGAGCTAAGAAGAGCAGAAGCAAGCTGGCGATGGCCGCCTGTGGTCTGGCCAGGGGCCGCTGCGCAGGGCGCAGTGTGGGAAGAGGAAGTTCCCACGAGCCTGAACCCGGGCTGTCCACCTCTAGGAGGAGGCTCCTAGCCCTGGCCCTTGCCAGATGCCTGAGGTGCTGTCCTTTGTTTCGCCAGGGCAGGAATTTCCGGCCTGTTACTCTCCCTAGGTATCTAACTACAGACCTGTTCCTGCAGCTGCCAAACCGCAGTGCTTTGTCTGAAACCCAGAGCAGACAGAGCGGGAGAGGCTGCCTCCCAGCAATCGGCTCTTAATTAGTGTTTTATTCCTCGCCTAAGGAGAACTGAGCCCAGCACCTGCTCAGAGGCGTCAGGGGCCGGCACCGCCTTTGTTCAGGCTTTTCGTGTCCCAGGCTGGAGGAAGGGTCTTTAGGAGTTTCAGCCCACACAAGGCGGAGGAGTCCACAGACTTCCGGTGCCAGGGTGCGCAGCAAGCCACTTGCAAGCTCTAGGACAAGTTACCTGGCCCTGAAGTTTATTCCTTGGCAGCAACACAAAAATAATGGAGGAGCTGCTGTTCATGGGGGCTCACGCCTACCCTCAGCCACTTGGAAAGCTGAGGCAGGGGGATTGCAAGTTTGAGGCTAGCCTCAGCAATTTAGTGAGGCCCTAAACAACTTAGCAAGACCCTGTGTCAAAAAATAAAAAATAAAAAGGGCTGGTGATGTGACTCAGTGGTTAAGAACTCCTGGGTTCAACCCTGGCACCAAATAAATGAATAAATATTTGTGGAATAAATGACATTCTAGAGTCACTCAAGAGTTAGACCAACTCTTGTTTATGCAAATCACCATACAACTGTCCATCTTGGACACTCCAGGTAAATTATTCCAGTAACTATTAAGAAGCCACCAGTCTAAGATGTGTTTGCTTGTGTGTGTTATGGTTGTTGTTGTAGTGTTGGAAATGAAACCCAGGGCCTCACGCATGTCAAGTAAATACTCTACTATTGAGCTATATCCCAGCCCTTAAGAAAGATGTATTTAGCTATGCAGACCAAGGAGAAGTTTGTAACTCCATGACCTGGAAAAGAAAAGTAAGTAAACTGAGGCTTTTGTACTTGGTACCAACGTTGCTAGAACCTGGTGTACTAGTTATCCAGGAGAGTCCCTGGGATTGGTGGGAAGGAGATGGTGGGTAAGGCAGAGAAATGGGAAGGGGAAAAAGCAATGACCTGGAGCTGAATTGACTTTCCTAGATTTCTAACGCTTGGCCACTGGGAATTCTGGGTTTTTAGAAATCACTGTGTTGATTTCAGTGGTCAAGTACATGAACTCTAAGTGCAAAACTAGCTCCATGTGTGATCTGGAGTCAGGTTTTTTTCCTCTATGAGCCTCATTTCTTCATCTGTAAAATGGGATACTAATAATACAAGCTACCTTTACTTTTTTTTTTTTTTTTTTAAATCCAAGGTAGAGATATGACTACTTGTTAGTGTCAGAGATGACGTTAGAATAGAACCCAGGGCTTCTGAGTTCCTGATCGCTTCATTGTGTGTGGTGGCTGTCATTTCTTGTCCCCACAGGCTTTAGAGTTCAAGAGAAGAGGGCAAATATGTAAAAAATAAACCTCAGAAACATACAGGGGGAATAACTGAGCTTAGCATTTCAGCAAAGTAGATGTGTGTTTTGTGATTTTAGGAAGAACCCAGAATGAGGGTGGAAAGTAATCTATCTATCTTTCTTTCTTTCTTTCTTTCTTTCTTTCTTTCTTTCTTTCTTTCTTTCTTTCTTTCTCTTTCTTTCTTTCTTTCTTTCTGGATTGAACCCAGAGGTGCTTTAACACTGAGCTACACCCCCTAAGCCATTTATTTATTTATTTGTTTGTTGTTTGTTTAGAGACAGAGTCTCACTAAGTTGCTAAGGCTGGCCCTCCTTCCCCAGCCTCCCAAGCATCTGGGACTACGGTGTGTGCCACCATTCCCAGCTGACAAGTATCTTAATTTTTTGAGTGCTTGCTATATGGAAGCTTTAAATGAATTGTATAATCTTCAAGCCTCTCTAGATGTAGTAACTGTTATGACTCATGTTTTATAGATATGAAAACTAAGGTCAAGAGAAGCTTAATTTGAGACTGGGCACTGTGGCCCACACCTGTAATCCCAGAGACTCAGGAGGCTGGGGCAGCAAGATGGCAAACTGGAAGTCAGCTTCAGCAGTTTAGCAAGGTCCAAAGCAATTCAGCAAGACCCTGACTCAAAATTTAAAAATTAAAATAAAAATGGGTGGGGATATAGCATCCCCTGGTACCAAAAAGAAGAAGAGGAGAGAAGGAGGACTTGAGGAGGAGAAAGAGGATGAAAAGGAAGTAATGAGCCAGGTACGGTGACGCGCACTTGTAATCTCAACTATTCAGGAGACTGAGGAAGGAGGATCATAAATTTGAGGCCAACCTCAGCAACTTACTAAGACCTTCAGCACCTTAGCGAGGTCCTAATTCAAATAACAAAATAATAAAAAGGCTTGGGATGTATCCCCATGGTAGACCACACATGCAGACTGCCCAAGGCCCTGGATTCCATCGCCAGCACTGCAAACAAACAAACCAAAAAAAGCTAATCGGGAGGCTGAGGCAGGAGGATCATGAGTTTGTGGTCCTGACCAGGGCAACTTAGTGAGACCTTATCTGAAAAATAAAAATAAAAAGATCTGGGTTATAGCCTAATGCGTGTGAGGCCCTGAATTCATCCCCACTACTGCGGGGGGAAGGGGGTTAACTTGTTCAGTCATATTAAGAAGGTCAAATTGTCGCCATGTGGTCTTCCCTCTTTGCCCCACCATGGATTGGGGTCCACCATTAGAATCTTGCTGTTGGATCACAGCATTTGCTAAAATGCAGACTCTGTAAGATTTGCCATTTATACACTCATTTAAAATGTGTGAACCTGTTCATAAGAGAATCTCAGGGTTGAAAGGAATTTATCAGCCATAATAATAGCCAATACTGTTCCAAACGTTGTAATTCACTTAACCTTTAACAAGACTCCAGAGTAGGCAGCATTATGCTTGTGTGAAGGATGCAGAGACAGAAGCAGAGAGCGAGTGGGTCAGTAACTGATGGCTGGTGAATGGAACAAAGTCCCTCTCCCCCGTGGGCAGTGCCCTCCTAACTTTGCATGGTCCTACCGCTGAGTCGGTCTACCCATCCTGCTGAATCGGAGAGAAAAGTCATAAATAATCTCTTTGGACACATAACTGTGATTTTAGGTTTTCCCAAAGCCTCAATATTCATCAGAGAACCTGCAAAAAGTGACCTCAGTTCAACCCAGACCCTCTACCTCCTGTTCCACTACATCTTTTTTTTTTTTTGGTGGTTCTGGGGACTTGAACCCAGAGGCCTTAGCACTTGCAAGGCAAGCACTCTACCAACTGAGCTATCTCCCCAGCCTTCTACTATGTCTGCATCAGTGGATTTCTGCCTTGTTGGATGGTGTCCAAGAGCAGGAACTTCCTACACCTCCAGAAGCTCATTCTTCAAACAGGAAGATTCAGCAGAAAATTCTTCCCTTTGGTGAGAAGATGCCTGCTTCCCAGAGACCACTGCACAGAGCCCGGAGCCCCAGAGAAGTTAGCTCCCAGCTCTTCAGGTGACTGGCTCCTTCTACCCACCATCCCACAAGGCTTCTGACAGGCAGGGGCACAGACTCTTCATCCTGCTGCTTGTCTCCACAAAGGCTCCTTCTGACTTGAGAAGTGAAGGGATGAGGGTGATCCCTGCTGAGAGCAGGCAGGGAACAGAGTACCCCTCGATTTTCTAGAAGTGCAGGAATAGAAGTCTTTCCCCTGACCTGCTGCAACCTTGGCCAAGAAACTGGACTGTGATTTCTGGGCCCAGATGAGTCCTTCTGCAAACCTTTATTAGACAGGAATTGTAAACCAAATCCTTACAGGCCAGGCCTATGTTAGAAACACCTGGTAATATTCATTTCCTCTGCAAAGAGGTAGGTTCTCTTTCAATTTCCTTGCAACAGGCAACCCTCTCGGTATTTCATTTCCTATTTCTGGTGGAGCCATAGAAGCAAACTATGTAAAGAAATAAAGCTAAAAATGCAACAGGGAAGAAAATGCCATTTGGCACTTGATCCCAGTGGAAAATAAAAGGGGATCCAGGCACAGTGGCGTATGGCTGTGATCCCAGGAACTTGGGAGGCTGAGGAAGGAGAATCGAAAGTCGGAGGCCAGCCTCAGCAATGTAGCGAGACATTTTAAATAAATAAATAAATAAAAACGCCCAGTTCCTGTTTGTAAGGGCACATGTCTTCAGAGTGACACTAAACACAGTCGACTATTGCCATTTGGCTCCACAGACCCAGTGTTAACAGATCTTAAGAGCCTTCTAGAGAAGTCACATATATGAACTTTTAGGTTGGCTCAAATTTTCCCTGGACAGTGGGAGGGCCAGCACAGTATGTTCTGGACGGTGAACCACCAGTCTGCAGTCTCCGGATTATGTGTTTTTAAAGCTCCCTTTCTGCTGCACTGAAGGATGAAAGGAAGAGGGGCTGGCAGGAGCCACTGAGGACTGTCCCTGAGACCTGGCTCGGCCTCCGCAGTCTCTGAACCTCTGTTCATTCACACTGGGTAGGGGAGAGGGAGAGGAAGCCCGGCCTTTCCGCTCCCTACGCGTCATTTAAGTTGATTCTTGCTTTCCTCTTGCTTTCTGCTCTCACTTGGGGGGGAACGTAATGGCCCCAGGCTTCAGGAATGTCTGGGCAGGTCTGAACAGGCTGTCGAGTGCGTGCTTGGAGAGGCTGGTGAGGGTGTCCCTGGTGGAGGATTGCGAGGGAGACTGAGCATCTTAGTCC
Organism: Sciurus vulgaris; assembly: GCF_902686455.1. Lineage (NCBI taxonomy): Eukaryota > Metazoa > Chordata > Mammalia > Rodentia > Sciuridae > Sciurus > Sciurus vulgaris. Next base: position 19,951,381 of record NC_136466.1, on the reverse strand, counting down.
AGAGGAGGGCTCCGGGCCTGGGCCTCAGCGTGGATTGCTTCATGCTCCTTAGCCTGCGGTTAGCTCCCCAGGAGCCCCGGATGTTGTTACCACCGGCCTGTGTCAGGGAGAGAATATGTAGTCCGTGGCTGATGTGGCTGTCTGCCTGCCTGGCCGAAGGCCAGAGCCTAGAGCTCACTGGGAGGAGCATAAGTAAGGCGCCCGACGGGCAGCTGTGACCCAGAATCTGCCCAAAAGCGCAGCGAAGAGGGACGGGGAGCAGCAAGGGGACCCTTTCCCCAGTGCCCAGGCTGCCGTGGACTCAGGCATCATCCCAGGGCACCAGGACGGCAGCTGGCACGGAAAGGGCTGGACGAGCCGACTTTTAAGGGGTCTCGCAGCTCCTAGCACCTGAGACTCTGACTCCACAGCTCCGTGATTCCGTTTCTCTCACACCGTGGAATTCTCCATAAGAGGACCTCTGTGGCTTTTCCTTGCTCAGCACCCAGTCTGCGCCTTCTGTTGGCAGCACTCTGTCATCCTTCAGGAAATCACTTCTCCACTCTCAGTCCATGTGGTCTGGGGGAAGCTGGCCTGGACTTCTTTTCCCCTTTGCTGCCCCGGGGGTTGGGCACAGGGACCCTCTAGCCCTGAGCTATGTCCCCAGCCCAGCCCTCTTTGAGACAGGGTCTCTCTAGGTTTCCCAGGGTAGTCTTGAACTTGTGGTCCTCCTGCCTCCACCTCCTGAGTAGCTGGGATTACGAACATGCACCACTGCACCTGGCTCTGACCTTGACTTTCTCCCACCAGACTCCAGGGCAGCCAAGTGTGCCCAGCCAGGCCAACCGGCAGATCTCATCCCCTGCTGCATCCAATGAGACCTAATCCAAGAAATTTTGCTGACATGGAAAGTAAAATTGCCAGCAACTGGCTTGATGCCTCTCTGGAGGTGCCACAGACTATGTGACCTCCGTGTGGCAGGAGGTAGCCAGAGAATGAAGCCATCACAGGGAAAGACAGCATAGGCATAGAGGGGGAGAGAGGGGGCGGCAGACTGACTACTTACCATGTATAAGAAAGAGAGACAGAGACCTGACGACATGGTCTGAGCTCCTGGATTCAGCTTGAACTGACGTTGTAGTCAAATATCTCAATCTTGGATTTTTCTGTGAACTGGCCCAGCATACGCTGCCTTGGCATTAAAATTTATTCTGAGCAGAAGAATTTCAAGTCCCTGAAATCTTTTATCGTCCAAAAGAGGTTCATTGTCAAAAATTTTCTTCCAGGGAAGATTCACTCTGATCACTGGAGATTTGAAGTCACCACACCTAAATGGACATTGTCACAAAATTATCTTCTCTCTTATTATTCTCCTAAGGGCCCATTTATCTTTCCCCAAGTCCTTTGTTTTCCTGTGAGTGCTCTCCGTGCCTCAATTAAAATGGTATATAAATCCCAGATTATGTTTTCTTTTTTCAGTATTTGGTACCAAGCCCAGAGTCTCAGGCAGGTTAGGCAAGCACTCTACCACTGAGATGCATCCCCAGTTCTTTTTCTGTCTTGTGGCAGGGTCTTGCTAAATTGCCCTGGCTGACCTTGAACTTGTGATACTCCTGGCTCAACCAGGAGTTGTAGCTAGAATTGTAGACATGCTAACCACTTTTTTTTTTTGCAGTTTACCATGAGTTATATCTGTTGTCCACAATCACCCTGTTGAGTCACATTTTTCTGTGAATTTCTGTGAGTACATGATTAAATCTCTCTCTTCTCTTACTAATCAGTCTTTTGTAAGTTTAATTTGCAGGCCCCAATCACTAGGCATATAAGGGTAGAAGCAAAGTTTTTTCTCCCTGAGACATCGGTTATATAAGCAAAAATCTCCTGACATAAGCTTCCACGACTCCAATGTTCCACACAAAGCCTGTGATTTTCTGCATGACTTACTAAGCCCTAAATTTGACTTTATTTTTTTTTTAGGAGAGAAAGATTTCAGCAGTGATCTAGACCCTTAAGGTCTTCCTTGGTTGCCTGAAATCAAAGGGATTTGCCCAGGAAACCTCACAGCTCCTGACTTCATCCCTGCCCTGCCCACATCCCCAACATACACCCCTGGGCAGCCCTGCTGTCTGCTTAGACCTTCAAAGGGGATGTCACAGGTCCTGGGGTGCCAGTTATTTGTTCATCTGCCAATCTGACATGTACTCAGAGCACTGACTGTTCAAGATGAAACCCTTCCTCTTCTCCCTCTTCTTCTTCTTCTTCTTCCTCTTTTTTTTTTTTTTTTTTTTGGTGGTACTGGGGATTGAACCCAGGGCCTTGGACATGTCACTGAGCTACACCCCACAGCCCAGAGGCCTTAGGATTTGGTGAGGAGAACTTATCAATAAAAAGAATTTCACTAGAATGTGATTAGTGCTGTAGGAGACATAAGTATAGAGAAGAGGCTTCTGGACCAGGTGAGAGCAGCCGGCTTGGCACAGAAGCTTCTGGAAGGGGAGCAACCTCTAGCTAAAATGCACAACAAAGGCATCAGCAGGGGAGAGGGTGACGGATGAACTTCCCAGGCAGGAAAAGGGAACAGAGGAGGTTCCAAGCCCAGGGAAAGGCCATGGCTGGTCAGAGGAGCGGGCTGTGGTCGGTTGGTGTGAGGAGAGGTTCAGGGGATTCCCAGCAGGGAGTAGAGCAGCTGGGCCACTCTTGACAAGCCAGCTTTGACAGGTCTGCTTCTTGCATGTGGGAACAGACAGCAAGCCGTGCAACCCAGGGCAAGGCCTGACTCACGTCCACAGAGGAGAAACAGGCTGGCAGAGACTTAGCCCGGTTTCCAGGCCAGTGGGGCGCGTCGGAGCCCTTGAGAACAAGCATCGGTGAGCGCGTTGTCCACAGAGAGCTTGGCTCACTCCCGGATGGAACTTACTGGAGGCCAGTGAAGGAAAGCCCTGTATACTTGGGAAAAAGCTGTGACTTTGTTGCCAACTCAACAATTTCTCCTCGAGTCCCCGCTTCCTCAAGCATGTCTTGAGTCCTATAGGGCCTATGAGGACAGGAAACTACTCTGGGCAAATATAAGCACTTTTTAAGGCTAACTTTCTTTTGGGTACCGGGGATGAACCAGGAGCCCTTAGCTACAGAGCCACATCCCCACCTCTTTTTATTTTCTGAGACAGTGTCTCACCAAGTTACTGAGGCTGGCTTTAAACTCATGATCCTCCGGCCTCAGCCTCCTGAGCTGCTGGGGATTACAGGTGTGCGTCACCATACCCAGCATGTGTGTAGAACATTCTTTACTCCTTTTACTTTTTAATGATACCAGAAATTGAACCTAGGGGCATTTAACCACTGAGCCACATCCCCTAACCTTTTTATTTTATTTTAAGACAGGGACTTGCTAAGTTGCTTAGGGCCTCACCACATTGCTGAGGCTGGAGTTGCTGGGATTACAGGTGTGGGCCACCTCTATGGGCTCTTTCCCTTCTCCTTCTTCTTCCTCCTCCTCCTTTTTTTTTTTGTACTAAGATTGAACCCAGAGCCTCATGCATGCTAGGCAAGTTTTCCACCACTGAGCTCCATTTCAGCTCCTTTTATTTCATTTGGAGACAGGTTCTCATTAGGTGGCTTAGGTCGGCCTCCTACTTGTGATCCTCCAGCTTTGCCTGCAGGAGGGGCAGGATTACAGGCATGAGCCACCATGCCCAGCAAGCATCCCTGTTACCAGTAACCTAGCCCAGGGACCCTGTCTGGATCCTGGCTGGCTCTGAATCCTCCTGCCTGCCCATATAAGAAATGGGCAGGTGATGAAAACACAGAACTTCATCCACTTTGGTCAAACTGAGGACAAGCAGCCAGAGTAGGCTGCTGGTGACCACCCTTTCTTGGGGGACCACATCATTCTACTCACCCTTTTTTTAAAAAATATTTTTTTAGATGTCAATGGACCTTTATTTATTTATATGCAATGCTGAGGATCAGACCCCATGCCTCGCACGTGCTAGGCAAGCTCTTTACCACTGAGCTACCGCCCCAGTCCTCGTTACACTCACTCTTTGAGACTGTTTGTCACATAGCCCTGGCCGGGCACAACGGCACATGACTGTAATCCCAGTGGCTTGGGATGCCAAAGCAGAAGGATAGTGAGTTTAAAGCCAGCCTCAGCGATTTAACGAGGCCCTAAGCAACTTAGCAAGGCCCTGTCTTAAAATAAAAAATAAAAAGTGCTATGGATGTGACTCAGTGGTTAAGTGGCTATAGGTTTGATCTCTGGTACCAGGAGAGAGGGAGACAGAGAGAGACACAGAGACAGAGAAAGACAGAGACACTTTGTTACATGGTCTTAATCTCTTCCTGGCCACAGGTGGACCTGGCCATGGGCCATGCCCAGCCAATCATGACATCCCTCTTTTGGCAACGGCAATGGGTCCCTGATGTGCCCTCAAGCCTTATAGAGGCCAACCAGGGGCTGCCTCAGGCAATGAGCTCTCCTTCCTGAAGCCGGAAGAACAGGAGTCTGTGCGTGAAGTCACTTCTTAGAAGGAAGTGACACTAAGATGATGATGATGTAGACGTCATTAAGCATTTCTTTTCTTTTCATTTTGGTACTGAGAACTGAACCCAGGGATGAGCCACATCCCCAGCCCTTATTATTTTTTGAGACCGGGTCTTGCTAGCTTACTTAGGGCCTCGGTAAGTGCTGAGGCTGACCTTGACCTGGAGATCCTCCTGCTTCAGCCTCCTGTGTCGCTGGTATTACAGGTGCGCACCACTGTACCTGGAATATCAAGCATTTCTTGAAGCTGGCATTTCATTAATATTTTCCTTATTGGGTGGCGCCATTCCCCTTACCTCTAGCCACAGGAATCTTAAGCTATTTGACATGCAAAGCCTGGAGCATGGGATCTGCCACATAAGGCTCGTTGAATAGTCACTCAATGAGGAGGGTGATGATGATAGTATTCCCTTCACCGCCACCTTTTCCTTCCCAGCACACAGTATCATTCCCGCTTCTTCCCCTGGCCTGGGGAAGGGGCTGCCGGCTGGGGGCTTCCTATTTTCAAGGATGGGCAGGGGCAAGGGGCTTGGTGACAGACAGGTCAAACTACCCAGCACCTATAGTCAGCAAGGGGCTGGGGCAGCCCTGCTGAGGTCCCCATCCTGCCTACCAAATACGATCTGGATCAGCTGCAGAGCAGAGCAGGAATAAGCTGGAGTCGGACTGACCTAGTTTGAATTCCACTGCTGCAGCCATGTGACCTCGGAAAGGTCACTTTATCTCTCTGAGCTTCTGTTTCCTTGTCTATAAAAACAAGACAATAATAGCCCCTGTCTCTGTAAGAGAGTCGTAAAGATTAAATGAGGGGGGAACCCTAATATTAACATCATGCTTTAAGCACAACATTGTTCTAAGCGCTTTGCAAACTGTTAGTCCAGTGAACCCTCAACAAAAGCCTGCGTGGTAGCTGCTATTAATTCTTCCCACTCGATCAGAAGTTGAGGCACAGAGAAGTTATATGGAACTATGGAACCCAGCAGTTATGGTCTATCCTATGATATCTGAAAAGCAGGGAAGGATAGTTGGAACTCAGATGCCTCCTCTCCTGGGTCTTTGCATATCTGGAAGCTTCTACAGATAGCTCTGCAAAGCTGGGACATGCTGCAAGATCCAAGCTCTCTCTTCTCTGGAGGAGGAAGGGGAGGCCTGGTCTGAAGCTCAGTAATAGAGCACTTGGCTCGCTCTTGTGAGGTGCTGGGTTCAATCCTTGGCACCAGGTAAATATTAAACAAATCAATAAAGATATTGGGTCCATGTACAAGAAAGAAAGAAAGAAAGAAAGAAAGAAAGAAAGAAAGAAAGAAAGAAAGAAAGAAAGAAAGAAAGAAAGAAAGAAAGAAAGAAAAAAAGAAAGAGAGAGAGAAAGAAAAGGAACGGAAGCTGCCTGAATAAGCCCATCAACCCCTCTGGGGTCTGAGAGAAATTGATGCAGCAGTCGCTATCAGTCAGGAGGCAAGGGACCTGCTCTGGCAAGATCCGGGATAGATAGATGTTCATGGGACCCTCTCTTTAAGGCAGCATTCAGCTCCTGTGACTTTATCACACAAATCTTCTTGCACACAAGTGCATAAAGATTTCTGCAGAAGGCTGTTCACCACAATGTGGATTATGATTAGCAGAAGATGGGGGAGGGGCTCACTTGACCAATAGGAAGTGATTTCACTGAGCAAATTATGGCACGTTGGGACCTGGAAGCTGTGTGCTCCTCCTCTGTCTTGCCCATCTGTATGTGCTGACACAGGCTGATCTTTGAAATAAATTATGAAGTGAAATATGCAAGTATAGAATGATGTGTCATATATTTGTGTGTGTATGTGTGTGTGAGGATGTGTGTGTGTGTGTGTGTGTGTGTGTGTGTGTGTGTGAGTAGGCTTGCACAAGCATCTCTTGCTATCCAACTCAGTTTGGCTTCTGAATTCAGACAGGGAGGGTCCAGAAAGCAGGAGCTACAACACCATTAGAATCCTCACTTTTTAAAATTTCATTTCAGGTAGCAAATAGCAAGAGTTGGGAGTGTGATTAGCTCATCTAAGAGTGATCTGAATCCACATGGTTCCTGCATTGGAATGGTATTTGGATAACCAAAGTAGATAGTAGGGATTCATGTGTTTGTATAACCTCGTGTGTGTGTGTGTGTGTGTGTGAGTGTGTGTGCGTGCGCACACAGGCACGCATATATACTCTCTGGGAAGATACACAAGAAATTGGTTATTTGCATTTGCTTCTAGGGGTTGTAATTGAACCTTGGGTGTATGTGGCAGAAGGGAAACTTAATTCTTCGATTTACATATGTTGTGGTAATTTTTGTTTTTGTTTGTTTTTGTACCAGGGTTTGAACCCAGGTGCTTAATCACTGAGCCACATCCCAGCCCTTTTTATTTTTTTTTTTACTTTTATTTATTCTTAAATAATTTGTAGATGTTGACAGACTTTTTATTCATTTATTTATATGAGGTACTGAGAATTAAACCCAGTGCCTCACACATGCTAGGCAAATACTCTACCACTGAGCCACAACCCCAGCCCCTATTTTTTATTTTGAGACAGGGTCTGACTAAGTTACTCAAACTGACTTTGAAGTTGGTGATCCTCCTGCCTCAGCCCCCCAAGCCACTGGGATTACAGGCATGCATCACTATGCTCCCAGCTATTTTCGTAATGTTGGAATTTTTTGAGAGCTGGAGTCTCTGTCCCCTCCAATTCAAGCCACTCAGACCAATAAGAAACAGTGGGAGTGACATTATATGACTTTTTTTTTTTTTTTTCAATACTGGGGGTTGAAACCAAGGCTCTCAACCACTGAGGTACATTCTTAGTCCTTTTTGTTTTTCTTTTGAAAGAGGGTCTAGGCTGACCTCCAACTTGTGATCCTCCGACCTTGGCCTCCCAAGTTGCTGGGATCATAGGCATGCACCACCATGCCTGGCCATTATGTGACTTTTAAGGCCATAAAAAGTCACATAGCCACTACTGGTTCTTTTGATTGCTTGCTCTTGGCATGCTGTCTCCCAGATCCCAGTCACTAGCCCAAGCCACAAGGAGTGGCTCCATGGAAACAATGTGGGCCAGAGTCCCATTTGAGCTTCCAGTTGACAACTAACATCATATGCCAATCCTGTGAGTGAGCCATTATGGAAGCTCAGTTCCAGGAAGACATTGAAATGCCTGCACCCCCAGCTGCCACGTGACCACAGAGTCACCAGAGACCCCAGGCAAGAACTACCCATCTGAACTAAGTTAATACAGAACTGCAGAGATAATAGTGTTATTTTAAGCCCCTGAGTTTGGGGTGAGTTGTGTATGTGAATATTAACTGGAGCATTTATGTTACCATGCATATTACCTGTTCAAGATTAAGAGTCTCACTGGGTATGGTGGCACATGCTTGTAATCCCAGGGACTTGGGAGACTGAGGCAAGAGGATAGTAAGTTCAAGGCTGAATCTGTCTCAAAATAAACCATAAAAAGGGCTGGGGATGTGGCTTAGAGATAAAGGGCCTCTGGGTTCAATCCCCAGTACCAAAACAGCACCGTTTTTTCCTTGTAAACATACAGGGATGAGTGCTAAAGGTGCAGCATCTAAGATATTCCTCACCAGATACTTTCATTATCTCCATTCCACAAATGAGAAAACTGAGGCTCAGAGGGGGCTTCCATTGTTTGCCCCAGGTCACAGAGCCCCTAAATCAGGAGGCCTCTGGGCCCCAGGGCTGTCAATCATATGGGTCCCTCTTCACTTTCTTCAGTGGGGGCTGTGGAATGGGCCAGGAGCAGAAAATTCAAAGCTCTCAAGGGGAAGTTTCCACTCAGCTCCAGGACAGGGAGCCCAGAGGTGCCAGAACATTGTGTGTGTGTCAGAACATTGTGTGTGTGTGTATATATATATATATTTTTTTTTTTTTTTCTTTTTTTTTTTTTTTTTTTTTTTTTTTTTGCGGTACCGGGGATCCAACTCAGGGCCTTGTGCTTGTGAGCCAGGCACTCTACCAGCTGAGCTATCTCCCCAGCCCAACATTGGGGTTTCGAAGAGAAACAAGAAATCCGATTTTAAGTGCACCCTGTTCCTGTTTAAATATTGGCAGCTAATTTTCCTTCTTTTCTTTCTTTCTTTCTCCCTCCTTCCTTCCTTCCTTCCCTCCCTCTCTCCCTCTCTCTTTCTCTTTCTCTCTCTCTCACTCTTCCTTCCTTTTTTCCCCTTCCTTTCTTCCTTCCTTCTTCTTTCTTTCTTTCTTTCTTTCTTTCTTTCTTTCTTTCTTTCTTTCTTTCTTTCTTTCTTTCTTTCTTTCTTTCTCTTTCTCCTTCCTTCCTTCCATCCTGCACTCTATTTCTATTTAAATATTGGCAGCTTTTCTTTCTTCCATTTCTCCCTCCTCTCTCTCTCTCTCTCTCCCCTTACTCTCCCCTTTCTCCCTCCTTCTCCTCCGCCTCCTTCTTAACGGTGCAGGTTGAAAAGCAAAGCAAACACACCAGCCGAGAGCTGAGGTTTGCCTCTCTGGCCTGGGGATCTCTAGGGAGTCTCGAGCGCAGACATCCTGACTCTCAGCGGAACTTCTCCAGGGACACCGCACAAATTCCACTCCCGAGAGGCTGCGATGGGAGAAGGGCGGGCGGTGGGGAAGACGGGGCTGGCCCGCCTGCCCAGCGCTCCCTGCCCCCGGGTGTCGGGGGACCGCCCATGCTGGGAGGCCCGGCCGCAGGAGCCTGCGATCACTCAGCGGCCGTCACCTGCCAGCCCCCAGCGCTCAGTGCTCCGGGGCTCGGGAGCGGGCGGGCCCGGGGGAGGCCGAGGCTCCGCTGCAGTGGGAACCCGCCCCGCCCAAGCCGCCATTCCCTGCACTTCTCCTCCCGCCCTGCGCTTCACTGGAAACCCTGCCCTGCCTCCCTCCTCGTCCACCCTCGGCTGCGGGGGATCGATCCAGACCTGGCCGCCTTTCGGGCCGCCCCTCCCTCCCTCGCCATGGCTTTGATTCCTCCGGAGCCTGCAGCCCGCTCCTTCTTCAGTCGGCTGGGCTTCCTCTGAGACCCAGCCTGGCAGGGCGCATCGGCGTGATTGATGAGCTAAGTCGCTCTGGCTGGCAGGCGGGTGGCAGGCAGCCAGCCAGAGATGCGGCTCTCAAAAGATAGCAGAGCAGGCCGGGGGGCGGGGGAAGCCCACGGCTTCCAGGATGCCAGCTCCCGGGGGCCCCCTCCGCTGCCCCCCATTCTGGGCAGAGCAGATAATTACACTGGACCACTGGGTACAGAACCAGACACACGGTGGTCCTTGGCTCCCTCCTGTCCCCCCTGCAAAATGAAAACTCAAGGAGATCAAGAGAGCAGGGTCTGCTCCTCAGTCCCGGTGTCTATATTCATTCATGCATCACTCACTCACTCCTGCAATGTGAGGGTTTGCTCTAAGGATCTCCATGCCGTTGTGACCGCTAGTGTGGTATGGAGGGCGCAGGCTGGTTTGAGTCCAGGGTCCGTCCCTTCCTAGGTACATGACTTTGGCCAGGTCACTTCAGGTGCATGGGCCGCAGCTTCTCTTCTCAAGGTTGACACTGCAAGATTCAGTTGGACAAGGCACATGGAGGGTCTAGAACAGAGCCTGGCACGTTCTATCATTCACCCAACAGCGGAGAACTGAGGTTCCATGATGAGCCAGATTCTGGAGTCACAGGCAACACGGAGGCGGAGAAGCTCCCTGGTCTGAAGTGGTTTATCTTGGAGAGAGGGAAGGCTGACAGCAAATACATAACTGAATGGGCAGACATACCTGGTAGAGCTAGGAGCTGGGTGGTGGTGAGCAGTGGTGGGAGGGTGGATAGCCGTGAAGGGCCCTCCAAGGTGGTGACCCCAGAGTTGCGTTTGAATGAGGAAGAGGTGGCCAGGTGAAATCTAGGGACACGGCATTCCAGGAAGAGGAAATAAACCTCGGCATATGGAAGAATCAGAAAGGGAGAAAGACACAGAGAGAGACGGCCGTGTGGCTAGAGCAGAGAGGAGACCGGGGATTAGGAGATGAGCCCAGAGCCACAGGCATGCCAGACCAGCGAGGGCTTGTAAGCCAGGATAAAGGTTACAATATTTTTTTTTTTTTTTTTTTTTTTTTATCTTTTAGGTACCAGGAATTGAACCCAGGGGCATTCAACCACTGAGCCATATCCCCAGCCTTTTTTATTTTTTTATTTTGAGACAGGGTCTTGCTAAATTGCTGAGGCTGGCTTTGAATTTTCAATCCTCCTGCCTCAGCCTCCCGAGTCCCTGTGCATGTGCCACCACACCTGGCTTGGAGGGTCTTATTACCTCAGGCAGATGAGGGTTGCTCAGAGAGAGCCTTTGCCTGCATCCTCTGGCCCTCCATTCAGAGAACAGGAGCAACAAAAGGTCATATTTGGGGGCAACACCTCCTGACCTCCTTACTGGTTGGGCACCAGAGGCAGCCATGGCAGATTCAGAATGGCTTGAGAGGAAGAGGGGAGAGCTTTTCCTGGATACTGGGAGGAGGGAAATCAAAACCAAGATACCCACCATGTCGCCTGGGTTTTCTATTTGAGCCTATGAGGACCGGCAGTGCTACTTCCTGACACGGGGACTAGAGAGACAGCTTTTATGGACAAGTATCCTGCTTTGTGCAGAAAGAATAGAGGACACAGCACTTAGAGGCAGTGGCCTCTGTCTGGGGAGCCAGAGAAGTGGGCAGGCAATGACATCCAGTGTGACAGGGGCTGTGATAGGGAAAGAAAAGGGGCTGGGTGTCCCTGAATATGGCTTCCCAGGAAGGACCCAGGCTGACAAGCTGCGGCACTGTCTGCAGCCTCCCCTGCCCTCCTTCCTCTCTCTGCTCCTGACCCTCTGGCCTGCCTTTCTCCTGAGAAGCCACTTCCTTTCCATCTCCGAGCCGTGCACAGGCTGCTGCTGCCTGTTGCCTCTTCCGGAAATGCCCGCACCCCACCTGCCACCTCATTCTTTGTTTCTAGGTTCATATTAACTTGCATTGTTTTTCTTTGTTTGCTTCTGCCGCTGGGGACGGAGCTCAGGGTCTCTTACATGCTAGGCATCACACTACCACTGAGCTACATCCTGAGCCTTGTTATCTTTTTTTATTTTTCCTTTTTGGCACCAGAGATTGGACCCAGGGACCCTAAACCTCTGAGTCACATCCCCAGCCCCTTTTATTAAAAAAAAATATTTTATTTTGTGACAGGGTCTTTCTAAGTTGCTGGGACTGGCCTCAAATTTGCAATCCTCCTGCCTCTGCCTCCCTTGTCACTGGGATTACAGGTATGCACCACTGCCTGGGCTGCTGCTGCTGCTTCTTCTTCTTCTTCTTCTTTTTAATAGAATTGTTTAATTGATTGTCTCCTCTCATAAAAATCTAAGCTCCCAGGGAACAGGGACAAAGTGCGTCTTGTTCACTCCTGGGATCTCAAATCCTGGGCACAGTCTGGCACCAGCTGAATACTGTATGAGTTGAATGATGAATGAAGAATCGAAGGCAAGGCCTGAAAAACAAATGGGTTAGATGGGCAAAGGGCAGGGAGGTAGAGTACTCCAGGCATGGGCATGGAGTGCACAGGGGGTGCCGGCACGGTCAGAGAACCAAAAGGAAAAAAAGTGAAACTGTCTTCGCGTGCTCTGTGCCCTAGGCTCGGCCCACGGAAGGTCCTCAGTGAGCGTGAGGCCTCCTTCTCTCTCCCTCCTTTGTTTCATGAATAGAAAAATAAGCAGGATGGTACCTGCCTGGGAGCTCCTGGGAAGGGGACTGGGCCTCAATCTCACCCCACCCCCAGTCCAAAGTACCTGGCTTAGGCTGGCACCAAGTAGGTGTTCCATGGTGTTTGGACATTGATATTGAAAGGACATCATCTCCGAGCTGCAAAAGTGACGGTATTGGATAATTCCAGAACGTCAGTTCAGGTCTTCACAGCCCCCATCTGCCTCCTGTTACAAAGGGCACAGCTGAGGCCCAGAGAGGGGAGTGAATCTTTACAAGCTCACACAGTAAGCCAGTTGCAGAGATGAAATGGAATGGGAGTCCCCCAACCCTGACCTCCTTCATCATCCACCTCCTTCCCCCTCCAGTCTCTGCTTTTCAAGATGTCTGAGGTAAGCAGATTGGAGCCAACAGGAAATCCCCTGTGCCTTTAATCAGGGCCAGGGCATTGGGTTTCAGTGAGGGCAGATGGATGACCCATTAGTGAGCCATACTGAGTTCCTGGAGCTTCCATTAGTGCCTCTGATTAACCCGTTAGGACCCACCAGAAGCTGGAAGCACAAAACCCTAGCAGGAAGGAAGGAGTCACTGAGTAGGTCAGTTCGATGAGGAGAGAAACGGAGTCAGGAGTTCCAAGCAGTGTCAGGGATGACAAGCACCAGGCAGGACAATAAGCTCAGAATCATGTCGCTCTGATGCTCAGGGGAACCTGCTGAGCCAGCCCATTGTACAGATGTGAAAGCTGAGCCATGGAGAAGAGTTTGCTCAGTCACTCATGGAGAACCAGGGGTCCTGCCCTTCACTCTACCTATGGGAGTCAACATGTAGCCAGAACTACAGCCACCGTGCTAAGTGCTTTGCATGACATTATTTTTGTTCTATTTTCATAGCAATTCTGGGAGGTAGGTGACATCACCTGATTTACATGGCACAGTTGCTATCCTGTTGGGCAGCAGAAAGTCACCCTTTGATAAATACTGTCTGCTAAGCCCTCCACACAGGGCATGCTTTTTATTACAACCACTTCAAGATAATATTAACTTCCAATTTACAAGTGGAAACCCCAGTGCTTACTAGACTTAGTGGCACATGCCTATAACCCCAGCAACTGAGGCAGGTGGAGTGCCAAGTTAGTGGGCCAGCCTCAGCAACTTAGCCAGACCCCTGCCTCTCAAAATAAGTGGCTGAGGCTGGCCTCTAACTTGTGATCCTCCTGCCTTAGCCTCGCCAGTCACTGGAATTACAGGCTTGTCTTTCAAAATAAAATAAAACAGGCTGGGGATGTGGGTCAATGGTAGAGCACTTGCCTAGTATATGCAAGGCCCTGGGGTACCATCCCTAACACCACCAAAAATAAAAATAAAAAAAGAAACTCCAAAGCACAAGGAGATCAAGTGACCTACCTAATGTCACATATACACTCATGGATAGTGTTAGAAGCCCATTTGTATCTCTCTGAAGCTGAGGTTTTGGGCTGCTCCCCAACATAGATGTGATTGGTGATCCCTGCCTATACCCCCAAGCTATGGCCATGGTTAATGAGGCTTACCTGCAGCCTCAGCGCCCAGACCCACTCATCCGAGAGTTCATCTATTCACGCACACGTTCACTCAACATAAGGTTGAGTGCTAGACTGTCCCAGGCCTTGGCTTAAATGACCAATGGGATCACAGCGCACTGTAGCTCATGTTCTCCTCAAGGGAAGGGACAGAGGACAAGCAATTCCAATACGTAGGAATGGGTGTTGTGCCCTGACCTTGTTGTAGGCACAGAAAGGGCCAAGCTGAGTCTTGTAGGCCAGTTGCGTGTTGTCCAGGCAAGGAAGAAGTCAGAGATCTAAGAGAACCAGCCACAGTACCAGCCACAGCCGGGAAGGGGATGAGAGGTAGAACTGCAGAATCTAGAAGGGGCTGGACTTTGGGTTTTCTCCTGGAGACAGTGGGAAACCATTGCAGGATATTAGCATGGCAATATCAGAGTTTGGTGTACTCGGAGAAGACCCGGTGGTAGGGGGTGGATGGGTGGAGGCTGGAGTTTGCAAGGAGGGCTTGGGGTTGATTAGATCTGATTTTGGCATGGAGAGCTGGAAACCTAGCTTCCAACTAGGATGACAAGCACAGGGTGGGCTGGGGAGGGTAAAGACCCACAGAAGAGAAGTCTGGGGAAGAGAGACAAGTTCTACCAGGGAGTGTCGAGTGTGAGACAGCTGAGGGATGCCCAAGGCACTCAGATCCGGGAAGTAGCCTGGATTTCAGGAGAGCACAGTCTAGAGGTTGTGCAGAGAACTGGCTCCTAGTTTTCCTTGCCTGTGCCTCAATTACTTATTTGTGAAGTGGGTGATAACATTACCTACCTCAGGGAGTGTGAAGATTAGATGAATGAAAATATGTAATTGAGGAATAAGTGCATCATATAGTACCAGGCGCATGAGGGATGCTGGACGAAGGTTAGTTGAATGGCCAGGCGTGGTGGCACACACCTGTAATCCCAGGGCTCGGGAGGCTGAGGCAGGAGGATCTCAAGTTCAAAGCCAGCCTCAGCAACAGAGAGGCTCTAAGCAACTCAGTGAGACCCTGTCTCAAAATTTAAAAAAATAAAAATTAAAAAAGGTTAGTTGAGTGAATCTAGGAATAGATGGTTCTTTCAGTTGTGACTGACAGTAGTGACTGACACCTGTAATCCCAGGTACTCTGAAGTCAAAGGCAGAAGGATTGCAAGTTCACAGTTAGCTTCTGCAACTTGGCAAGACTGTCTCAAAAAGAAAAGGGCTGGGAATATAGCTCAGTAGTAAAGTGCCCTTGAGTTCAATCCCCAGTACCCACCCCCAGAAGAAAGGTAAGACTCAGCACGGAATTCATGAGTTAATCATTCAACCATTCATTCAGCTGGTACAATGGTCCTCAACTAGGGGCCACTTTGCCCCCCAGTGAATACCTGTCAACGTCCAGAGACAAACCTGGGTATCACAAATGGAGCTGGGAAGGTCAAGCACCTAGTGGCAGAGTCCAGGGATCCCACCCTGCACATGACAGTCGCCCACAACAGAGAATTCTCCAGCCCCGATGTCAACAGTGTGGAGGTAGAGAAGCCCTGATTTCCACCACGCCTCCGTGCCTCCGTGGAAGGCGCAATTGTACATTAGAGGAGGGAGGAGCGTCCTAATCAGGTGTCAGGTGCTGCTAAGCGTTATGGAGGGAGCTACAAAGAGCTGGGGGTTTGGAACTGCTGGGCGAAGGCCCGAGAAGCTGCGGGGAACTTGGTATCATTTATTCTGAAAATACTTCCGCAGGGACCCCTGCGTGGCGGGCACTGTTCTTGGCTCTGATCATGGATCAGAGGGTACCACGGTCACGAATTCCTGCCCCCAACATTGATACGGCCCGCTCCCCTGACACTGGTGTTTCAGAGCAGGCAGGGATTCTGGCATCCCTGGTCCCTAAGGGTGTTTGGTGATAATGAAGAAAAGTGCTTCCCCCTGGTCACTGAGAAAGTGACATTAGGCTTCCCGGTAGTGGGGACCAGCGGAACGTAGGAGCCCTGGCGTGGGAGCTCGCATTCAGGGGTAACCTAGGGAAGGCTGGGGTGGCTGAGAGAAGCACCAGGAAAGGAGTCGGGGAAGAAATGGGGTCCAGGTGACTGGGTCTTGCAGGCCACCGAGGTGAAGAGGGGCGCCTCAGCAATGTCAGCAGGGGCTGCAGGAGGTCAAGGGCACCGTAGGGAGGGTTAGGAGTACCCTGCAAAGGCAGGGAGAGGCCTCAGGGCTCAGACCCACAAGGGAAACCAAGGTAAACTGCTTTAGGGACACGTGGTGTTGTTGACCAGGACTCCTGAGAGGTCGATTGTGGGGAGAGGAGGAAGGAGAGCAATCAAAAACGACACTTTGTCGGGGTTCGAGTGTCTGCGGCTTGAATGTGACTTACTGCCACCGGGAGGCCTGGTGGGAGCAGCGCTGGGGAGGAGACCGCAGAGTCTGGGGCGGGGCTGGGGCTCAGGGGTGGGGCGCTCGCCTGGCACTGCGAGGCTCGGCACCGCATCAAAATAACACAAATAAAATACAGGCCTGTGTCCATCTGCAACTAAAAACAAGAAAACAGCAGAGCCCCTGTGGGGAGCGCAGGCTGGCTCAGCGGCGGCTTCCGCATGGAAGGTCTGGTTAGTGGTTCTACATGGGAACCTGGGTTCAGGGAAGTCGGAACTGAAGAAATAGATGTAGAGTGATTGGCATACGCAGAGATGGCCAGGGAAGGTGCTGGCCACAGCTGGGGACCATGTTACTTGTTTTTTTTCCTTCACGGTTTAAACTCAGGAGCACTCTCCCATTAAGCCATATCCCCAGTCCTTTTTACTTTTTATTTTGATACAGCATCTTGGCAGACTGGCCTCAAACTTGAACTCCTCCTGCCTCAGCTTCCTGAGTAGCTAGCTGGGACTAGCAGCGTGCACCGTGCACCACCGTGGAATGGCCAGCGTGGTAGGAGGAAATCAGGATGTATTTCGTGGGAAAACAAAACCTTTTCAAGAAAGCGTTCCAAGCCAGATGAAGTAATGCACACAGGACTCACAGAGTGCATGAGTAAGGTTCTGCAGGCTCTGCCAGTGGAGGCTGGCCTGGGGGTGACTGCAGTAAAGGTGAGGACCACCTCCAAGAAGCTGGTAGGAGAGAGTAATGGGTTGTGGGCGGCAGTGACTGATGTAGTAAACCCCCAGAAAGGAATGCGTTTGGAAGGAGAAGGGAGGAGAAACCCGTTGTACGATGCTCTGAACGTAAGCAAGATAGTGACCCAAACTCCAGGTTGTATGAGGAAATTAAAAGCAGCTTCCCTTGAGGAGACAGGAAGGGGCCATTGGTCCTGACAGAGGAGAATCTTCCAGAGCAGAAAGGGACAGGGAGTATCCAGGCAAGAAGGGAGGAGCCGGCCATTCTCTGATGAGGAACCCTGAGCTCCTGAGAAGTGGAGGGAGAAGTGGGCACTTGAGTCAAATCAAGGGCTGTGCGAGGACTTGGGGAGCCGGGTCTGGCTGATGGGGAGTGGGCGTTGCGGGAACCCTGGGCCCACGGTGGCGGAGTGTAACAGTTCCCCAAGTGCGTACTACCCAGTGTGGGTTCCGAGCCACTCCCTTAAGAAATGTTTGCAATTATTTTTATGATTTCCCCAGGCTACAGAGAGGGAGTTTTCTGGATTCCTCTGGGACAGTCTTCTCCATTCACCCAGGAGGGGAACAGGCTGGGCCCAGCTGGGATTCCGGGAAGCAGACAGAAACCGTGGTGGAGGTGGAGTGGCAGAGCCAGGGAGACCCCAGGGCTGCCCTCCAGCTGTTCCAGGTTCCTTATCAGCCAGAAGCTCCAGTTTCCCCAAACACAGGATCAGATGCTGCTTCAGAGCCCTAGGAAGCTGGGTGTGTCTTCTGTGCTTTGGGAGAAAAAAATAAAAGGCTTTGAAAATCCATGTGCCCCAGTAACCAGCTGGCCGAGTGCAGGACCACCTTGGATCAGGCAGGGGAATGGCAGGCTTTGCTCCGAAGCCCAAACTGGGTCCAGCACTGAGCAGAAAGCATAAAAGGCAAGGAGTCAAGTCGCAGGCGCCACCCTATTCCCACAGGGAGAAGCTGCAGCTGACCCAAAGAGACCCCTGGGGCCCAAATGCAGGGCCCGCATCTCCCCACCAAGAGGGAGGCAGCGCCAGATCTGGCTGTTAGCCACATGCTGGGTGGCCTCCGGCAGGTTGCCGCCCATCTCTGGGTCTCAGATTTTCTCAATTAAAAAACAAGAGGCTGGACCTGATTTATTTCTTTCCTTTTTTTCAAGGGTATCAAGATTGAACCCAGGGGTGCTTCACCATTGAGTCACATCCCCAGCCCTTTTTTGTATTTTATTTAGAGACGGGGTCTTTCTGAGTTGCTTAGGGCCTCGCTAAATTGCTGAGGTTGGCCTGGAACTTGCGATCCTCCTGCCTCAGCCTCCAGAGTCCTTGGGATTACTGTTGTGCACCACGGCACCTGGCTGGCTCTGATTTCTCTAAGGTCCCTCCTGGTTGGAACAGTCCCCGCAATGCCCTTCTTTCTCCGTATTTGAAACTCTTCCCTCCCCCACGGCCTCAGGGTGGACCCTGGGTTATCTCGATGGCATTTATCCAATTGGCCTTGGAGAGAGAAGTGTCGCTGAGCAGCTGTTGTTTACAGCAGAGGTACCTCTAAAGAGCCAGCGAGTGAAGATTTTGAGCTTTGCAGGTCCAAATCTTCTGCCATGGTTGCAAAAGCAGCTGTGGATGAGACGTAAACCAGTGGGTGTGGATGAGTTCCCATGAACCTTTGTTTATAGCAGCTGAAATTTGAATTTCTTGTAATTCTCGTGAATTCTCAAGAAGCTTTATCCTTTTCGACTTTTTTTTTTTTTCTCACCATTTAAAACCCTAATAACCACTGCTAGCTAGCAGGCTGTACTAAAACAGGAACATGGCTTTGTGATGTGGTCTTCAGGGCTGGCTCCTCTGCCTGTCTGGAGCTGTGTCCTTCTCTATAAGATACCCTGGGGATGAAGGGAGACAACAGATGAAGCTTACTGTGCAAGCATTGTTATTCTTGGTGTTGCTGACTTATGTCCCCAGCAGAAGGGGACTTATGGGTTGGGTGGCTTGCCCCATTTCCTGAGTGCTTATGATAAGACAGATACTGTGCTAGGTGCTCCATGCACTGTCTCATTTAATAATCTCAGAAGAAAGAGATAGTGACAGACCTGCACTTTAAGGGTCAGAGAGGTCAGAAAGACTACAGGGCTGAGAGTCAAGATTTGAACTGAGTGTATTGGGTCTGCCTCCAGCTCCTCTTCCCCTTTTCCTCTGAACAGAGCAGGCATTGCTTAGTCTAGTGCTGTCACTGTGTAAACAGAACACTGTTTTCCTGGATGTCTGAAACCTCTCAGGTGACCAGAAATAGCACCTTTAGGTGCAACTGCTATTTTGTTCTTCTTTTACAGATGAGGAAACCAAGGCCTGAAGAGTTTAAGTAAGGAGTGGACGTTTAGGCCTGTCAGACCCTGTGACTGGTCTCTTTCTAATGAGAGTAGCCACAGAACAACCAGCTACCAGGCCCTAAACCTAGGAGCTTCTAGGACTCCTCATTTCCCTGAACCCATGTCCAATTACTGACAAGCTGTTTTGCTTCATTTGAAAATGTATCTGAAAATCTATCCACTATGGGGAAAGAAGGGAGCTGTAGCGTTTGGGGACTACTCTGTCTTTTAAAAGTGCAAATCAGGGGTAGAGATGTAGCTCAGTGGCACTAGGGATTGATCCCAGGGGTGCTCTACCACTGATCTACACCACCAGTCCTTTTTATTTTTTATTTTGAGGCAGGGTCTCACTAAGTTGCCCAGGCTGGCCTCAAATTTGCAATCCTCCTGCCTCAGCCTCCTGAGACCTGGAATCCCAGGCATGCTCCACCTGGCTTAATCTTTTCCTTTTTCTAAAATGGGCCCATGAATGGTGCACGTCTCAGGAGGTACACAAGGGTCTCAGTGCGTCTCCTGCCTCTGCTCTCAGAGGCAGCTGCTGGGATAGCCAGTCCCTGGTGTGTCTGCCTCTCTGTGGTGGGGTCACTCAAGGGGGGCCTGCGGTTGCATCCCCAGGCTCTGGGCAGCCCTAGGGACCACTCCCTGGTGGAAGAGAGCTGTCAGCTCTCCATCTATGAGAGGCCCCGTGGAGGGTGAGGCCGGGATGACTCATTCTGGGCTGGAAGGTTCCCAGCTCTAGGGCGGCTGGAGGACCCCATGCAGGGAACAGCCAGGGCCTGCTGTCCCCACTGCAGTGTGTGCTGGTCCTCTTGGCCAAATGACCACAGACGCCAGGTGGCCTGACGAAGGGCGAGGAGCATCCTGGACACTCGGGGAAAGGGTCTCACTTTCTGGTGGTCCCTCTGCAATTCCAGCCTAAAACTTCCCCAAGAGGGCCAAAAATGCAGTAAAAAAAAACCCTCAGCTTAGTCCAAACATGAATTCAAGTAAGATTAAGTTAAGATGAATAGCAGAGAAACCCAGGAGGGACACTGATGTGCTCTGAGGTTGACAACTCCATCCCCCACTGGGGACTGAGCCCAGGGGCACGCCACCCCTGAGCTCCCTTCTCAGTTCTTTTTATTTTTTATTTTAAGACAGGGTCCTCCCTCCGACTTGCTATCCTCCTACCTCAGCCACTGGAGTAGCTGGGATTGCAGGTAAATGTCATTGTGCCCAGCCTGACAGCTTCATTTCTGAATCATTACTTAGTGACAAGGAATGGGGTGGGGCAGGGGGAAGCCAAGACATCTCCTCCTCAAATTCCATTACCTAGTCAGTTGTGGTAGTGCGAGTCTTAAATCCCAGCTACTGGCGTGACCTGGCCGAGGCAGGAAGATTGCAAGTTCAAGGCCAGACTCAGTAATATATCTAGACCCTGTCTCAAAATAAAAAAATAAAAAGACTGGAGATGGAGCTCAGTGGTAAAGTGCCCCTGGGTTCAAGAGGTGGGGGAGGGGCACTGAATGGAGCTCAGTGGCAGAGTGCTTGCCTGGCACGGGGAGGCTTTGGGTTCAACCCCAGTCCTGCAAAGTGCAAGGGGGCACTTTGCCACACCTTCCCCAAAGCCAGCTCTGCCTCACCTCCTCTAGCCCCACAAGGTAGCCCATGGAGTGTCATCCCCTGTGCTGTCCCATATGTGGCCCTGCCAGGGAGGACAGTTGGGTCCAGAGGATCTGTAGGGAGGGTGGGGCAGGTGGGTGGGGGTGGGCGCTTGGCTGCCTGCCCACGTGGCTCCCATCTGGGCAGTTTTTCTTTATTTTTTTTCGCATTGGACTTCCCAGTAAGACTTCACTCCTACTTTGCTACCCGAATGACACTTGGGGCGAAAACGCCGTCACTAGAGAGGCAGCTGCACCACAGCTCTGGAGTGGGAAGCCGCTCGCTGCTGTGTGACCTTGGGTGGAACAGCACGGCCACCTCCGGCAGCGAGGTGGGAAGATAGTGCAGGGACAGCCTGGCCGCCGGCTCCCGCCTGATGAATGGCCGGGTGACTCAGGGAGGAGGACAGTCCCCTCCAGCTCTGACTGCAGAGCCAGGGTCAGGGTCTCTCAGCCTCGGCATCGCCGGCGCTGGGGCTGCTCTGCCTCGTTGTGGGTGCTGGCCCGCCCAGGGCAGGCTGTCCTGCCTCGCCCCTGGTTTCTACCCACTGCATGCCAGTCCCACCCCCTCCCCGGTTACGACGGACAAAAATGCTTCCAGAAATCTCCAAATGTCCGGAGGAGCCGAAATAACCTCCCGCTGAGAATCGAGGGTCCCGGGGGAGAAGCTGCGGGAAGCCTGGGGGCGGGGGAGCAGCCGGAGTGGGGCGGGCGCGGGAGGGACGCGGAAAGCCGCAGAGCGCGCCCCCCGCCCCCCAGCCACCGTCAGCGTCTCCTGCTCTGTCCCCAGAGGCCACTTGTTTCTGCTGGAGGCTTTCTTCTGATAAGGCTGCAGTAAACTGCGTGTATGTGTGTGTGTGTGTGTGTGTGTGTGTGTGTGTGTGTGTGCGCGCGCGCGCGTGCAGAGGAGACGGGCAGGAGCTGGAGAGGGAAGGAAGGGAAGAGCAGAAGCAGGGGAGGGAGAGGGGGGGGGGGGGGGCTGCAGATGCGGGAAGGGAGGGGGTCCCCAGGTCTTGAACATACCCAAGATCTAGCCCCGAGCATCTGGGAAGCTCTGAGTGCACTGAGGGAGGTGACCCAGTGGTCCCCCTACCCAGGCTGGGAGGGCACCAGCTGCTCCTCGCTCCCCACTCCCCATGCAGACAGCTGCCAGCAGGTCCTGTCCTCCAGGACTCTAAAATCCATCAGAGCCTGACCCCTCCTGCCTATCCTGACTCAGCCACCAGCTCCTCCCTGGTTTCCCTGCTGCTTCCACCGGTGATCTTCCCAGCATTTATCCTCCACAAAGCAGATGGAATGACATATTAAAAATGCAGATCAGCTCATCCACATACTCAAAGCTATCCAATGGCTGCCTCAGTCCTCAGCATCACATCAGATCAAAACCCCTGGCTACAACCTTTAAGTGTCCATGGTCCCCTGGCCTCTCCCTGACCCCAGCTCCTCTCACTCTCCTCTCTCTCTCTCTCTCTCTCTCTCTCTCTCTCTCTCTCTCTCTCTCTCAGCACTTGGATTGGGATGGACTCAAACATACAATCCTCCTGCTTCAGCCTCCTGAGTTGCAGGAATCACAGATGTGAGCCACCTCACCCGCTCTTCTCTCTTTCTTTTACCACCATGCTCCAACCACACAACTCTTCCTTCTATACCTTGCACATGCTAAGCCTGCCATCCCCACCCCAGCTATGGTACAAATTGGAACTTTGCTGGAAACACTCTGCTATCCTCATCCTGCATCCACAGTTCCTGCATCCATAGTATTAGACGTCCACACAAATCTTCCTTTGTCAGACCAGTGGCCTTCCTTGTTCACGCCATCTCAAAATGACCTCTTCAAATATTTGTGCATCATTCTGCTGAATGATCTTTCTTGCTTTTTCCTTTTTTTAAGGCACCGGGGATGGAATCCAGCCACTTGCAAGCACTGGGCAAGCGCTTTACCATTGAGCTACATCCTCAGCCCACCCTGCTGTGTGGTCTTCAAAGAACTTTGGAGCATATGAGAATGATCTTTTTTGTGTGCTCCCCCCCAACTGGAATCTAAATTCCTGGAGGTCAGGACCTTGCCTTCTTTTCTGTATCCCCAGGACCCAGAGTTTGACACATCGTGGGGGCTCAGCAAGCATTTATTGAAAAGAGAAATTCCTGGATGATTCTGCCGGCTCTACAAATTCCACTGCAGACTGCAGCCTCCAGCTCCGCGGTGCTCACAGGCACCACGCGCTCAGCTCAGAGGCCTCGGAGACCGTGATGATGATGGTGTGGGAACAGCGGGTAGCTGTCCTGTGCAGCCAGACACACTGCAAAGAGGCCGTTTGAAGCAAGTGAGAGGATGTTCCAGATCACGGACACTTGGGGACTTGTTAATGATGGACTCGTCATGGTTTCCAGCTGTCTCATTGTTACTCTTAGCCTGGCTTCTCTCTGAGGAAGGACACTCCCTGGTGTAGTGGCTGGTGGGCAGCCGGCCGCTCCGGGCCCCGGGGACCAGCCTGCTGAGCTGACCACCAGAGGGCGCTCCAGGTCACGGCATCCCGGCTCCGCGGCAGCCAGGGGCGGGCTGGGAGGAGCTTCTGTGTTTCTACGGAGGCCTTTCTTCCTCTTACCTGTCTCTGTCTCTCTCTCTCCTTCCGTCTCCCTTTCCTATGCTACTCCCTGACTCTCTCCATCAACAAATCCGCTTTGAGCCTGTCCTGTACTCAGCCCCGGCCTCAGGCAGAGCAGGGACAGAAACATTCCCCAGTGGGGTTTCTGCTCTGCTCACCAGAAAGCTCACAGCCTAACTTAAACCTTTAACCCAACCTGGGAGAGATGAAGCCCAAGGGAGGGCTGCTGAGGACAGTCCTGCAAGAAATGGAGCAAGGAAAACAGAACGTGCAGCAAGACTTTGTCTTCTCTCTGCAGGGGCTCCACATCCCCCCTCTGCACCCCAGCTCCAGCCAGGGTCTCCCGCTCTGGGTAGTCACACAACAGGTGACTTCCTGAGAAGGAAAAAGTTTAAGCACAGTGAGACTTCGTTATCCTACTGAGGGATGCTGAGGGTCCAACTCAAAGTAGGATACGGTGTTAGTCTTGGCTTCAAATCCTGATTCTGCTGCTGGACAACCTTGGGCAGGTTTCCTAACTTCTCTGAGCTCAGACTGCAGAAGTACCAGCCCAGTAGGGTTATGAGATATCAGAGTGCACAGCATTGTAGCTGGAGTTAGGCATTAGCCCAAGGTCATCTGTTGGATGGAGGGAGCAGACCAGGGCCCTGCGTCCCCCTTTTTAAACTCTCAGGTCCCAATTTTTCCTGCTGTGCTGGGAAGAAGCCTTAGGGAACAAAGCAGCCACCTGGTTGGATCCTTATTTGGGGGTGGGGGGGGGGAGTCTGTTACCAGCTCATGTCTCAGTACTGTCCCCAGTTGCTTTCTCTGTTTTCTGGCTATGGGCTTCTCTTGGGGTGACTCCACCCTTCCTCCTGGCCAGGCCACACCTGATCTCCCTTGAAGCTCAGCCTTGAGGTGGAGGGAATGGGGAGTCAGTCCCGACCATTGCTTGAGGGTGGAGGATGGGCTGGCACCACCCTCTCAGAGGACTCTGCCAGTACCTCTGCCAGTGGATTGAACCCTACAGATAAAATCTTACAGATGTGAAACAAAATACGCACACACAGCATTATTCCATTGTAGTTTTGTTTGTTACAAGAAAAACTGGAGATACTCTTCACGTACCATCAGTAGATGATTGGTTAAATATATTATGGTGGAGTCAGAATGAAATAATAGGCAGTTGCAAAAAGAAAAGAAAAGAAAGCAAGACCCTTTATTTGCAGCACTGGGGATCTGACCCAGGGCCTGGCATATGTTAGGCAAGCGCCCCACTGCCGAGCTGTGCCCCTCAGCTACCCTTTAATTCTCAAATGACTTTAAGTTTCTTATGAAAAATTTCAAACAACTTGCTTTCCCTATCTAAGCGTCCATTTTCTCTCCTGTTAAAAGACCTAGAGTCCTTGCTTCAAAACTCACAGTGGGCTGGGCGTGATGTCTCCTGCCTGTAATCCCAGCAGCTCAGGAGGCTGAGGCAAGAGGATCATAAATTCAAAGTCAGACTCAGCAATTTACGAGGCCCTCAACAACTTAGCGAGACCCTGTCTCAAAATGAAAAATGAAAAAAAGGACTGGGGATGTGGCTCAGTGCCTCTGAGTTCAATGCCTAGTTTAAAAACAAAAAACAAAAAACACACACAAAAAACTCACTGTGGCAACTGAGTAACAATCCAGAGGCTGCACAGTGGCTGGCCCTGAAGGTGCCTTCCATGTCTTCTCCACCCCTGCCATTGTGTGTGTGTGTGTTTGTGTGTGTGCCACTGGGAACTGAACCCAAGGGCAATCTGCCACTGAGCTACATCCCCAGGATCCCCACCCCTTCTAATTTTGAGGCAGGGTCTAAGTTGCTGAGGCTGGCCTTGAACTTGCCGTCCTCTTGGCTCAGGCTTCTGCATCGGGATTACAAGTGGGCCCACGGCATCCAGCTTTCTTTTCTCCACTGTGAAACACACTCTGGAAAATGAAAGTGAAGCCAAGCCTGGGGGCCTACCCAGAGAGGGAGCCCTCGCCTGCTAAGCAGCCTTGAGCTTTGGCTCCCTGCTGTCTGGGAAGTCCTGTCCTGAGGTTTACAGCCCCGTGGGTTAGGGTGGGGAGCAGGGGGGATGCAGCAGCTTAGCTTTCCCACTGACTGTTTGGGGGCCCATGATGCCACAGGTAGGAAACCACAGGCCCAGAATTTTCTCAGAGAATTTAGGCAGTCTCCTACCCTACTGCTGGCATGGTGCTTTGGTGGTGTTGGACTGAGTCTTCTGCAGAGCTTGGGACCAAGGTCTCCCTGTCAAGGACAAGATCCCAGTAATGATTAATTGTTACTTCAGCTAGGACTTGCTGTCTCAGGGAACTTCGAGGGGTGAGCCCCATCAACGTGCCTACCACGTACTCCAGTCCCCAGCCCAGGTGAAGAGCCACACCTGTGCATGTGTGAACATCTCCTTGTGTGTCCCTCACATTCAAATAAACAGGTCTGCATATTAAACTGACACATGCGCACTCACACATACACTCTCAAATGCACACCCCCACATTCAATGCTCACACGAAAATGTACACAGACACATCTGTGTTCACACACCCTCCTCAATTCCCACCGTGGTAGATAGTTTTCAAACATGGCTGCCATTGAGTCTTTCATTCTCCATGTGAGTGTGCTGCTCTGCCTATCAAAAAGCAAATTCTAAGGGCTGGGGATCTAGCTCAGTTGGTAGAGTGCTTGCCTCACATGCACAAGGCCCTGGGTTCAATCCCTAGCACCACCACCAAAAAAAAAGGTAAATTCTAAGCTGAGCGTGGTGGCACATGAAGGAGGATCACAAGTGAGACCAGCCTAGACAACTTAGAAACTGTCTCAAAATAAATAAATAAGTAAAATAAAATAAAATAAAAAGGGCTGGAGGTGTAGCTCAGAGGCAGAGTGCTTTACTAGCATGTGCAAGGCCCTGGGTTCAATCCTTAATACTGCCAAAAAAAAAAAAAAAAAAAAGGTAAATTCTATTTTTCTCTTGAGTATTTGTGTTAGAAGCAATGTTCTGAGGTCTAGGCTTGAAGAAAAATGGAAGCTTTTGTTTTCCTCCTCCTGGGAAGCCAGTCCAACCATCCTGAGACCACCATGTTGTGAGGAAGCCCAGGCTATTCACAGGGAGAGAGGAGTCCTGCAGAGGAGTGAGGACATGCCAGACACAGGAGTGGAGCCGCTTGGACCTTCCAGCTCAGCACAGCTGCTGGTCGAACATAGACTAGTGAGTGACCTTCTTGATTATCCAGCTACGTCCTACCTGAATTCCTGACCAATGGAATCATGGGATATTATAAAAGTTGTTATTTTAAGCCATTTTGTTTTGGAATGATTTGTTATCAACAATAGGTAATGGAAATATCTAACCATATCATACATTTACTTACATTCATATATACACAAACTCATGTACTCTTACAAAAAGACAGGCCTGCACACGCATGCACACTCCTCGGCAGTAGGCACTGTTGACTGTCTGTCCAACATCCACTTCCACTGTCTTCCTTCCTGGCAGATGACCATCATGAGCCCACAACCCGGCACATGCTAGGCAAGCAGCCTGCTGCTGAGCTGTGTCTTCCGCCCAGCCTTGCCCTTTGAAAGGCCAAGTCCATCTCCAGCTCCAGAGGTGGGACGCTGATTACTCTAAGCCAATGTTGGTGATCTCAGTCCCCTCAACAGAGATTAGTTTAGCTTTGGTTATGTGACCCAGTTCTAGCCAAGGAGACACGGGGGAGCTGGCTCAGAGCTTCCTCATTCTTAAGAAAGTCATCTAGAAGCAAAGACTCTGTCATTGGATTCTTTTTTTTTTTGGGAGGGTGGGGGCGGGATTGAATTTGGGCCCTCAACCACTGAGCCAAATCCCCAGCCCTATTTTGTATTTTATTTAGAGACAGGATCTCACTGAGTTGCTTAGTGCCTCACTGTTGCTGAGGCTGGCTTTGAACTCGAGATCCTCCTTTCTCAGCCTCCCTAGCCACTGGGATTACAGGCGTGTGCCACCGTGCCCAGCTGTCATTGGATTCTGTAGTGTGTGAATGGGAATATGGAATTGCTGCAGCCATTTTGCAACCATCACAGAGGAATGGTGTAAAGAACTGAGCCCAATGCCCTTACTGAATCAATCAGCCACCTCCAGAGGCCCCCCATCTCTGGCATTCCAGTCACGTGAGATAATAATCTTATTGATTTACTTATTTTTGCACTGTTGGGGATTGAACCCAGGGCCTTGTGCTTGCAAGGCAAGCACTCTACCGACTGAGCTATATCCAATTTTATTTATTGTTTGAAGGGTTTCTTTCTTTTATTTGTAGCTCAATATGTCCAACTGATACCTCCTTCAGTAAACAAAGTCTCCCATTTACGCATGCCCACAAATCCGTCCATAGGCAGATTCTAAGTCGAGCATAGAAAGTCACAGCTGAGAGCCTGGAGTGGGGGCACTTGCTATAATCCCAGCTGCTAGAGAGGCTGAGGCCGGAGGATGGCAAGTCTGAGGCCAGTCTGGGCAACTTAGTGAGACTGCCTCAAAATAAAATAAAGAGGACTGGGGGATGTAGCTTGTGGTAGAGCACTTGCCTAGTAAGTGTGGGGCTCTGGGTTCAATAAAAGTAGCACAAAACAAAAGAAAATAAAACCAAAAAACCACAGCTGAGCATAATAAAGAAGCACGTACTAATATGTAAACGTGGTGATACATCCCTCATATACACAGGAAAGCATACATCTGCATATACAGAGACAAGGATACAGATACATCCCTTCTCACACATGCACACAATTACTTTGTGTGTGTGTGGTGGTGTTGGGGATTGAACCCAAGGGTGCTTTACCACTGAGCTATATTCCCAGTTTTTTTCAATTTTTATTTATTTTTTTAATCAGGGATTGAACCCAGGGTGCTTAACCAGTGAGCCACATCCCCAGCCCTTTCTGTTTTGAGACAGGCTCTTGCTGAGTTGCTGAGGCTGAGTTTGAACTCCTGATCCTCCTGCCTCAGCCTCCCAGGTTGCTGGGGTTTCAGGCATGCACCGCTGTACAGTTAGTCTTTATGAAAATGGCTATTATGAGATGGGGAGCCTGTCCCCACGGCTCTCTGGATTCCTGTCTTGCCGTGTGATCTCCCTCTTGCATGCACTCCCACCATGAAGCCACTGATAAAGCAGGAGTCCTGGCAAGAGCTGGCGCCATGTCGTTCGGACTTTTGGCCTCTAAGACTGTGAGCTAAAGAAACTTCTTTTCTTTTTTTTTTCCGTTTTTTTGGGGGGGCAGGGTGGGTGATAGAAGGCGGGTGTTGCTAGGGCAAGTGCTCTACCATTGAGTTATATCCCCAGCTCAACTTCTTTTCTTTTTAAGTCACTTCAGGTATTTTGTTATAGCAATGGAAAATGGAATAATATACAAACCAAGTCAAATGCCTAAAGGTGTATCATAGAAAGGGCTCCAATCTCAAGAAACATTGAATCTAAGTGAAAGTGTGAGTCACACATGCATGAGAAGCATAGCAGGCAATAAAGGAGGGTTGAGCTGGAAATGTGCCTGGTTGCTGGGAGGTGTGGGTTCTGTTCCTCATTCTGGCATCCAGTGACCTTGGTAACTCAGGTGCTTCACCTCTCTGAACCTCCATCTCCTTATCTGTCAAAGGGATTTAATGACAATAATGGGGATGTTATAATGATCAGATGAGATAACCTATCTGTGACTGCTTTGTGAACTGTGAGGTGCACCATGATCACCTTTCAATCTGGACCAGCATCTCAGAAGGAAAGGAATCCATCCCCTGGTGGAAATTCAGATCCAAGCAGCAGATCAGTGGGATAGTAGGCCATCTGGAGACAGAGCCACCTTTGGATGGCCCTAAAAATAATCCCAGCATGCAGGTGGAGCGAGCACAGCTCTGACATTATAGCATGTGAGGTCAGGGAGGGCGTTCTGGCCTCTCCTCAGAGCCTGTTCTCCTTTGTAGAGCAGCGCACCCCAAGGAGAAAGAAATAGGAGCGACCACTTCTTGGCCTTCTCTGAATGTCCAATCCTTTCCATAATTTAACTGCCTGCTGCACATAATTACTTTTCTCCTGGCTCATGAGCTTAGAGCAATAGTAGTTCCCAATAACTAGAGGCTTAATAAGGCTAAATTATAATGAGTGTCCTGCAGAATTACATACCGCATTAACGCCAAATGAGTTCATTAGAAATTCATTAGGAATGATTCCCGTGGCTGCCACAGGAATTAATCATGGTTAGCCAGCGGCAGGAGAGGGGGCGGTGAATCATTACACAGGGAGCAAGAAGACCTTTTGGCTTCTGATTTTGGCCTGAAGCAATGTTTTTCAAGGGCCAGGGTCTGCTGGGGACGTAAGTTTGGAAGCAAGGTGACTTGGATGTCATTGGTCCTGCCTCTCACCCTCTTCTTCCTTCTAGGCTCTGATCCCAGTTGGACATGAGGGCAAGCCATCTTCTTTTCCCAGCCTGGGAAGCTGAGAAACCATAGCGGGTACTTGCCTTGCATGTTCCTTTGCCCTTCTTCTGCTGGAGTATCTCTAGGTCCCGGCAAGAGCTACCCTAAAATTGATCTTGCAAAATGATAGACATGGGGTGGAAACCGTGTTTTGAATTTTGATCCTTCAAAATTGGTTAGTGATACTCAGTATGATACTCTTTTGTGATGCTGGGCAGCTTCCTGTCGGCCATGGGATTGTGAGGGGAGACCACGACGCTCTCCAGTGTCTGTGTGACTGAACTGGGATGTTCAGCGGCTTGGATGTGTTGAATGCTTTCCATTTACGATGGCGTATTGGGATATAACGCCAATGCAGGTCAGGGAGCCTCTGTCTTTGGTAGGTTCAGGACCTTTGCTAAGTGCCTTCCTTGACTGTTATCCGCTCGTGAGGGTGGGCTTAATGATCAGCTCCATTGTGCCAGCACCGAGGTTAAGTGATCTGTGCAAGTGGTGCAGGCAGCAAGCAGCCAAGCTGGGACTTCGATCCTGAGTGCAGCATGTAAGGATTGGAGGACCATCGAAAGTGGTTGACCAGATGGCATTGCCCCAGGGGATGGGTCTCTTCTCTCCTTCTTGCCGTCTGCTGCTATGTGCTATTTTTTTTGTTGTTTGTTTGTTTGCTGCCCTGGAGATTGAACTCAGGGCTTCACACATGCTAGGAAAGTGTTCTACCACCAAGCTACATCCCAGCCTTTTTTATTTTCTTTTGAGACAGGGTCTCACCAAGTTGCTGAGGCTGACCTCAAACTTGAAATCCTTCTGTCTCAGCCTCCTCCTGAGTCACTGAGATTACAGACACTCTCTTGATATTTAAAGAACTCCC
Source organism: Sciurus vulgaris (assembly GCF_902686455.1). Taxonomy (NCBI): domain Eukaryota; kingdom Metazoa; phylum Chordata; class Mammalia; order Rodentia; family Sciuridae; genus Sciurus; species Sciurus vulgaris. Next base: position 19,920,588 of record NC_136466.1, on the reverse strand, counting down.
CACTACAGGTACCCTGATGGACGGCAGGGGCCAATTCCCAGCGGCAAGCTGAAAAGGCAGATTCTCATGTCCCAGTCCCCCCTGGCAATGAGAGTGCTTGCTCTTAACTTGGGCTCAGTCTCTGAGGCTTGTGATGTAAATAAGCAGGGTCAAGAAAATCTTCTGGTGGCAGTGGTGGCCGTGTCCTGTGCCTGGGGAATGGCAGCTGCACTGGGCACAGAGGTACAAACTGTCCAGCCCAGGTTTTGTTAGTTCTGTCAGCAGGAGCCCCACAAAACATTTGTGTCTTGTGACTGTGGTTGTGCTTCTAGCTATTTGTCCTCTCCTGTCCCTGCTTCTTTTTCAAGCCTGAAAATTCTGTGATTTAATTGATTTCCCTTCAATAAATTTCTTTTCTGCTCTAATCAGTTCCCACTGTTTGCAATTAAGAGTCTGCAACCAAGAGCTCAGCTTTCCTGACCACAGTCCATAGGAGCACAGAACACGTGACTCGGGATGGACCAATCGGATGCTTTCCTTCCTGCAAGGAAGCCATGTTGCCTGAAGTGGAGAAAGAAGTAGATGCAGAGAAGGGCTGGTGTGGGGGGAAGGGTTTAAATTCTGAGACAGTCTTGCTAAGTCACTTAGGTCCTCACTAAGTTGCTGAAGTAGGCCTCCAACTCGCAAACCTCCCGCCTCCACCTCTACCCTGGGGTTTTCTGAGATGCTCCTGCATCCTTATCATATTAGGTTGAACCATATGAAATTATTTTTATAAATCCAAAAGGTCAAATATCAGCAATTACACATGGTTCAACCTAACCCATCTCCCATTTTGGCCAAGGGTAACTCAAGTGGGTTTCTTGTAACCACAAGGGCTTTGTCTACACCAGTCAGAAATTCCATTAGCTCAAAAGTGGAACAGACAGACACAGAACAAGTACAAAACTAAGATTTTTCCCTGTTTGGCAAACACTTTCCAGTGAAGTCTCTGCGGCTATAGGACTTGCCAACTGGGGTCATTGTCTCAGAGGTCACAGTCCTCCACTAGTTTATGTCCCTGCCCTGCTTGCCTCAAATACTACTATTCCTGTGAATACATGTTCCTGAATCATGTTCTTCCCCTATGGAAATGTTTCCTTTTTATATTTGCACTTTTTTCTTCCTAACCTAATTATCCAATAATAGGGGACAGGTTGAATAAGCTGTGATATATCATCCAGTGGATTATGATGTGGCTATTGGAAGCGATGACTGGGCTTCAACACTGAAAGAAAAATCATTTCTGGGGCTAGGTGGACCCCAGGTTGGTGGGGGTGATAAAGGAGCTTGGTAAGGAGCTGAGGTTTATTTCAGACCAGTTGTTATGGGGCATGGGGGTGGGATCCACCCAGTGAGGAAAGACCACGGAGCTGTTCCAATGCCCTGCGGAGGAAGAACCATGACTTTGTGGTGCCATTAGCCCTGGAGACTGGAGGTAGACAGATAAAAGCTTTTTTGTCTAAGGATCAGGTGTGGGAATCCAGTGTGGCCCAAGGATGTTGAAGGTCCTGGGAGAAGAAGTGTTGCATCCATTGGCTGAACAGGAAAGGAATCGAGTCTAAGAGTAGGGATGCACCGGGGAAGGGAAGCTGGGCCCTTCATTCACTGGAGTGAGGACTGCTTTCTCTTCTGCATCTCTACTCCTGACACATAGCCTGCTATATAATGTATACCGAGTGATTTACTTGATGAATATACGATTTACAAATCTCATTGTACATTAAAGACCGACTGTGTGGTTTTCATCAGAAAACCAGCGGGATTCCAAGTGGCAACAAGTTAGAAAGTTAGAAAGAATGGAATTCCCTCCAAACTTCATCGATGGCTACCTGTGTGGCTTTGGACCAGTTCTGTAACTTCTCTGAGTCCAGACTTTTTTTTCTTTAAGTAGGGATTATTACCACTCTCTCGGAAGTTTTAAATTTTGTTTGTTTGGTACTGGCGATAGAAACCAGGGATACTTAACAACTGAGCCACGGCCCTTTCTATTTTTTGAGACAGGATCTCCCTAAGTTGCTCAGATCCTTGCTAAGTTAGTGAGGCTGACTTTGAACTTGTGATCCTCCTGCCTCAGGCTTCCAAGTCACTGGGATTACAGGCATGTGCCACCAAGCCCAGCTGCTCTCCGAAGTTTTGTGTGGAACAAATGAGATGCCAAATGAATGCTTAGGACAGTGTTCAACAGTATGGGGTCATTTGCTAAGTATGGGAGGATCAAACAGTCTCTAGAAGCCCCATCAAGCTGGGGGCCACATATTAGTGAAATCGTTGCATTTAGTTGCAGACATGAGTGTAAACGTGGAGCCAGACGACCTTCTGCATGTTGTACTTTGGCATTTTTTGTGTTCGTTTGTTTGTTTTATTTTTTGGTACCTGGGCTGGAACCCAAGGGTGATTGACCACAGAGCCACATCCCCAGCCCTTTTTAATGTTTTATTTTGATAGAGTATCGCTAAGTCCTTAGAGACTTGCTAGGTTGCAGAGGCTGATCTCAAACTCCCAATCCTCCTGCTTCAGCCTCCAGAGTCGCTGGGATTGCAGGCGTGCACTACCATGCCCAGTGGATGTGGTATTTCTGAGACTCTTTCTTTATCTACATAGTGCTATTGTGCATTTTGCACAGAACTTGACTCAGCCGATGCACGTTAGATCTCGATTCCTACTAGAGGCTTCTGACACTTGGAGATGAGCGAGATGATGATCACTGTGAAGCTGTCCCATCAAACACAACAGTGTCCTGGCTGCAGAGTCACCCGCCTCGATGTTGACCTAACACCTTCTTTATGCCCAGTGCCCAGCTCTGTAAAACGTGCTTTACAAAAATGAACTCATTTAAGCCTGGTGTGGTGGCGCATGCCTGTCATCCCAGTGACTCGGGGGTTGGTACTGAGGATGCAGCTCAGTGGTCAAGCACTCCTGCGCTGAAACCCCAGTCCAAAACAAACAAAGAAAACCCCACAAAAGTAAAACAAAAATGAACTCATTTGTAACTGGTAACATCCCTTTCAGGTGGATGCTATTATCATTTTGCAGATGAGAAAACTGAAATAAAAGAAGATAAATCACTTGCCGAAGGCCGCACCACCAGTGAGTGGCAGAAAGAGCAAGGATAGGCCACAGGGTCTCTGTCTACTTATTGTGAGTAACCAAAGAGCAAACTTTACTTTCTTAAGAAATCCTCTGGATTTCTTAGCTTTTAATTATTATTATTATTATTATTTTTGGTACTGGGCATTGAACCCAGGGGCACTTAACCACTGAGCCACATCCCCAGGCCTTTTAAAAATCTTACTTAGACACAGGGTCTCACTGAGTTGCTTAGGGCCTGGCTGAGTTGCTGAGTCTGGTTTTGAACTTGTGATCCTCCTACCTCAGCCTCCCAGGCCTCTGGGGTTACAGGCATGTGCCACTGTGCTAGTTTGATTTTCCTTTTTTAATTTAAAAAATTATTTTATTTTATTTTTTTTTTAATTTTTGGTCCTGGGGACTAAGCCCAGGGCCTCTCAGATGCTAAGCACATGCTCTACCACTGAGCTCCTCAGCCCAGCCTTTGATTTAAAAAAAAAAAAAAAAATATTTTTAGGGCACTATAAGTAGACAGAATAGTGGAATTTGTAATTATGAATGAACACATGAACACAACACAATTTGATCTATTTTGTTCCCATCAGCCTTTGTTTCTCTCTCTCTCTCTCTCTCTCTCTCTCTCCCTCCCGCCCCTCTCTCTTCCTTACTGGGAATTGAAGCCAAGGATCCTTGCATGCCTGACAAGCATTCCACCACTGAGCTATGTCCCCAGCCCTAGCCTTGGACCCTCGAGAGTGGCACTAGGAGAATCATGATGGAATCAATTGTCCTCCAAGTTCCCTAAGCCCTGACCTTCAAGGATCAACTCCAGTGAACATTCTTGGTTGAGGGAAGAGAAAGGGGAAATTGATGGTCACAGTTCACTTACTCCATGCGAGACCTGCAAGGCCCTTGGCTAGCGAGAGGAGGAGGATGTCCAGAGGTCCTTCTCTGACCAGGGACCCAAGCACCTCCGTCCCCTCCCCCTTCTCTAGCTGTTACTGGCAGGATAATTGTGGCTGTTCGAGGTCAGAGCCAGAGTCCAGGTGGGACGCTGTGGTGCCTAGAGGGATCAACCTTGGGGCCCTTCTTATCTCCATCTGGGAATAGTGACTCTCTTGGTTCAATTGCCCCATAAAACCTCACTGTGATTCGGATGCAGCTTGAGTTCATTTACCCCTCCTGGGAGGTTCTCAAGAGCCTCGGAGCAAACAACTGAACCCCAGGAAGAGTGAAGGAAGGAGGCACGTGGGGTCTCCTGAGGCGGGGGAGGGGTGTGTTGAGCCAGGTGTCCCATTGTCAATCCTATGCCCCTCCACTCCGTCCTGGTCTTGATGCTGACCTTGGATATGTAGCAATTGAGGGGGGGACAGTTGTGTCCACGCGGGGGGGGGGGGGACTGTGGGAAAGGGAGTTAAGTGGTGGCTGGAGAGGCCATCAGGAGCATCCTGCAGACTCCTTGCCCACCACCCCCAGCTACACTTCTCTGAAATTCTCTCTGCTTCTTGCAAAATGGAATAATAATAGTACCTATGTTAGAGTTGTTCTGAAGATTAAATGAGATAAACCATGCAAACACTCAACAGAGTGCCCAATGCATAATAAATAATAAATACTAGCTATTATTATTTTATTTGGCAGTATTCCTTTTCAAACCCTGGGTCTCGTGTGCTAGGTAAGTGGCCTACCATTGAGCTACACCCTCAGCCCTTTTTGTTTTACTTTTTAATTTAATTTTATTTTTTGAGGCAGAGTCTTGCTAAGTTGCCCAGGCTGGCCTCCAATTTGCAATCCTCCTGCCTCAGCCTCCAAGTTGCTGGGATTAGAGGACTGTACCACCACGCCTGGCAAAATACTTTTTTTTTTTTTTTTTTTAATTCAGAAACTGCTTAGTCTCAGGTCTGATAGGGCCTATTTTGGATAGAAATGAAGGGGGTTCAAGGAGAGAAGACCCAGGAAAGGGAGAGGTTTCCTTAATGAACGATAATGATGAAGATGATGAATCTTTGCAGAGTGCTCTGTACCTCGTTTGCCTGTTCTGTTCGATCCAGGGAGCATCCCACAGCTAGGTAGGCAGTTGGCACAACCAAGGAGCTGAGGCCCCATGTGGAAGACGGGGCAGGAACTGGAAGTCAAGGGTCTGAGCCTGGGGCTTCTTCCCACGGTCAAGCTTGAATGCAGTGACATTCATGGCACGTGTGGTCCAGCGCCTGGCCCTCAGGGGTCCTCAGGGTGCCCTGCCACTCTTCCTCCTGCTGTGCCCTGGTCCCTGGCTGCTGTTGCACTCTGGCTACATCATCTTCATCCTTATCATCTGCCTCCTTCCAGGGGCCTTTGCTGCAAAGTCATTGTTTCCTTCACTGTGGCCCTTCCCACCTCTGTCACACTGTCCCCTCATTCTAGAATATCATCCCCCTTTGTCCCCCCCACACCTTCCTGCTTCTCTGCATCCAAATCCTTTTGGTCCTTCAAGCCCCGTATCAAATGCCACCACCTCCCCAAAGCTGCTCTGGCCCGGCTGGACCCCGGGGTTCCTCCCTCGTGTCCCAGGTCACGTTCCTGCTCACACACGCTGCAGGCCTGAGCCTTGTCCCAGGACTAGACGGGAGAAGCGTGTGTCTTAGTCACCTGTGCCTGCTCAGGGCTGGCCCGCGCAGTAGGTGCTCAATGCACTGCTGGATGAGGAGGGAGGGAGTGAGAGGAGGGATGGGAGGATGGAAGGGGAGGACACGGGGAATGAAGGGAGGGACTGGCAGGGGGCCGACTCCTCAGACTCTCCATAGACCTGACCCTGGCCTTGTGGGGAAGGGCAGTGTATGACGCCTGGCATTTCCCCAGGGTGAATAACCGCAGGGCTCTGTCCCTCCGGGCCCTGCCCACATCATAAAGCAGCACGTGCTTCCTCTCTGGGGGCAGAAGGGAGACGTGGGGTGATTTGGGGCTGAGCCCTGGCAGCGGGGAGTGTTTATAAGCTGAGACTCCAGACAGCTGAGACCGAAGCCCTGGGCCCTCCGCTTGCTTCTCTCTGGCCTCCAGCCCGCCCAGCAGCATGGCCTTCAACGGCAAGTTCGAGTTGGAGAGTGAGAAGAATTACGACGAGTTCATGAAGCGCTTGGGTGAGTGGCCCCCTGAGTACCCCTCCCCCAGGGCCGGCCAGCTCTGGGCCAAGAACAGGACCCTGGGTAGAGCAGGACAGGACCTCATTCATTCATTTACTCGCTCACTCACCACGCTGTTCCATCTCTGAGGATAACGGAAACCAGGAGACGTTCTCTAACTTTAAAACACTTACAGAATATTCATATTTCTACTGATGGAGAACTTGAGACCCAGAGAAGTTGAGTAACTAGTCCAAAGTCACACAGTAACTGATGAAGTGGAGACTTGGAGACTTGGTTGGTGAATGAGAAACTTGATGTTTACTCATTCACACATTTATCAAACACCTGCTATATGTAAGAGCTATCCTGATGTCACCAATGGGGACTCTCAGAATGACTTGCCCAAGTTGGTGGAAGAGGTCTTTAGCCCCCAGGACCCTGTGATGAGCAATGTCACTATGCTCTGCCTCGGGACAGATGACAAAATGAGGTCAGTAGAGAGACCAGGTTGGATCAGTCGCTCCTATGCTCAGTCATTCAACAAACACAGGCCTCTACTTGCTGCGGTGGGCAGAGAGATCGGGATTTCTCCCTTTCTGGCACTGCCTGACACCATCTGTTGTGGGGAACCAGTGACAATCCCATGGATGTCTGGGAGCGCTGTCTGAGGCAGGGTCCTGGTCGAGACTGGGCCTGTGCCCCACCTCTTGGAGGCCACTTCTTACCTGCAGAGCCAGAGCAGCCCTGAGAGCAGGGTCCTTGTGCTCTGAGGCCTTTTTTATTTTGAGACAGGGTCTTGCTCAGTTATCCAGGCTGGCCTCAACTTGGGATCCTCTTGCCTCAGCTTCTCCAGTTGCCAGGGCGACGGCTGTGCGCCACCGCGTCCTTAAGTACTGGGGATTGAACCTGGGGGCGCTTGCCCACTGAGCCACATCCCCAGCCCTTGTTTGTATTTTGTTTAGAGACAGGGTCTCACTGTTGCTTAGCACCTTGATCTTTGCTGAGACTGGCTTTGAACTCGCCATCCTCTTGCCTCAGCCTCCGGAGCCGCTGGAATTACAGAACCGCGCCACTGTGCCCGGCTAGGTCTCCATTTTTTTAAATTGTAAAATAGAAGGATAAGCCAGGTTCCATGGCTCACACCTGTAATCCCCGCGACACTCAACAACTTGTGAGACCCTGTCACAAAATAAAATATTAAAAGGGCTGAGGATGTGGCTCAGTGGTAAAATATCCCTGGGTTCAATTTCCAGTACTGCCAAAAAGAGAGAGAGAGAGAGAGAGAGAGAGAGAGAGAGAGAGGGAGGGAGGGAGGGAGAGAGAGAGAGAGAGAGAGAGAAAGAGAAAGAAAGAAAGAAAGAAAGAAAGAAAGAAAGAAAGAAAGAAAGAAAGAAAGAAAGAAAGAAAGAAAGAAAGAAAGAAATTAGAATATGATCTTGAGGGTCCCCTTCATTGTAGAACTTTGTGAACTTGGCCGTTTTCTATTTCATTTATAATTATTATCAGAAGATGAGCTATTATTGATGAAGAATAGACGTGTCCCAGAGCTTTGTAAGACACAATCACATTAATGCTTGCCACGCCCTGTGATATAGGCCTTGTTTTTAATTTTTAAGGTTTTTTTGTGTGCTTGTTTTATTTTTTGGTACCTGGGATGGAACCCAGGAGTGATTAACCTCAGTGCCACATCCCCAACCCGTTTAAAATGTTTTATTTTGATAGAGTCTCGCTGAGTCCTTAGAGACTTGCTAGGTTGCAGAGGCTGATCTCAAACTCCTGATCCACCTGCTTCAGCCTCCAGAGTTGCTGGGATTGCAGGTGTGCACTACCATGCCCAGTGGGTGTGGTATTTCTGAGACTATCTCCATAGTGTGATCATGCATTTTGCATGGAACTTGACTCAGCCGTATTAGACCACAGGGTTCCAAGCGGCTCTTAGGTGGTCGCTCTGCTTGTCACCCGGCCCAGGTCAATCCAGCGAGGTGATCGAGAAGGCTCGCAACTTCAAGACCATCACGGAGGTTCAGCAGAACGGGCAGGACTTCACCTGGGCCCAGTTCTACTCTGGGGGCCACATCATGACCAACAAGTTCACCATTGGCAAGGAAAGTGAAATACAGACCATGGGGGGCAAGAAGTTCAAGGTGAGAGGCCCTGGCCGCCCTTTCCCGCTTCCCACACCTCTGACTTTCCCCGTCTCAGATGTGGCCTCCGTGACCAGCTAGCTGAGAAGTCTCTATAGTGCAGCCACCAGCATGGAGGGCTCCAATGACTTAAGAATTTAACACTCCTGGTGTGTAGGGTCTGTTGTCAATAATGGACACTATAGTGACCACAAAAATAGCTAATATTTCCCGAGCATTTAATATAACATAACCTAGAGGCTTGTTGAGTAGTTTATGCTATACATCTTAATCCTACGAAGTTGCTACCATTACTCTTCCCATTTTAGAGACAGGAGCTGAGTCATGGGATTGAACAGCTTGTCCTGGTCACACAGCAAGGGCAGGCCTTGACACCTAGGCAGTCTGGCTCCAGAGAGCACAGCTGCTTTGTTAAGCTGCCTTTCAGTGTAGCAGAGAGATAGGGAGTCCAGATCTGTCATCCACTTTAGGGAAATTGGAAGTTACATCTCCCGCCAGCGACTCTGACGCCTTGGACAAGTCCTTTCACTTGCCCGAACCTCAAATCTCTAGCACGTGGTGTAGTCCAGGTGTAGTCCTTGACCCAGAGAGCCAGGAGAGGTGTCAACTCCCCGATGCACGGCAGCACCCAGCACGGGGGTGCCTGCCACACAGTGGATGGCGGGTGGGGAGGTGGGTGATTTATTCTTGTTTTAGAGGTGAAGAAGTGAGGCTCAGGGAGGACACCCAAGGTACCTAAGACTCTGCAGCCAGAAAGAGGCCACAGGACAGGGGCCTGAACCGTGTCATCTGCCGCTAATGGTTAAGCTATCTGCAGGTGCATGCAAGTCCCCAGTGGGACACAGAACCACCAGGCCGCTAATGCATTTGGGAGGAGGTTCTTGATGAAACAGAGTTCCGGACACCTTGAATCCCTGCTAGACCCTCTCTGGTCCATTATTATGCTGCCCTCATGGGTAGCAGAAAAGGGAAGTGTGGCTGGCTGTCCCCATCCTGCCAGGGCTGGTCCCTCAGGTCTTCTACCCCTTCTGGGCCTTCTCTGCAGACCTCACCAGGAGCGTGAGAGTACTATGCTCCTCAGGCTGCCAAGGTGGAGAATAAGTCACCACAATATTCTTATACTGTCACTTCTTTTTTTTTTTTTTTTTTTTTAAACTTGCTGGGGGCTGAACCCAGGGCCTTGTGCATGCTAAGCAGGGGACTCTACTACTGAGTTCCAGCCCCAGACCCACCATTTGGGTTTTTATAAAACTTAACCTCTCCTGGGAGAGAGCCACTGTGGGTCAGCCTATCGATTAGCTTCATTCTTTTCCATGGCTGCCCAGTATTCCAGAGAATAGAAAGGCTCTAATTTCCTTAGCTACTCTCCCATCGATGGATATTTAGGTATTTACTGGTGGATAAATAGAGTGGATATTGAGGTCGTTAATTACTACAACACTGCAATGAAATTCCTTGGATAGTATTGCTCCAGTCTAATAATGACGACCACAACTAACTCTGTAGTTAACGCTTAACTACCCCATGTGCCACTGTTCTAAGGACTTGGCATTTATTGTTATTTAATAATATTTTTTTGGTGCTGAGAACTGAACCTCGTGCCTTCCACATGCTAAGCATATGCTCTGCCACTGAGTTCCCCCACCCAGTCCCCTTTATCACTTATTCCTTCCAACAACCCTAGGAGGTAGGCAGTCACTAGCCCCATTTGAGAGAAGAGTAAACTGAGGCGCAGAGAGCTTAAGTGACTTCCTCCAGGTAATCGCTGTTTTGGAAGTCTGCAGCTGCCTGTGTAGAGACAGCCTCCAGAGAGGATTGCTGGGCTGCGGGGCTCTTCCTCCCTGGAGGGGCTGGACTGAGCGGCTGGGAGGACTCTGCAGGCTCAGGTTCCATGTCGTTTCTCTTCCAGGCCACTGTGCAGATGGAGGGCAGTAAGCTGGTGGTGGACTTCCCCAACTATCACCACACCGCGGAGGTCGTGGGTGACAAGCTGGTGGAGGTAAGCATCGGACCCTTGGTTTCGGGGACTGGTTCATCAGACCCTTTTCTGCCCCAGTCACCCCAGCCCTCCAGGGTGGCCTCTGGGCCGCTGGAGCGTCCTTATCTCCGGTGCACACTTTCTCCTTTGATCTGTACCCCACCCCCATCAGGTGGGGATTTTATCTCCATTGCACGGGGACACTAAGCGATCAGCAGGAAGACACCCAGCTTCAATGAGACAGCTTGGGTTCCATGGGAGGATGGCGAACTCTAGCGCCCCCCTCAGCCCCCTGAGGGGCACAGGTCTGCTGGCTCCTGGGACCCTTCCCAGAACGTAAAGGAAGGCAGCCACGATCTCACTCCCTTTCCACAAGGGACTTCAGGCCCTTCTGCAGGACCTTCTGATGTTTCAGAAGAAGCTGGAAATTCGCATTTGTGTCTCCACACTTAAATGTTGGCAATGACTTAGAAAAAAAATTTTTTTAATGCTGCAGGTCTGACACAGACCTAACTAACTCTGTAGTTAAAGCTTAACTACACCATGTGCCACTGTTCTAAGGACTTGGCATATATTGTTATTTAATAATATTAAATAACAGTATTCCCATCAGGAGGCTCCACCCTCCCGACTCAATGACCTCCTCAGGTCCCGTCTCGGAATGCCCTCACACTGGGGACCAGGGTTGTAAGTGTGAACTGGGAAGGGACACTAATATACAGACCCTAACACGCCTAAGAGGCTCAGTGCCCTCCCCTATTCCTATTCTACAGAGGAGCCTTACCAGGTGGACTCAGAGACAGCATGCGACTTGTCCAAGGCCACACGGCTAGTATGGGGAGAGGGGGAGCCCATCACCAGGCTTCTAGATCAGGCTCTCTGCCTGTTTTTCACGCCAATAGGTTTTTTTCTCTCCCTTCATTTTTACTTTTTAAAAACAACTGAGTCGCTGTATGGTATTACAAAAGTATAAAAGGAACAGCAGTGCGTCTCCCTCTTCTGTTGGGTGAAAACTGGCTCTTGGAGGATCTGGTGAACGTTCTGACACGTTTTACATGAAATGTGGGCCAGTGGGTCTTGATTCCCCGGAGCAAAGCTTCCCAGGTGTGCAGGGAGAGCGCAGGGCGCTGAACCAGGAGCAGGCCTGTGCCTGAACGGAAACCATCTCCCAAGCTCCCGGAGCCTCCAGCTTCCCGCTCTGCGCCCTGGGGCAACCTCCCAGGGCTGCTGGGAAGGTTGAATGAATCCTGCAGGGACGAGCCCGGAGTGGCCGGATAGGCGAACAGAGATGGCAGTAGCACCTAGCACATCACCCCTTACAGCCGTTGGCCATTGACTCTGCCTGGTGACTGCGAACCTAAGACCCAGCCACATGGTGCCCTGACCCCTCGACTCAGGGCTGGCACTGGAGGCTGGTCTTCCGTCAGTTGTGCCCCGAGGTCGCCTCTCACCACTGCCCGGGGCTGTGGCACTGACTCCCTGGGTTCTGGCTGCTTCTTTCAGATCTCCACGGTCGGAGGTGTGACTTACGAGCGCGTGAGCAAGAGGGTGGCCTGAGTCATCGTACCCACTCCAGCAGGCTACCAACCCACCAATAAAACTGAACGAGAGCAGATCCTTCTCCCTCCAGAACCTCTTTGTTTTTCTTTTCTGGTGCCTTGGGACAGCCTTTGGCTGGGTGGGGGTGGGAAAGCCCCCAAGGACGGCTGCCTGGGCCAGACATAGACCTTGAGACCCCAGTGGATCTGGGGACTGCACTGCTCCCACCCTGGGAGAGACCACAGGTGGCCCAGGGTGGCACGCTTCTGAGGCTCTCCTGCCTCCCCGTCTCTCCGGGAAAGAAACACTGTGTTGTCTAAAGACTTCTTTCTTTTGAGATGGGGTCTTGCTGTGTTGCTAAGGTTGGTCTTGGATCTTCCAGCCCCAGTCCCCCAAGTAGCTGGGATTAAAGGTGTGCCCCATAAAGTCTCCTTTAAAGAGATGAAGTCACCTGGAACTTTCAGATGGGCCACAGGATAAGCGTCCCAGCACTCTGGGGGGCAGCCATACCTCTAGGAAGTGACCAGCCTGCAAGGCAGGGCAGACCCCAGGATGCATGCACCAGGACTCATCCTCAGGGGCTGGTCCATCTTGGCTGTGGCATCCTTTCAGGCCTCAGTTTACCCACTGGTACAAAGTGGGGCTGGGAAAACCCATGAGGGGTTGAAAGGAAATGAGATGAGTCCATGAGATGGCAGAGGGGCTAGGGAAGTGGCAGGAGGGACTGGCTGTCCTGGGCTGGGACAGGTGATCAGGAGGCCCATTCTGATCTCTTGGCAGGAGCCTGGAGCCCTGGTTCGAGGATTCCAAGGCAGCATTCAGGGTTAGCAGATGTCCTGTGACTGATGGAACCATGTCTGTCCAGGGCACAGGGGTGGAGAAGGGTGGCCTGTTTGTCCCCTGGCTTGACTATCCCTGATCCAGAGCCCTGAACAGGCCTGTTTTCATCTCCTTTCTCCTCGGAAGTGTCTGCCACATCCGGGGACCAACTTGATTTTTTTTTTTCCTGATATTTTTCTGTAGGACAGTTCACTTATTTTTACTATAATGGAAACCTTTATGTCACTTCCATATGTGGAAAGTTAAGACCATGTGCCAAAAGTCACAGCCAAACAATGGGGACTTCTAGGTATATTTTGTTGCCGACCCAAAGCCCTGAGCCTGACACTTCCCTTGTGAGAGAGGTAAAAGACAGGGTAGAATCAACAGAAAAAAATTTTCCCCTAATCACTCGAAATTACTCCAAGATTACTGAAAAGAAGCTGGGCACTGTGGTTCATGCCTTTACTCCCAGTGTCTCAGGAAGCTGAGGCCGAAGGATCCCAAGTTCAAGGACAGCCTTAGCAAGTTGGTGAGGCCCGAAGTAACTTAGAAAGACCCTGTCTCAAAGTAAAAAAAATAAAAAGGACTGGGATATCACTCAGTGGTAAAGCACCTGTGGGCTCAATCCTGTGTGTACACACACACGCACACACACACACACACACACACACACACACACTGAAAAGAGAACATATGCAAATTATCTAAGAATTATCTAAGGTAGGCAGGACTTGAACTACCTTGAATGAACAAGTTCTACACACAGGGAATAAGGAATAAGCTTTGCCCAGCACACAGCAGGTGCTTACTAAGTGCTTCCTCCCCTAAGATTCTTCTGCAGCCTTCACTCTTGGGGTGGCCGCAGCCTGGATGGATACTAGGCCCAGCCCACTGGCTGCCCTCGCCTGGCCTCCTCCCTCATGCTACCCAGAGACCTTGTTTATCTTTCCAAGAACAGCGCAAAGCCTCTCCCACCCGCCCATCCAGCCAGGACCCCACGAGTTCCAACGTTTTGCCAAGACTTATTGCTAATTAAGTGAACTAGGTAAGCATTAAATTAAACTAGCAGTGTTGCTGTTTCCCCTCCAGACTGAATAATTACTCATAATGAGCTTGGATAATAAGTCTCTAAATAACACAGAGTTAACCATAATTAGGCTGAAAATTGAGAGAGGGAGAGAGGAGAGCAAGGGTGGGGAGGGCAGAGAAGAGGAAGAGGAAGAGGCAGGAGGGGAGGGAGGGAGAGAGAGAGAGAGATTTCATTTCCACGATGGATTCAAATTGTCGGCGGGGTAGGACTTCTGAAGCCCATGTTGACGCACACTCTCAGATGTGTAGAATATAGGACAGCAGGATCTCAGTTCTTGCCAGTTTTAGCTTTGTATTTCAGATAAGAAAAACCAAGGCTCAGAGAAGAGAAGAAACTCACCCGAGGTCACACAGCAGAGTGAGTTGGTGGGTGGGGTCTGAGATAATGGGGCCAGGCCTCTCCCTGAGGTAAGGCGTGGAAGGTGAGCTGGAGGAAAGTGTCCACTCCACTGGCCTCCTGGCAGCCAGAAGAGCTGAGTGGTTAGTTAAGTCACGTTGCCAGGACGGGAATCCCTCTTCTGTCACACGGGACTGGTGTCACCTTGGGGAAGTTCATCCACTGCTCCGAACCTCAGGCCCCTGGGCTGTCGGTGGGTAGGGATGTGCTTACCTCAGGGAGTCGATATGCGCTCCGCATCCTCACTCAGCTCCACTGTCTCTGCCATCGTCCTCGAGGCAGCGTGACTGAAGGTGACTTAACGGGCCGGGGGTGCCTCTGCCGACTCGTAAGCCACCTGGGCGGTCGCTGGACCCTACTGAGCCTTATCTTTCCCGTGCCCAAAATGGGTGAATGCGACCTTCCCTTCCTCGGTCACGGGGGGTGACACGGACACAGGTTAGTAATGCACACCAGTGGCTTCGGAAGGCAGCCGTGTGTTTTGTGGCATTATTCAAGGTGCAGAGCAAGGCTCCGTCCCACGCACTCAGCTCAGGTGCCCTTAACCCAGGCTCCAGGTGACCTTCGCCCTGACCCTTGGGAGTCACCTCTCCCATTCTGCCAGGGTACCAGCTTGCCTCCAGCCAAGCTCAGCCAGGACACGGGAGCTCCTGCAGATGGGCAGCTAGCTCAGTGCACGGCCTTCACTCAGTCATCCCGAGCCTTGAGTCAGGCAGCGTGGGGCGGCCAGGTCCATTGCTGGAGCTTGAATGGACTCCTCCCTTCACTGCTCTCTCCATGTCACTGAGCTGTACCCCCAGCCCTTGAAAATTTTATTCTGAGAGAGGTCTGAGTTGCCCAAGCTGGCCTCGAACTTGTGACCCTCCTGCCTCAGCCTTCCGAGTCGCTGGGATTACAGGTGTGCACTACCACACCGGATGCAGCCAGGTCATGTCTGTCCTGTGCACTGAAGCATGTTAAGCAGCATCCCTGATCTCTACCCACTGGATGCCAGGACCATTTCCCCTCACAACTGAGTATATCATATTTCCAGACACTGCCAAATGTTCCCAGGCTGCCATAGTGACCCTGGTTGAGAATCGCAGATACAAAGGGTAAGGAGTCAGTCCCACAAGGATTAGGGGAGAAGGGTAATCTGGAGATGAAAACCAGCTTTGAAGAGATGGGCTGGAAACTCTCTAGGGCGAGAGGAACGGGAAGCCCTAAACTGGGTATTTGCGAACGTTAAGTCTGGAAAGAAGCAAGTTCCCTTTGGAAAAGGAGCCGGAGGATCCCAACCCTTCACACAGCTCAGGGAAGGAAATACTCAGAGAACGAAGAAATGTTCAGTGCAGGGCAAAGCTGAGCCTGAGCCCTCAG
This sequence comes from Sciurus vulgaris, assembly GCF_902686455.1. Taxonomy (NCBI): domain Eukaryota; kingdom Metazoa; phylum Chordata; class Mammalia; order Rodentia; family Sciuridae; genus Sciurus; species Sciurus vulgaris. The sequence goes on along the minus strand of NC_136466.1, from coordinate 19,905,072 downwards.
AGGGCTGAGATCCGGGTTGGGACGCTGCTTCCTTGCCCTCTCCTGTTAGCATGGAATCTGTGTCCCGCATGTTTGACCCTTCTTTGGATCTTCAAAGAAATGCCATACTCCAGTCACCAGGAAGGTGGTTAAAAATGCAGGTTCCAGGACGCTACCCTTCTTAGAGAAGTCTCCAGGTCGTTCTTCAGCTTGCCCAGGTTTGAAAACCTCTGGATTTAACCAGATGCCAGCCCTTGGGAGGGCCTTTAAGGACATGGCTGTTTTTTTTTTTTTTTTTTTAATATATATAAACTTTCCTAGCCACCCACCACCCCCAGCATGGAAATTGACAAAATCTTCAATGGAACACCTGTGTGTGGAAATACAAGTGGATCCCTCTGGCTGAAGGCAGGAGCCAGGGACTCTGCAGCCCATCTTCCCCCTAAGTTCAAACCCAGCCATCAACTCAACCATCTCCATGGAAACAGATGGAGAACCGAAGCCCAAAGAGGGAGGGATTTGCCCAAGGTGAAGCAGATGCTCTTGGTAAACGTGCCTTGTCTCTGATGTTCCCAAACCCAGAGCCTCCTACTTGGCAGGGCCTTGTACACAGAAGGGGAGATCTTCCCCCAGTTCCACCTGCAAACAGACATGGTCCCCAACCTCCCTTCCCGGGACTTCCACACATCTTCCCTTGCCTCCCCACCCTGACTGAAGGGACCATTGTAAATCCCTCCCTGCTCCATGGACACTAGCCTACTTGCCGGAACCCAGTGGCAGAGAGCAGGACAGTCCCCAGAGAGAGCCCTTCAGGGAAGAGCAGGAATCCAATATCTTCCATAACCGTGGATGCTCTCTTCCGTCCATTCCATCATACACATATTTTGACATTTTTAAATATTCCTGAATGGAATCCATGGCATCTTAGGCATTGTCATTAAGTTGATAGGATTTTTTTTTTTTTCTCTTTGTGGTGCTGGCTGGGGATGGAGCTCAGGTCTTCGCAAACATTGGGCAAGTAGGCATTCTACCACTGTGCTACACCCTCGGTAATTGGCGATTTTTTTTTTTTTTTTTTTTTTTTTTAGATAGGGTCCTGTTTTGTTGTTGTCATTTGGTACCAGGAATTGAACCCCAGGCGCACTTAACCACGGAGCCACATCTCCAGCCCTTTTTATATTTTCTTTTGACACAGGGTCTAAGTTACTTAGGGCTTCGCTAAGTTTGCTAAGGCTGGCTTTGAATTTGGGATCCTCCTGCCTCAGTCTCCCAAGTCAATGGGATTACAGATGTATGCTACCATACCTGGCTTTTTAAAAAAATTTCTTAGTTCTTAGCTGGCACAGTGGTGCACACCTGTAGTCCCAGCTACATTTGATTTGAGCCCAGGACTAGCCTGGGCAACATAATCAGACCCTGTCTCAAAAATACAAAACAACCCCCCGCAACACAGTCACTGGTACATAAATAAAGGTGCGTCTCATAGTGCTCTTGTGTTTAGAGACACAGTAATTACCCTTTTCTTAGAGGTGCTGGCCTTGATGTACATCATATTGTTTGATCTTCCTGAGAACCCTCAGGCAAGTGCTGTTACTGCCCCCACTTTACCCAGTGAGAAGACCGAGGCTCAGAGGAGTTGGTCAACTACCTCCAACGGTTAGAAAGTGGTTACGATCGTTAATTTTATATGTCAACTTGGTTAGGCCATGGCGCTCAGTGATTTGATAAGATACTCGTCCAGATGTTGCTCTGAAGGTGTTGTTTTAGATGCTCTGACATTTACAATCAGTTGACTCTAAGAAAAGCAGACCACCCTCCATAACATGGGTGGGTCCAATTCCACCAGCCAAAGGCCTCCAGAGCCAAGATTACAGTTTCTCAGGGATGGAATTTTGCCTCAAGAGTACAACACAGAAATCATGCCTGAGTCCCTGGTGTGAGCTACAGATTTTAGGGTCTACAGCAGTATCCACTTTTTTTTTTTTTTTTTTCTTCTTTTCCCTTCTTGTGATATTGGGAATTGAACCCAGGGCCTTGTGCATGATTGGAAGCAAGCACTCTGTCCCTGAGCCACATCCCCAATCAGAAGTGTTCACTGTCACCTGAGATTTTAGCCTACTGGCCTGCTGCCTCACACATTTAAGACATGCCAGCTTTGCAGTCGCATGAGCCAATTCCTTAAATCAAATCTCTCTCTGGGTCCTATTGGTTTGGAGATCCCAGACTGGTGCATTGGTGAGCTGGGAGGTCAAGTCTTCTGTACACCCCTCCACCCAGGGAGGGGTTCCCAGGGAGGCCCAATTCCAGCTGAGATGGCAGGACCCAGCTCCAAAGAAGCCAGTCTGGCTGCTGCCAATCCTGATAGCCCCACACCCTGCTGCTCATCCCTGGAGACACTACCTGGCCCGCTGGAGAGGAGGAGGGAAGAGAGGAAGCCCAGAAAGACAACAGAGAGAGGAAAGGCAGGTGATATGTTTATTGCGTGACACTTACTTCTGGGCGGCTGGGGGAGCCCCTCACGAGCGCCCAGCCCTACAACAGACAGACACAATAACCAGAAGTCCAAACCAGTCACACATAAATAGGAGGAGGTCAGCAGAGGGGAAGAACAACAGACGACCCTGCGGTTCCTATGCTCGTGTGGCCGGGCGGCAGCGCCTCACCCACAGCCCGACTCTTTTCTGTTTCCATGCTGAGACTTTCATCTGCTCTGAAAAGCTCTGGAGCCAACTCAGCAGATTGTGGCCACCTTCCCGGCAGCCCCCGCCATGGTCTCCTAGACGGGCAGATGAGTCAAGAAACCAAGATGGGTTCCTCTTAAAAAAAAAAAAAAAAAAAAAAAAGCAAACCAAAAAAAAAAAAAAAAAAAAATTTGCTTCCGCGGTCCTTTGTAACTCCCAGTTCTGACGGGTGAACAGTGCGTCCCCCTGACAACAAACCAACAAACCCAAAGAAACATGCTGAGCAGAAGCCGGGAGTCAGAATTAAAACATATTGCACATGGTTACAAGAATCTTCCTGAGATCCCTCTTGCTGCAGATCCCCCCAATACTGGTTTCTGATCCAACCAACCCCTTGCCTACCAGCGATGGGGTCACATACTCACAGACACCCCGCTCCCCCAGTCCGGGCAGCATTAACAAGCCTTCCACAGTCTTATCCTTTGCTATTAGCCAAACTCAAAAGCCAGGGCTGGTTTTACCTCACATACCATAAGCAAGCGGAGGGAGGGAGGTGGGGATGGTCTCCACCTTTGTCTTCCCCCCAAGGCCCTGGGTGGTTATCAAAGTTCTACAGCATGCAAGACATGGAATCTTCTGGGACCTAGAGCCTGGGAGGCGGTTCTCGCCAATCGCGTGCTTCTGAAAAGGAAGCGCTGGTGCTACCTGCGGGTCTGTCCCAAGCTGGGTTAAAACCGACGGCCTCGCGGGGGACAGGCAGTGTGGCAATTGAACTTGTGTATTTTCTCTTAAGGAATTTTTTTTTTCAAGTATCACAAAATCCCTGATGCAGTATGTAAACACGACATCTTGCAGAACAGAAAGCTAGATCACTCGGGGCAGCAGCAGCATGTGAAATATCTAAAAGGCCGGAAAAGGGTTTTTACAAGATTCAAAAACAAAAGGCGGAACAGCCACCAGCTGGGTCTCGAAAGAGCCAGAGGAGGGGAGCGCGAACCATGGCGGGCCCCGGGGTCCCGAGAAGGCACCTGGAGGCCCCTTCTCTCTCCGTGGTGTAGCTGCCATTGGCTGAGAGTGGAGAAGTCTTTGAGGCTAGGATGGGACGTGCTGTGGGCTCGTGGCCTGTGTCAGTTCCCAGTGTCCCGGCCTCTAACCAAGTCTTTCTTGATTCGCTGGACCCCTGCTTGAGGGAAGAGCCACCGAGCCTTCTTTGTACCCCAGGCACACGTGGCAGAGGATTTTCAGAGGAATGCTCTTGGGTGAGGTATGTCATCGAATGTTTTGCTTGGGTCAGTTTTATTTAAAGGAAAAAAAAAAAAAATGAGCCCTCTATGTCCAAGGGCACCGGGCTCCCTGGTGAGGGCCTCCAGGTGCCCCACCTGGCTCAGCTCTCCTCTGGGGTGCTCTCTTCCTCTGCCCAGCTCTTGGAGGCTTGCCCCTGGGGTCCAAAGGTGGTCTATCTGTCAAAACAGCCTGCAGGGAACAAGTGGCTCCCGCTGAAGTAGCTGCTTCCGTAGGTGGTAGCAAGGCAGTGCCTGGGCTCGGCTGCAATGGTCATCTGCATGCTAAGGGACGCGGGGACAGGCACAGGACACATGTCCAGGGGCTGGAGGGTGGGGTAAGGAGTGTGGAGGGAGGAGCCAGTGCCCCCTGGGAGCAGGCTCCCTGAGCGCTGGGCCTGCAGCGAGTCCCGATAGGCCAAGCACAGGTCCTGCACGGGGGCCTGGAGCTGGGCCAGGGCCGTTGACGCCTGGCCGAGGGCAGGGTAGGCAGGTGGCTGGAACAGCACTTGGGTGGGGGCTGGGGGCGTGCCGGGCACCATTGCCAAGGCTTGGCTCTTGACTGTGACGGCATCCTTGAGGACATTGTCATACGCTCTGAAAGAAAAGACTCCAGTGAGACGTGAAGGTCGAAGGGCACCCGAGACCTGGGTGTATCTCTGCCTTCCGGAGAGAGCTGTGTGCTCCGACACCGCCGGGCCTGCCAGACTGTGGAGTTCCCAACCAGTCTCAGGCCTGACTCGGCTGGGAGAGCTTCCCCCACAGAAACCTCTCTGACCCCTCGAGACGAGGCTGAGCGGTCCCTACGGCCCCTGAACCGCCCCACCCCGGAGGACAACTGGGGTCCCGTCTGCTTTTCTGGCCTCTGTATTTCCAGCACCTGAGCACGCAGCTCTAGCCCTACCTTCCAGGCCCTTCTGGGTTTGCTCTATTCCCAGCTCAGCTGCTCCTTAGCTTTCAAACACCAAGTAAATTGCCCACTGGGGTCTAAGCGTCTCTCTCTGCAAAGAGCAATGACGCAATGGGGATTTTTCCCATTTTGAAAAAAGCGTCCCATAAAACTTTTTGGGAAAACAAAACAATTAGAGGCTTACATAAGAAAGAAGCAAATGGAGGCTATGACTAATCCAAGACGGGGATACCCCAGAGCGGCAGCCATCAGTGAGGAGCCAGGCTGGGCTGGAGCGTGGTGCGCACCTGCAATCGCAGCAACTTGGGAGGCTGAGGCAGGAGATCTAAGTTTGAGGCCAGTCTGGGCAATTTAGTGAGACCGTCTCAAAGTGCAAAAATAAAGCTGGGCATGGTGGGTGCACGCCTGTAATCCCAGCTGCTGGGTAGGCTGAGGCAGGAGTATCACAAGTTCAAAGCCAGCTTCAGTAACTTAGTAAGGTCATAAACAATTTAGTGAAAGCCTGTCTCAACATAAAAAATAAAATGGGTACCAAAATATAAGTAAATAAATAAATAATACAAAGGGGCTGGGGACGCAGTGCAGTGATAGAGTCCCTCTGGGTTCCATTCCCAGTTTCAAAAAAAAAAAAAAAAAACAGGCTGGGCTGATGGGCTAGATATTGGGGGCAGCCAGCAGCACTCCGATCAGGCTGTGTTCTCTGACTTTGGGGACGTTATAGAAAGCACAAAATTTAAGACAAAGCCGAGGGGACAGGACTGACAATTTTGAGAGTGGGTCAGAGGAAGCCACCCGCCAAGCTCCTCAGATCAGAAGCTGAGGGGTGGTTCTCCAGGGGCCTGAGGAAGTTTGCTTTCACCACACAGGTCCACATCCAGGGTGTGCCGCCACCTGTTGGGTGCAGGAGGGAGTGCGCTGGGGTAGCCATGCAGGAGCTGTCCTGTCTGTCCTCCTCCCTGTGGTCCCTATGGACCTCATTGGTCTCCAATATCCATTTCACGGTACTAGACCCAAGAGACCTTTAAGCTTCTTCACCAAGATTCCAAGGGACCCTTACACAGAGGCTGTGGCTTCTTAGGTGAAGCCACTCGGTTTAGCTGGATAGGTCTGCTTTGCAACCATGTATGAGAAAAGAAGCCTTTAAGAGTCCCTCAGTGTGATTATCCATAAGATTACAGTGGGCCTTACATCAAAGAGCCCAGACGTTTATTTTTAAATTTTTTTTGTACCGGGGATTGAACCCAGAGGGGCTTAACCACAGAGCCACATCCCCAGCCCTTTTTATATTTTATTTTGAGACAGGGTCTTGCTAAGTTGCTTAGGGCCTCACTAAGGTGCTGAGACTGACTTTGGACTTGTGATCCTCCTGCCTCAGCCTCCAGAGTTGCTTGGATTACAGGCATGCACCACTGCATGCAGCAGACCAGATGCGTGGAAGGGGGTGCACACAGCCTCTCGTCTCCTTCCTCCCTGATCTTAAAAATGCAAGCAAGCCCAAAGCGAACCCCAAACAGAAGGGGCCAATTCCCTAACCCCATTTCTCTCAGGAGTCACCATAAATCCACTTCACAGGAGACAGGTGGGTGGGACCCCAGATGTAGGAAATCCCTTGTGCCCTGAGGTGGGCCTCAAGGGCAAGTGAAACCTCGATACTTCAGAAACACAGAGATCAGGAGAGGAACCTACACCAGCAGGATTTCAATACATGTGCTAAGGTGTTCCAGGGAATAGTTCGAGATCCTCTGCAGGTCTCTGGTCCAGTAGGGAGAAAGCTGCAGGCAGATCCTGGAGGCCCCAACACAGGCTGCAGCGACCACAGAAGGCTGGAATTTGTAGAATATATGATCTGAAAGAGAATCCCAGAGGCAGTTAGCACCAAAAAGCTGTCCCGGAGTCTTGTGCCTGTTCTGAGAACTGGTAGACAAATCAATCAGTTAGTTCAAAGGTTATTCATTGATGCTTTATAAATAGGATAAAAACTTGGAAAATGTGAAGTTCCATTATTGAATTTTTTTTTCCCCCCAAAAGCACCTTGGCTCTCAGTTTGGGATTCCTGGTCTTACCTTAGACAAGTGATTTTTCAAATTATTGTCCATGGCTCTTACAGAGCCACAAGGGGCTGACTCATGGGCTACAAAGAGAACTGTAAAACATCTGTCTTCTTTTGGTTGTCAAGGGTAAATGAGGGCTGGGGAGATAGCTCAGTCGGTAGAGTGCTTGCCTTGCAAGCACAAGGCCCTGGGTTCAATCCCCAGCACCGCAAAAAAAAAAAAAAAAGAAGAAGAAAAAGTGAATGATACACCATTTCAAAGGAACCTGTCTTTGGGCATGACTAAAGGTTGCTTAGTAATAGCAACAATGCTTGATCCACAGTGGGTACTTAGGGAAAACATGCTGAATGACTGAACAGCGACAAAACTTTGATACATATAACTCAAATGGGCACCTGACCTAGGTTTACTGAGAAATCTCACATCCTACTAAGATAGCTGGCAACAGAGCAAGTTGATACTATTTTTATGCCAAGGCCAAGAGCCGAAATTCCTGCAGTTTTCATGAATGGTATTGGTTTTCAGTGCATTCCTCTGTTGTCTTAAATTGCTTGTGACTTTCAATTACTTGAACTTTCACCTTTTAGGGTATTAGTCAGTTAGGATGGCATTACAGTTAGAGGCTCAGTCATGGAGTCAGACTCCCAGGTTCAAATCCTAGCAATGATCTTGGCTAAGTTAGTTTACCTCTTGAACATCAATTTCCTCACTTCTAAAATGATGTCTGTGTGGGGTCACGGTAAAGTTCAAATGAGATAATGTGTGCAGAGCTCTGGACCAACAAGCCTGCACACAGTAAGCACTCCATTAATGCTTGGTATCACGACTATGGATATTGCCATTCACTGTCCTTCTGGTTAATGGCAGGTTATTGAGTGTGTGATAGGTTATCAAGTGGTTATTTCCATAGTATTTCCGACTGGTATTTCACCTAACACCTACATTCTAAGACACTGGGAAAAGTGGGGTTTCAAGTAAGGGTCCCCAAACTGGGTAACCTTTATTGCTAAAGCAGATGTAAATATAATTCCCTCCCCCTATCCTGCTGTGTAATGAAGCTCTCTGGGCATGACTGAGCTGTGACTCTGTGCTATTTGAATCATCTGCAATGTTCAGGTTACCATAAGAGGATTATGGAGTGAGCTATAGTCTGCAAAGGTCTAGTTGCCTCTGCAGAAGCTGCTGTTTCTTTTGCATGCTACTGGTACACAATGGACCAGTCCTTGCCCTTTCTTTGCTCATCCCCTGCAGAGTGGGGGTGAGGAGGGTGTGCGTGTCCTCATCATTAAGGAAGTCCCTCTCTAGATGGACATGCCCTCCAGTGCCTCCTGATCTCAGTCCTGTGTGTGCGGTGGAGGGCAGTGTGAGCCCCCAGCTGCCTCTGCTGCCTCACCTTGCAGGGTGACCTCTAGGAAGTAATGGGCGTATTCCTTGAGGCACTCTTTGGTCTTGCGGGGGCAGGTGGTGGGCCAAGTGTGGCAGTGGTGGTCCTTTTGGCTGACAGAGGCCAAGAGGTAGTAGTCCAGGAAGTGGGCGGGCGTGGGCAAGCAGAGGTTCCAGCTGAAGGCCTCCAGGAGTAGCAGCTCTGTGCTCAGCAGCTCCTTCTTGGTCAGGGAGAAGTTCTGGCTGCTTAGGATCCTTGTGCTGTTTATCTGCTCCAACTTGGGCACGTGGTCTTCCCTATCCTCAAACTTACCTACAGGGCAGCAGAAGCAGACGTTACTTACACACAGGAAGCAAAAGGTCATCTTACAGCACCTGGATGCTGTGGGCAGGGAGGAAAGAAAGCAAAAAGGCTGGACTTCTGATGGATAAAAGCACACGTTGCAGGTCTGTCAAATCTGGGCTTGACCCCAAGACACTGCTTCCAGCTGTGTGATCATGGCTAGGGGTCTCAACCTCTCTGGAGCTCAGCTTCCTGTTTTATTTTTTTTGTACTGGGTATTGAACCTAGGGCCTTGCACATGCTGGGCAAGTGCTCTGCCTCTGAGCTACACCTCCAGCCTTTTATAAAAACAATTTTTATTTTGAGACAGGGTCTGACTAAGTTGCCAAGACTGACCTTGAACTTGTGATCTTCCTGTCTCAGCCTCCCAAGCAGCTGGGATTACAGGTGCGCAACACCAAGTCTGGTTTCGGCTCCCTCATCTATAAATGGAACCTAGGCTTCATAAGGCTTTTGTAGATTCAATGAGAAAACGCACATCCAAGGCTCAGACTGGTGTCTGGCACACAGGAGAGAGCAGCCAGCGACGGCGGTCAGGTCAAGCTCTGGGGGATAAGCGCTCCCCAACACGCTGAGTGGCCCTCACCTATCCAACCTTCAGGTCAGAGAGAGAATGACCTTGCAGATCTGACCTTGTTCCCTCCCACGGTGGAAAAGCCCTTCAATGGCGCCCCACCATCCTCAAGATGGAGTTTAAACTCTACATGGTGTCTGAGCTTGGGTTGCCATGGAAACAGGTGGCTCGGAAAGTGGGCCCAGGAAAGACTGGTAGGTTGGGAGAGAAAGCAGGAAGGGAAGAAAGCCTCTAAGGGCACATTCGCAAATCACCACTGTGGGCAGCTGGAGCCTGACCCTTGAAGATTTCTGAGACGCTGTCTGAACCACAGCCCTTGGATTGTCCCACCCCAGTGCTGGGGAGCAGAAGCATCATTTACCTATCCACCCCTGGTTATCAGTGTGGAAATCTCATGCACTGAGGGCCAAGGTCCAGGGGCTGTGTGTTAGGGGGCATGTGACAGCGCCCCTCCTGGAATGCCCTTCCCCATTCCCTCTTGACTCAGCCAACCCTGACGTGTCCATCACCTGCCAATTCACTGCCTCTTGGAAGCTTTCTCTAACTCCCACATCAGGTGCTGGGCCCCTCGTGGGCCTGGCCACAGCCTGGTCACCTGTGACCTCCAAGCTCAGCCTCGTGGGGTGCAAAGCAGCTGCTGAGGCCAGGTCAGACAGGTGGTGGGCGGCCCGGTGGATCTCAAAGGGAATGGTGAACAAAGCGTGCACACACCTGCTCACAACTGCAAGGGCCTCTGACCCAGTTCCCAGCAGCCTCTGGTGCTTTTCAAGAGAGAAGGCAGTGCCAACCACAAGCTGCGCTACAACAGAAACAACCCATTCCTGAGCTCAAAGACCATCACTGCCAGATGAAACACGACTCTGGGCCACCAGGGACTGTCCTCTGTGTGCCGCCAACAGCCCCCCCAAGTGAGAATGGCAAGACAGGAAGCTCTGGTCTGACAGGCGGGAGCTGAGCCAGCAGGATGTGCCTCATTGTGAAGGGCAGAGACACTGACAACCAGTCCCACCTCCTCCCAGAGCCCCTTGTGTGGCAGTCAGTGGGAAGGGTGCTCCTCCGCACACACATCCTCTCTTGTCTTGCACTCATGCGCAGCAGGGCCGGGACGAGGAGGCTGCCTGGGGGAAGAGCCCTGCGCACCATGGAATCCAGGCACCGTTGGCTTCCAAGCCTCACGTCCAACACTCCCTCCCCAAGGGCAGGATGCAGCCATGTGGAACTGACCCCTCACCTACCTCATCTAGGGTCCCCCAGGAATCAGGGTAGAGGTCACTAAACATCATCTCAGCACTTCTCACATCCAGACTACTTGTCAGTATTAACATGGATGGCCAGCCCCTGCTCCCAAGACCTCGGTTCCCACTTTCATGGGACAATATTTAGTCAGTGAGTGAATGGTCACTCATTTCTGGATAGTGGAATTTGGGGTGATCTGACTTTTTCTCTGATGATCTTAGAGTCCCTCTATTTTTCTCCAATAACCATGTATTCATTGAACAATTTAAAAAGGAAGAAAAAAAATTCTTTTTTTCTGAATTGCCCAGGTATCCCTGAACCTTGTGCTGAACACAAGTTTGGTTGTTCACCCTCAATAGAGGTGAGCTTTATTTTATTTTTTAATTTTTTTTTTTTGGTGCTGGGGATCAAATCCAGGGCCTCACATGGGCTAGGCAAGTGCTCTACCACAGCGCTATGCCCCCAGCCCCAGATCTCTTTTTTCTTCCTAGAGCTGAAGGTGACACTGTGAAGCGTGTTGAGCTGGAGGTGGCACTAAGACCCTTGCATGGTATTGCTGGCAGCTGGCATCTATGAGGACCCACCAGCAGATGGGCTCGATCAGATTAGTTTTCTCCTCCTCCTGGCTTTTCAAACCTTTCAGAACTCTGCTATCAGGTCCAAGAGGATTACCCTCCAGTGGAAGGGCCTCGGCTCACTGAGGAATCTCACTTTACCAGCTCCTCCCCTGGCTCCCTCGCTGGGGAGGACTCCCAGAGGCCCCCCACACTGCAGGCCAGAGCCAGGCGGAGCTGGGCCTGAATCCTCAATGAGTCTGCTCTGGACCTAACAGCACTAAATTCTACGGGCTGTTTATTTGTGTGTGATGTTTTTATGTGTGTGTTTATTTGTGTGTGTATTTGTGTGTCACACCCCATGTGAAGAGGAAATGGTCACACGGAATGGAAAGTCCTCTGCAGCCCCCAGCCCCCAGAAGAGGCCTGTGCTTTACACTGGCCCTGAAGTTGAACCCTCCAGAGAGGCTCCTCCAGGCTTCCCCAGGTGGGAGAGCCCAGCGTCTACACCCAGGAGTGACCCTGGAGTCCCTGCTCTTCCTTGTCGGCCCAGCAGACCTCAGCTTAGTGACGATTTCCCAGCCCAACACATTTCACAGCCAGAAAAGATTTTACGAGTTTCTTGATTTGCACGTGGCCTCCCCTCCTCCCAGGGCCACAGGCCTTTGTCCCCAGCGCTCCCACCACCAACACAGTTCCTCAGCTGCTTCCTCCTTATCGACAGACTGCACAGACGACAGATGCCTGCAAGTCTTCAGGCAGGTCCCCTGGGAGGATGGGGACAGAAGTACGAGCCTTTCTCAGTCAGCAATGGCCACTGGCTCTCTCTGATTCCCTCAGTGCACTTATCATTTTGAAAATCTTCACATTTGTAGAAATGATGGAAGAATAGAATAGTGAGTGCACATGACCCTTCACCCAGGTTCCCCAACTGTGGGCACTGAGCCACATGAGACCTGAGTTCCTGCGTGTATGCTGTATATAAGTACTGCTTCCTCTGGACCATTTCTGGTTAACGTCCAGACATGCTATAGCACCCCAAATATAGCACGGCAGCATCTATTCCTGAGGACATTTTCCTACGACTCATAATGCTTTTGGCAGTTCCTAGACAACAACATCTTCTAATATTCAGTTCAGTTCAGTTCATATTTCCTTCAACCTGTTTTTAGGATCTAGGAGTCTTTATATCTCTTCAGTCTCATTTTTTGGTTGGTTTTTCGTGACATTGACTTTTTGGAAGAAGCCAGGCCACTCTGGATTTGTTAGATTTTTCTTCCTCATGATGAGGTCAATCTGGGCAAGAAAACCACAGAGGTGATTGTCACATCAGGAGTTAGAGACATTGCCAATCTGTCCCAGCAAAGCAAGGTTGGATACCTTGGTTAAGACATCTCCATTTTAAAGGTACCACTTTCCCTGTGAAATTAAGCAGGAGCCTGTGAGGTGACACCTTGAGACTCAATATCCTGTTTCCCAACCTTTGTCTCACTGATTTGGCAATCACTGATCCTTTCTCGAATAAATTATTACACTGGGGGTTGAAAAAAACATGTTTTACAAATCCTATCATTCCATCTATGCATTTCTTTTTTTAAAAAAATATTTTTAGTTGTAGATGGACACAATACCTTTATTTATTTAATTTTATGTGGCGCTGAGGATTGAACCCAGTGCCTCCTATGTGTGAGGCAAGTGCTCTACCACTGAGTCACAACCCCAGCCCCAATATACTTTTCTTTTTGATGTTCATATTGTCCCACATTTGAATTTGTTCATATTGTCCTTCTCAATATACTTCTAAGACTAAAAGCAACCCTAGATCCACAGAGCCACCGAAGCTCTCCGAGGCTGGACACACCCCTGTGCACCCTTGGTGCTGCAGGCGAAGTGTGTAAGCAATGTCTCACACGTGCCTTTTGCACTCCTGGATGGCTGGCTAGTGACACCATTCCCTGAAGCTGGTTCACAGAGACCCGGGGCAGTTTATGGCAGGTCACAGCTAGTGGACTGATGAACAGATGTCTAGCCAGGTGTCATAAACTTTTTTTTTTTTTTTTAATAATCATTGAGCTGCATCCCTAGTCCTTTTTGCTTTTTATTTTATTTATTTATTTATTGGGTGCTGGGGATTGAACCCAGGGCCTTGTGCTTGCAATGCAAGCACTCTACCCACTGAGCTATCTCCCCAGCCCCTTGCTTTTTATTTTTTTATTTTTTTTATTGTAAACAAATGGGATACATGTTGTTTCTCTGTTTGTACATGGCGTAAAGGCATACCATTTGTGTAATCATACATTTACATAGGGTAATGTTGTTTGATTCATTCTGTTATTTTTCCCTTCCCCCCACCCCTCCCACCCCTCTTTACCCTCTATACAGTCCTTCCTTCCTCCATACTTGCCCCCCTCCCTAACCCTAACTCTAACCCTAACACTAACCCTTCCCTCCCCCCCATTATGTGTCATCCTCCACTTATTAGCGATATCATTCGTCCTTTGGCTTTTTGAGATTGGCTTATCTCACTTAGCATGATATTCTCCAATTTCATCCATTTGCCTGCAAATGCCATAATTTTATCATTCTTTATGGCTGAGTAATATTCCATTGTATATATATACCACAGTTTCTTTATCCACTCATCAATTGAAGGGCATCTAGGTTGGTTCCACAGTCTGGCTATTGTGAATTGAGCAGCTATGAACATTGATGTGGCCGTATCTCTGTAGTATGCTGATTTTAAGTCCTTTGGGTATAGGCCAAGGAGTGGGATAGCTGGGTCAAATGGAGGGTCCATTCCGAGTTTTCTAAGGAATCTCCACACTGCTTTCCAGAGTGGCTGCACTAATTTGCAGCCCCACCAGCAATGTAAGAGTGTACCTTTCTCCCCACATCCTCGCCAACACCTGTTGTTGCTTGTATTCTTGATAATCGCCATTCTAATTGGGGTGAGATGGAATCTTAAGGTAGTTTTGATTTGCATTTCTCTTATTACTAGAGATGTTGAACATTTTTCCATATGTTTGTTGATTGCTTGTAGATCTTCTTCTGTGAAGTGTCTATTCATTTCCTTAGCCCATTTGTTGATTGGGTTATTTGTATTCTTCGTGTAGAGTTTTTTGAGTTCTTTATAGATTCTGGAGATTAGTGCTCTATCTGAAGTATGATTGGCAAAGATATTCTCCCACTCTGTAGGCTCTTTCTTTGCATTGCTGATAGTTTCCTTTGCTGAGAGAAAGCTTTTTAGTTTGAATCTATCCCAGTGGTTGATTCTTGCTTTTATTTCTTGTGCTATGGGAGTCCTGTTAAGGAAGTCTGATCCTAGACCAACAAGGTGAAGATGTGGACCTACTTTTTCTTCTATAATCTGCAGGGTCTCTGGTCTGATTCCGAGGTCCTTAATCCATTTTGAGTTTAGTTTCGTGCATGGTGAGAGATATGGGTTTAGTTTCATTCTGTTGCATATGGATTTCCAATTCTCCCAGCACCATTTGTTGAAGAGGCTATCTTTCCTCCATTGCATATTTTTGGCCCCTTTGTCTAGTATGAGAAAATTGTATTTATTTGGGTTTGTATCCGTGTCCTCTATTCTGTACCATTGATCTACCTTTCTATTTTGGTACCAAGACCATGCCGTTTTTGTTACTATTGCTTTGTAGTAGAGTTGAAGATCTGGTATTGCAATACCCCCTGTTTCACTCTTCCTGCTAAGGATTGCTTTAGCTATTCTGGGTTTCTTATTCTTCCAGATGAATTTCATAATTGCTTGCTCTATTTCTGTAAGGTACTTCTGTTTTTTATTTTGAGACAGGGTCTTGATAAATTGCTGAGAGTCTTGATAAGCTGCCCAGGCTGGCCTAGAACTTGTGATTCTCCTGTCTCAGCCTTCTAAGTCTCTGGGATTACAGGTGAGCATATAAACTTTGACCACAGATCAGGACATGGTAGCAAGACCCTGTCGATCAACTTCAGTAGGAAAGTTTGCAAACTGACTTTTCTTTTTACAGTATTTTTTAAAAATTGTGGTAAAAAACATGCAACAGAAAATTGACCATTTTAAATGTACAGTTTAGTGACATTAAGCACATTGACAATGATGTGCCACCATCACTACCAGCAACAGCCACCTCCAGAACTCTTTTGATCTTGCAAACCTGAAACTCTGTACCCATGGAACACTCCCCCGTTCCCTCTCCCGGAAGCCCTTGGCAAACCCTGCTCCTTCTGTCTCTGTGAAGGTGACCTCCCTGAACACTGGTTTGTTTTCTTCTTACAGGGCAGACCAAACAGGATTCCTGACTTTTCTGAATTAGGGCCAAGAGAAATGATATTTTTAATTGCTTAAAAAAAAAAAAAAAATTGGAAAATTTTAAATATACCAACACAAAGAAAAAAGAGAGAAAGAAAATGTTGTAACGAACCCCCATGAATGTGCCCATTAGCTTAAACAATCATCATCATTTACAATACCTTTTTTAAAAAGTTCTTAAACAAAAAAGGCAAACCCCATGAAATGACAACGAGAATTCAGAGATCCCCGTTCCCGCTGTCCAGGCCAGGCGCTGCCCTCCCTCAAGTAGACAGGCTGCTTCCTGTCCTGTGCCCCGTTAATCTCCCCAGCAGTCCTTCCTGCCTGGCTGGATGCCCATGTACAACTCACGCAGCGTTACCTGCTGCCCACTCGGGCGCTAAACCCAGGCTCCGAGAGGAGAAAAAAGTTACTTGGCTAAAGAGAAGCAGGTTTAAAGCAAAAGCTGGCTTCTGTCTTCCTAAAGAAATGCAGTACCTTTAAAAACTGGCAAAGCTACTGCTCCCCAGGAATGGTCACTCTCCTTCTTAGACACGCCTACCACAATTTGAGCAGGAACTGGGACCTCGGGCTACCCTGTGTGGCTGCAGCAGCCCCTGCCCTACCATGCACACGCTGGTGAGGCTGATGGCGAGGCTGGCCAGACAGATAACGAGTTGCCCCAATGGTGTCTAGCCCTTGCCTAGCACCCAGGTAGAGCCTGATGTCTCCCCAGGCAAAGGTGCCAGGCAGCGGAGGTGGCCGGGACCCAAGAGAAATGAGGAAGACTTGAACTCGGGAGTTCACAGACACTGAGCCACATTCCCCGTCCTTTTTTAATTTTTAATTTTGAGACAGGGTCTTGCTAAGTTACTTAGGACCTTGCTAAGTTGCTGAGGCTGGCTTTGAAGTCTCGATCCGCCCCTGCTTCTGCCTCCGGGATTACAGGCGTGCACCACCACACCTGACTTCTAAAGTCCTATTTGTTGGGTATAAATGAACTGAAAGCGTACAGCGTTATGACCAGTGCCACAAGGCATTTCCTTACAGGTTCTGAAAACGGGGTGGGTAGAAATAAGTCCAACGAATAGTTCTCCCACCTTTAACTCAATCTCACTGACCAGACTGGACTGGATGCCCAGAGTGAACACTACAATTGCTCCAACCTCCTTTCCCAGAGCTGTGACCTTGAACTTCAACCCTCTTGCTGGTGTTTACAAGACTCAGAGGCTGAAGGGAGTGTTGGCTCTGGGGCCCAGATGCCCCCCACCTTGCTGTGGGTGGGACTTTACCCAGGTCACTCGGCTGGTCAAGAAGACAGAGAGAATCCACACAGTAGGGAAAGCAAGGGGCATCTACATTTGACTCTCTGCTGCATTCAGGCCAGACACATAACAGGCACCAAAACCAGGACAATGGAGCTACCCTTGATTCACAGCAGGGGTGAGGTGGAGCCTCGAAGGCTGGGCTGGTCCTGACCTTAGCAGGCACTCTCTCAATTGATTCTGGGAACAACATTGGGAGGCTGGGGTGTTCCCCATGTGAAAAGGGAAGCCCAGAAAGATCAAGCAAGTTGCCCCAATCACCCAGGTCCTAAGAGACAAAGGAGAAATAAGTCTGGCTGTCTGCTCCCTGACGGGAGGGTGTGCATCTGTCGTGAAGAACACTAGGGCACAGTATTTGGCACAAGGCATATATACATTCATCATATATGTATATGTGTGTGTGTGTGTGTTTATATATATATATATATATATATATATTTTTTTTTTTTTTTTAACTGGGTGTTGATCCAGGGGTGCTAAGTAATGTTCCACTCCATTTTTCTCCCCCTTTTTCTTGAGACAGGGTCTTGCTAAGTTGCCCAGGTTGGCCTCCAACTTGCAATCCTTCTCCTCCAGCCTCTTGAGTTGCTGGGATTACAGGCGTGTGCCAGCACGCGCATGGTTTGCTTGTTTTTCCTTGTCCTGGGAATTGAACCCATGGCTTTGCACGCTAGGCAAGTGTTCTACCACTAAGCGACATCCTCAGCCCCGATTTTTAAAATTAATAAATAAATGATTCCCAAGTTCAGGGCTTTCTATGCCCAAAGCATGAAACCTCACAGAGTCTCAAGGCAATCCCAGTTCCCAGGAACCTCTCTCTGTGGCTGCAGGAATTCCCAGGGATGTGGGTGTCCAGCTAGCTGCAGCCACTCCCCACCTAAACACCCTGTTCTGTGCAAGCACTCTCTATGCTAATTAGCAATTTAATTCCAGAGCTTTCTACTACAGATCTGTATGATTAACAGGACTTAAATGCCTCTCCCCCACACCTTAAAAAAATATTCTTTGGCTTTTTTTGTAGTTACTGGAAACAAGAAGGATGTTTCCTCTTCTTCCCCAAAGGAGGCTCTGCACAGACATCCGGCAGGCAAGTATCTTTCTAGGAACCAGCAGAGACAGACTGGAATAATTTGGTGGATAAGCCAAGTGAGAGGACAGCTGAGAGACCCCTGAGGACAGCATCCTCCGCAGAGGCAATTTTAATTCTGCAATGCAGAAGACACAGCACACTCTAGGGATCCCGGCTCAGCCACTTACTGGCCCTACTGTCTGGGGCACGTCTCGACTTCTTGGGGCTGCGCTTCCTCATCTGTGACATGGGGATGACAGAAGCAAACTGGTGAAGTTGACATGACAGCTTAGTGCCTAAAACGGTGCCCTTTCCAAACGGTGCTTAATTCAGGACCAACCCTGTAATCCCAGATGCAGGTTTCTGGGTGGAATTTGATGAAGGGGAGAAAGTCAGGGACAAAGCAAAAAACCCCCCTCCCTCTTTAAGACAGCGCTACGGTGGTCATGGGGGGGTTTCTGGACCATGGGGCCTGCGGAGTAGGTAGCAGCTTCCCCACGGTTCCTAAGGACCTGCTCCAGCTGCCTCCAAGATCTTCGGTCCCCCTGGGGATTTTGAGATAAGGACATGCTGGAAAAAGGAGACCCCAGGACCAGTCAAATCAGGCTTCAGAGACCCCTCCTGGGGTGAAGGTGGAAGCCCACCTGGCTGAGCTGCCTTCCTGCCTTGGGAAACAAAGAAAAACTGCCTTCCCCTCTGCTTCCTTTCTCAGGAGCGAAGCTGTCCTGTGCAGGGCTGGCTCCCCAGCTCTGGCATGGAGCAGGCCTGGATAAATAACGAATGGGTGGGTGGCTGCCGGGACGGACGGGCGGATGAGGGCAAGCACAGCTCTGACAGGCAGGATCCGTTCTCGGCTCCAATTTTAGAAACAGAGATGAGAGGTGAGATTGTGGGTGGCTGTTTTCTTCAGGGAGCAAGTTGTGGAAATGGAATGTCCCCATCAGAGAAGGCATTCCGCCAGCTGGGTCACACGCGGGCTTCCCCTCTAGCTTTTGAGGACTTCCTTGTCTCAGGATGAAGAAACCGGCGCGATGACTTCACACAGTGGCTTCAGCCAACCCGTGATTCCTCTGTGCTCCACTTTGTAAGTGACCCGGATAATTTCACTGGCTGTCTGAAATAGGGGCCTGGGAGACGGGGGCCACTTCCACGTGCATGGTGGCATCGTGCATGGAGGAAGGTCAGGGCTCACCAAGTTCCTGGGTCATTGCTGGGCAGAGTGCTCCTCCTCTACTCCCCAGGGGCGGCCTCCAGACCAGGTCTGCAGGGCTGCCGGCTACAGGAAGAGCAGAGTGAATTCTCCTGGCTGCAGGGTCAAAAGTGTGACACCAGCGTCCCCGGTTCCAACTTCTGCTGGAAGCAGGCAGAAGGAAGAGGAGAGGCAACTTGGCCACTGCTCTCTAGGTTAGGAGGACAGTCACTTCCAGACAGGAAACCGGGTCCTGAGGGCTGAGCCTTTCATCCAGTCAGACAATCTGCAGATCTGAAGCTCAGAAAGCTGCGAACCTAGGGGCCTCCCGGTAGGGTCTTCATTTGCTGGCCTGAGCCTTCCTGGTATGGCAGGGGAGGAGGGCATCTGACTGAAGGATAAAGGCCACTGCACAGTGAGCCACCAAGTTATCACCAAGTTGACCAGCTGGCTAACCATCCTGTCCAGGCCACTCTAGCTGGGCGTTTTAGGCCAGTTACCTGTTTTCCAGGCCTCAGTTTTGCTCCCTGTGAGTTGCAAAAAATAACACTTCCTATTTCATGGGATTGTTTTGAGATTAAATGAGTAAACATGTGTCAAAACAAAACAAAATAAAACACTGCCTGACATCTGAACACTCAATAAACCTTAGCTGTTTTACTTTATCACAGGGGCTAGGATTTACCCTTCACCCCGAATTCTAATTACAGGGAGAAATGTAGTGAGATTACAAATGACCTTATATATTTATTTTTTAATCTTCTAATTTTCTACAAGAAACAAATACCACTGTCCCACAGAGGCCGGGGGCGGGGGGGAGAGGGGGACTCTTTTAAAAAGTCTTCAGAAGGCAAAACACTGCTGATAGAAACTTAGAAGCCAGAACTGGCAGAAGAATTGTCAGAGAAGGTTCCAGAATGCAGGTCTGCTACGATCCAAGAATATCTCAGTTATGAACCTACTTTTACAAGTGCCCACAAGTCAGAAGGCGTTGGAGTTTCCTAGAAGAGCCAAACCCCACTATGTCGGTGACAAAAAAGAGACTTTTCCTGTCTAGACACTGAAATACTTGTAATTAAAATTAAGATGCAGGAGATGGGAGAGGCAACACATGTTCCCTGAAGAGTCTTGAAATCCAGGCGAACACACCAGACACGGAAATAATCTCTGATCTCAGCAGCAAGGTGCAGGGATGCAAAGGACTGCTAGATTTCCTTCGAGTCTGAAACTGGTTTCAAAACCAACTGAAACAACCAACCACACTGACTATGTGGGTGACGGGGGCTGGGGAAGGGTGACCGCTGAGACCAGGGTCACTCCCCAATCTAGTGAGCGCTCCACCCCATGAACCTGAGCATCCTAGGCAAGGCAAGCAAAAGCTCTATTCCAGGGGGTTTTTCCAGGAAGCAAGGAGTCTGATGAAGGAGGCCCCAGGACTTCAGCACGAGCAGAGAATGGGGGGGTGGGGTGCTGCTCAGTGGGAGATTCAGTGCTTCGTGTGTGTATGGCTCCCGGTTCAGTACCCAGGACCCCAAACAAGAACAAAACCAAACCAATCCAGGAGGACAGGCATAATAATTCTGGCCCCAATGGTACAAAATGTGCTGGAAGACACAGACATTCACGGTAAGAACCCCTAACTGATAGTCCAGCTCAGACAGCACAGAGGGCAGGGGGCACCTGACATCAGTGTCCCTGTCATTTCCTAACCTTCCTGCTAACCTGCTAACCGCGTGAGCCAGTTTTCCTAAGGGCAAGGACACCTGCGTGTTCTTAGAAGGGCCACTGGCTTGTCCTCAGCAAGCTCCCAGGGACCTGCTGGTAACATCAGGCTTGAGGCTGTGTCTTCGAGAGGTGCGTTCAGATCTTAAGGAGCTTGAGGATGGGGGCTCCATCTATTTCATGCCCCACTGTCCCAGCAACACCCAGCATAGGCTGGGCGCGTAGCAGGTACATCTGTGGGGAAGGGACCATCTGCATTGACAGGGGCTGTGGACACACCTACCATTCACCACAGTCTCCCCAGAGCTGACAGTGTCCCTAACACAGCAGAGGTCAAATCAATGGTTCTTGAGCGATTTCCCTGTGTGAGGTCAGGGGCTCCTGAACACTGCATGTTCACTTAACTCATGCAGTCTGAAATCCAAGGCCCCTGCAAAAACAAAAATAAAGACACCCCCTGCCCCTGCCACCTAACACTCAGAACCCAGAGTCCCAGGTCCCCAGAAGCAGGTCTGGTTCTAGACTTGTGGAGGCAGATAGTACAGTATGAGTTTCCGGCCCAGCCAGCTGTCTGACAGGCAGTTCACACAAAATCCCTCCCCCGAAATAGCTCTAAGCCTGCCAGTCTGCAGAGATGGGAACAGGAAATGGAAAATCACCATGTCCTCGGCTCACTGTGCTGTGACATTCGTGCCATTCCGGGATCTGCTCAGCACGGCCTTCATTAAACAGACCACCCTCCCCAGTGTGCCCTGTGCTGGACAGACTCCCACCGAATATGCCACCGATTATAAAAAGCACCACAAATGCTGGAGCGATGTTTTTCAGGGGAAAACTATTGTCATGTGAAGTGCACACATCAAATGTAAGCCCCACCCTGCTTCCTGAAATGCTTAACCATGTACAAGTGCTCTCCGAGGCAGAGCGGAAATGTGGCCACTCCTAGCCACTGTTGTGCCAGTGCACCAGAAGATACGCCATCATCCCCTGCATGGGGGCTGCTGGGTTTCCTTGCGGATTTGGGTTCAATTCTGGCAAGAAATCTCAGGCTTTGTCTGAGATACATCCCCGGAAGAGATCACCTGAAAAAGTCGCTCCCTTTGCCTGTGCTGCCTACAATCTGACCCTGGAGCCATCTAGAGCATTCCTGGCTTTGTGGGGAGCAACAGAGCTTAACCCCCTCTTCCCCCAACCTCCCTAGGCAGAAAGCAGCACAACAGTTCATCCTTGTCTACCACCAGGGATTAAGACCGCTTTCAAGATTCCAAAATCTTCAATAAAATCTCCAAGAGGGTCAGCCCATCCTGCCTCTGCTTTGCTGTCAAAGAAGTAGCTCTGCAGAAGCAGTGGTTGCCAAGTAATCAAAGTAGGATTTGGGGTGCGGGGGCGCTGGAGGGAGTTATGGAGAGGTGCAGGGGAAGTAAGGGGAGTGGAAGTGGTTTCCCAGGAAAAAGACAAGCCTCTCCTAGAATCTCCAGAGGCACCTGGAATCTCCATTGCACCTGGCAGGCAGTAGCTTTTTTTATATGGAGTCTGCCCTAAGAGATGAGGCTACTGATTTCTGACTTAAGAAGCCCTCAGTGCAACTGGTTCGGAGCCACTCCTTGTCTGTGCATGGTGGACAGGGCAAGGCATGCATGTGGACTGCAGATGCACTGACCACTGGAAGCAGAGGACAGGCCACCAGTGGACCTTGGTGGTTGCTGAGGCTCCCCACCGAGTTCAGTTCCATTTAAACAGAGGGATCTCATTAGCTCTTCTGTGGAGTTAAAACCTCTGCCAGGCAAGGAAGCACCACCTACCAAAGTCTTGACCACACGGGCTCTGAGCACATCACTCCCACCTCTGGGAATCCATCCTGCGGACAGACTCGGGTGAGTGTGCAGAGATACAGGGAGACATGCAGGGCTGTCATGCTGTGGGTAGCAGGGGAAGAAGTGGGCAGCGATGGAAGGGTCCATGGGTAGAGGAATCATTAAATAAGCAACAGTGTTTACAGTACGGGGGACGCTGCAGTAATAAAACAGGTGAAGTGTATCCACATGCGCTGAGGTACTGTTAATAAAAAAAAGCACCCTCACTCCTAAGCACTTAGGTACATTTACACTAATGGTTTGTAATTCATGGTTTTCTATTCTAGAAAGTCACCTTGAGCCATAGATTAGTGAACACTGACCCACGGCTCCTAGAAGATACAGGGTTAGGTACTTGTGAGCATCTGATGGCAATGTTCTGTCAACTGAGCAATACGTAACTCAGAAATTGCATGTGTCTTTTAACGTACTATATACTGTTGGTTCATCAGCACTGAATTTGTGGCAAAAAGCACTACAGCTCATGTCTGAGCGGCACTTATCCAACACACACGTATTTTCCCTCCAAGGCACATCAAAGCCTTCTTGAGCTTAGGATGCTAGACAGCACTCAGCGATGCTTGGGGGCCACTTGAAAAAGCAAACCATCGACAAAAAATACAAAACTAAAGAAAACGGGGCACTAAGTAGGACACGAAAAGAATACCTGTTTACAGTTTGAGAGCTAAAAGAACAAGAGCTGAGCTTGGTAGCACATGCCGGTAATCCCAGTGGCTCAGGAGGCTGAGGCAGGAGGATGAGAGTTCAAAGCCAGCCTCTGCAACTTAGCGAGGCCCTAAGCAACTCAGCGAGACCCTGTCCCAAAATAAAATACAAAAAAGGGGGCTTGGGATATGGCTCAGTGGTTAAGTGCCTCTGGGTTCAATTCCCACTACCAAAAAAGAAAAGAAAAAAGAACACTGAAAGCTAAAAGATAAAGGCAGAACTCTGCCCTGCTCCATCTTGGTGGGCACGACACATGGAGGGCAACTCCAAATTTTTTTGCTGCTCTGCCCATGTCCATGGACAACCGCAAAAGCAGAGGCGCTGATTTTAAGTTTATACCCAAAGGACTTAAAACAATTTTAACGAGGGGCTAGGAGCGCAGTTCAGTGGTACAGTACTTGCCTGGCAGGTGTGAATCCCTGGTTTCAATCTCCAGCACGGCAAAAGAATTTTTTTATCAAGTGGGCAAATTTAAAGTACAGAATCAGTTAGAAGGATTGCCTATATGTTAGTATATGCACAGAACATTTCTAGAAAAATATATTAGAACAATTTTGGAAAAAAGAGACAGAAACTGTTCCCAGAAGTTACCTCTGTAGTGTGGGATGGGAAACAGACATTTTTTTGTTTTGTTCTTGAGATCTCACTTTACAAATGAGCATTCAATTTCTCTCTCTCTCTCTCTCTCTCTCTCTCTCTCTCTCTCTCTCTCTCTCTCCCCCCCCCCCCCTCCCTCTCTCTTTTTCTTTCTTTCTTCACAAATCTACAGACAGGAGGTGGGCTTCCACAGGTGAGCTCAGTGCAGCGTAACAGACTCTGTGGGCTAAGGGATCCTGCCCTGCAGGAAGGCCAGTGTCCACAGAGGGGGTCCTTTCCCGGCATAGAGTACACACGAAAATCCTCCCACTTGACACTTCTCTCTCCTGGGGAGGAGGATGGGGGCTGGGATGAAGGTCAAAACCGAATTCAATCTCATCCACAAAAACGAGAAGTCAGAACTTTACCCTGAGGAACAGATGGATCTGCCACCCCATCTGGCACTGAATTTCAGCCCAGAAGCCGTCAGCCAGGGCCTGGACAGGCTGCTGCTGCTCCAGAGCTAACGACTCAGCAATAACAGGTCCTGTTTTCCCAGGGCCTGGGTGGGGTCCAGAGGTGACAATGAGAGAAAGCTCAAAGTGTTAGAGAACCAGGGTGAGGTTGGGGAAAGAAGAATGGAGAAGGAAGAGCGGGAATCTGGCCGGTCTGCTCCCTGGGAGGCTGACATGGGTGCGATCCACGAGGCATTTACCCCTCACAACGAAAATAGGCTTATTTTCTCAACAAGGAAAACATGTCTGTAGGTCTAGGTCTGCAAGCTGTGGGTGGGACTGTGAGCACAGGACAGAAATCACTTTCTTACACTCGGTATTTCTATAGCTTTTGAGTTTTCACAATAAAAACGCACCCCGTGTCTCACGTCGTGATAACTAGGTCTTCCATTTAACGCCATGCTCCCCAGGGATAAGGCTACTCCTGCCTTTCTGGCTTTCTCTCCTGCCATCCCTCTTTCTGCAGCTGCTCTGGGGCTAAGGACTAACGATCCTAGTCACCTCTGAGCAGTCACCACCAAAAACACAATGACGAGTTCTCTCTAAAAAGTAAACACAGAGTTACCCTATGACCTTCAGCCTGTTAGCTGTATACCCCCCCAAAAATGGAAGGCAAGTGATCAAATACACCTGGCCCCTGAATACTGACAGCAGGATGAGTCACTGTAGCCCAAAGGTGAAAACGACCCAAATATCCATCAACGGGTGACTGGATAAGCAACCTGTGGCACAGACAGTGGAATATTATTGAGCCTTAAAAAGGAACCAAGTGCTGATGGGTGGCATGACAGGGGCTGACCTGGCAAACACCATGTGATCCCTTCAGGTGAAAGAGTGGACAGAAAGCCAGAAAGCAAATCACAGCACCAGGGCTGGAGGAAGGAAGGAGTGTGCAGGGACTGGTTAACTAGCACGAGGATGTCTTTGAAGGTGATGAGGATGATCTGGAACTAGACCAAATGGTGACTGCACACTATCAGCGTGCGTGCACTAACTGCCACCGAAGTGCATACTTAAAATAGATAAAATGTCATAGCTTAGGTCACAGTATGAATTTTTCCTTGATCGAAAAGAAAGGAGCAAAACTCCTAAACTGCATGACCTTGGGCAAGTTACCCAGCCTCTCTGGACCTAAAAGTGGGGCAGATCACAGTATGACCAGGTAGGCTGGTGGGAGGACTCTGTGTGGTGTACCAAGTGCCTGGCACCGGGCAGGTGCATAGAAAGGGGCCCTTCTGGGATGAAGAATCCCATGATAACTTTGTCGGTGCAGGGGATGGAAACCGGGGCCTCAGGCATGCTAGGCAAGCACTCTACCCCTGAGCACTGAGCCACACCCCAGCCCTTTTTTTTGCGGTGCTGGGGATTGAACCCAGGGCCTTATGCTTGCGAGGCAGGCACTCTACCAACTGAGCTATCTCCCCAGCCCCACCCCAGCCCTTTTTATTTTTTATTTTGAAGTTGGGGTGTCTTGCTCTGTGGCTGAGGCTGGTCTTGACCTTGTCATCCTCCTGCCTTAGCTTCTGGAGCTGCTGGGATTACAGGGGGGACCATCATGTCTGGCTGTGATGACAGTCTTATGGTGTACTGCCAGAGCTGCCTCACAGGAAATCGTGGGGTGTCCAGGTTGTCAAATTATCCATTTTCTTTGTGGTGCTGAGGATTGAATCCCGGGCCTGTGCACATCAGCTACATCCCCAGCCCTTAAATTATCCTTTCAATTAAACTACGAGAACAACAAAAAGACAGACGGGGGGGGGGGGGGAATGTATAAGATGAAGATTTGAAGCACGTTCATATCTATACTCTATTTACATTAAAATTCTATCAGGGTGGGAGATGCCATGAACTCAGGCAGAGACAAGAGGGCGGCTCTGCCACATGACCTCTGGGGAAGGACTCCCTTTCCACCAGCTTCTGCAGGCCTGCAGGCCTGGATCCTTGCCTGATCCCCATTTTACCGGGCTGCAGGGGCTGTGCACAGGCAAGAAAGTCCCGCCTGAGCAAAGGCCCCCCTTATCTGGAAGCAGCTTTGCAAACCTGAAAACAGACAGGTGGGGGTAAGAATCTAGCTCCTCTTATCTCAGAATAATTTGGGACCAAATTAGCACCACTCCAAACTTCCTGAGGCAAGGTGACCCCCTGTGGCTGACAGTCTTCCTGGGGAGGGAGGGAGGAGTGAATAGGATTTCAGGCTGCCATGGAAACTTTTCTTTCCTGGGGCCTCCGGAGCATATGGCAGGTGTCCTGAAAAATCCGTTCCTGCCACCCACCCAGGCTGGCTGTCGCCTGCAGACATGTGGGTGGGGGCGTCTGCCTCCCCATCTGAACGGCCCCCTCCCTCTGCCAGGGCTACGCACAAAGGAGTCTCCGGTGTGCAGTGTGCGCCTCACGTCCCAGCTCCCAGACAGTCTGCTGGCTGGGGAAATGTTAAGTCCGCCATGGGAATGTAAGTAAGTCCCCTGCCTGCAGCAGACCTCAGATCACAGACAACAAGAGGCCAAAGGCCACAGCGCAGATTTCCCCTGCGGCTCCTGAAATGCGATGCGCATTCGGCCCTCTGCTGACAGGGGCGTCTTGCAAGCCCTGCATCTCTTCCCAAGACGAAAGGATGCTGGCGTGCTGGTTTGGGACTTTCCAGTAGGAAACAGGCTGGACTCCCAGCAAGACTGGCTGGGAATGAAAAAGCACAAATTTGGGAGTGTTAAACCTGAAGCAGCCAAAGGGATTAAAACCAGCAGCAGGTAGGTCCCAGGGAGGAAAAGCAGACAGCACTGGACACTCTGAAGCTGTGTGTCTCCAGCTGGTGATGGTGCCTGGGGGGGCCTGTGGCAGTGTGCCAGGAACGACAAAGCCACCGCAGAGAATAGGTGCCGGCCTCCTCAGCATCAGCTGGGAAACCTGCAGTGCAACAGGACAATGGCATATCACGGAGGAGAAGGCGACACCTGGTTGAATTTTAAGGATAAACTGTGCAATGCCAAAGAAACACCCTGAGCCATGCCTGCAATCCCAGGCAGAGGCAGGAGGATCATGAGTTCAAAGCCAGCCTCAACAACTTAGGGAGGCTCTAAGCAACTCAGAGAGACCCTGTCTCTAAATAAAATAAAAAATATGGCTGGGGACGCGGCTCAGTGGTTAAGCCCCCCTGGGTTCAATCCCCAGTACCAAAATAAATAAGTAAATAAATAAAAAACCCAATCGCAGCTGGCTACTTAGAGCCCAAGGTCTACACCACTGCTCTGCATTAAGGGCAACCTAGAGAAGTGCGGACCCTCTGTCTGGAAGGAGCCATTAATTTTATTTATTCCACAAATGATTCCATGAGGTCCTACTATGTGCCAAGCTCTGAAATTCAAGGGATGAAGTGGGCAGTGGGTGTTAGTTCACAGCACCCGAGGCGCGGGTCTGTCATCAGACATGACCTATCCAGGGCGGTGGGGAAAGGGTTCCACAGGGATGAGGGGCCTGGACCAGAAGGATAAAGGGAATGAGAAGCAATCCAGGTGGAGGGAACAGCATGTGCAAAATTCTTAACAGAATGGGGACTGGTCAGTGTGGCCAGAACCCAGCAGTGAGGAGCAGAAAGGTCAGAGAGACCAGAACCTGAGGGGTGGTCTTCATCCTAAGACTCCTGGTAACCACGGGTGATTTCAAGTGGCAGGTGGCACGGCAAACCTGCATTCTCAGGATATTGTTCAAGCAGCAGCATATTAATATAGTAATCCCTCTGGAGGCAGACAGATGGTCAAAGCCACACTGTGTTTTTGGTGAGGCCTTGTTGGAAGGTGCAAATCCCAAGAGGGCCATGCTCACTCAGGCCTGGTGACTATATAACAGGTCCTGCTTAGGTCCAGATCAAGCAGTCACATTTAAAACAATTTTTTTTTTATTTTTACAGACTGCATTTTGATTTACTTTACACAAATGGGGTACAACTCTTCATTTTTATGGTTGTACACAATGTAGATTCATACCATTCATGTAACCATACATGTACATAGGGTAATGATGTCTGTCTCATTCCACCATCTTGCATACCCCAAATGGATAAAGAAACTGTGGTATATACACACAGTGGAATATTATTCAGCCATAAAGAAGAATAAAATTATGGCATTTGCAGGTAAATGGACAGAATTGGAGAATATCATGCTAAGTGAAATAAGCCAATCCCAAAAAACCAAAGGCCAAATATTTTCTCTGATAAGTGGATTATGATACATAATTGGGGTGGGAGGTAAGAGAAGAAAGCAGTCACATTTTTAAGTACTTCTAAGAACAGTGGTTGCTGGGGTTCCCTCCCAGCACATTCAGAACTCCATGTCGAGAAACAGGAGCCACAGCCTGAGGTTAGGAGCACAATTCTAACATCATGCAGATCTGGCTTCGAATCGTGCCTACCCTATACTAGTGGGGTAACCCAAAGCAAGTTTCTTTTTTGGTGCCGGGGATTGAACCGAGGGGCACTTAGCCACTGAGTCACATCCCCAGCCCTTTTTATGTTTTATTCTGAGACAGAACCTGGCCGAGTTGCTGAGGCTGGCTTTGAACTCATGTTCCTCCTGCCTCAGCCTCCTGAGCTGCTGGGATAACAGGCGTGTGCCGCTGAATTCAGCTCCAAAGCAAGTTTCTTAACATCTCCGGGCCTTGGTAAAGCGGGGTAGTAAGAGTATCTGTCTCCTAGGGTGCTGTGTGGATTCATTAAGATCAAATTGCTAAAATTCTTATCACTTAATGTGGTGCCTTATAGACCCTAAAAACCATCGCCGATTATTAATACAGCTCACACCCAGCTACGGATGCACACAGAAGATGCTCGGAGACGGCGGGAGTGTGAAGCGGAGCAGCAGGGTCGCTGAGGGGCAGAGACAGCACAGGAGGAGGCCAGGTTCCACTTACTTGCAAGCAGGAGGCAGGAGACGGCCACAGTGTACAGCTGCTTGGAGGTGGTGACATTGTAGCGATCCGTGAAGTGGTCCAGCAGGTAGATGGCCAGGTGCCGGGCCGCAGGGCAGAGCTGGCAGTGGCTGCTCAGCAGGGTCAGGATGTCCACGAAGAACCGGCGGCTCTTCAGGAGCGGGGAGTGGGCTCGGAAGGCGGGAAGCTTTAGCTCCTGCAGGACAGGTGGGACAGGTGGGGGTCAAGGCTGCTTGTCAACCTCAGAGACCTCGGGGCCAGCTGCCGAGCGGCCAGGGTGGTGCGTCCCTCCATCCCCTCGTTCCATCTGCCTCAGGTCTCAGGCTGGCAGCCCCTCTGTCCCAGAATGCTGGACAGCCTCCTCTGTCTCCCTAAGGACACACCGAGTATCAGTAACTACACGATGGCAGCAGCAGCCCATCATTCCCGGGGGGAAAGGCTTTGCTGGCCAAGACACACAGGCAGGAAAGAAAGACGGCCTCGAGGCCAGATGCCCGTGCCGGATTTGGGTTCCACTGCTCAGCCAAGCCGTTAAGACTCTGGTCACCTGCCTTCCCCTTGGTTCCCACCTCAATCCCTGAAGATTAAATGAAAAAGATAATATGCAAAATGTCCAGCTCACATTGACCTCTGGTGGGCCACAGCTCATTCCTTCTGTGGGGAGGATCATGAGGCAGAGTTTTGAAAACAAACAACCACAACAACAAAGCCTAGGCAGAGCTGGGGAGGAACTCTGGAGCGGCCCAGCTCCGACTCACTGGTTGCCGACTTCTGCCTTCACTCTCCATGCGCACGCTTCTTTACAAAAGTAAGTTCCAGACTCACGATCGCACCACCGGGGAGGTGCCCCCTGCTTTGCAATCAGCACACCACCACGTTATCTGAATTTGTATGTCTAACACAAGGAAAGCCAGCCAAAGACAGAGCAAAACAACAAAGATCTATACGTCAGGAAAAAATTTTTATGTGTGTACCATATTTAACATTTAACTAAGCAGATTAGACAATTTGTTTAGGAAATGTCTTAGCGGTATTTTGTCAAGAGAAAAAGTAAAAAGAAGCAAAACCGAAGGAAAATGGGAAAGAAGTTCACAGGAAAGGGATTATGAGAGCTCACTCATGGCAGGTTCGTGGGGGATGGCACTGAAACAAATCCGTGTCCCCTCCCTCCTTTCCTCTTGTGGTGCTGGGGATGAACCCAGGGCCTTGCACATGCTGGGCAAGCACTCTACCACTGAGTTACACCCCCGAGTCTTATAATGCCTGTCTTAATCCTTTACTCAATCAACCAAAGACGTGGACCAGAAAGAGGTGTGTGTCCATCCATTCCACACAGAGATTCATTCATTTTCCTCCGTACGGATCAAGTGCCTTCCAAACACCAGGCATTATTCTAGGCGCTGCATCTGCAATAAGGCAGATACAGACCCAAGTGTAGGCTCTAAACTATAAAACTCTTAGGAGGAAATCTTCATGATGTTAGATACGATACCAAAAACTGAAGGCACAAGAGAAAAACACGTAAGTTGGATTTCAAAATTAAAAACTTGGGGCTGGGGATGGGATTTGGTGGTACAGCGCTTGCCTAACACATGCAAGGCCCTGGGTTCCCTCCTCGGCACTGCAAAAAAAATATGCAGCTAGTGAGCACATATCAAAAGACACTCAATATCACTTATCATTAGAGAAATGAAAAGGAACACCAAAATCAGATACTACCTCACACCCACGGGGATGGCTGCTAAAAAAAAAAAATCGTAACTCAAAGTGCTGGTGAGAATATGGGGCAAATAGGAAGCCCCAGAGACCACGGGTGGGAAAGCGAAGGGTGTAGCCACTGTGAGAAAGAGTTTGGCAGGCCCTCAAAATATCAGATGGAGTTATCACATGACCCAGCAATCCCAGTCCTTGATTTATACCCAGGAGAAAGGAAAACCCGTGGCTGTACAGAGACTGGAACATGAATATTCACAGTGGCATGATTCATGACAGCCCCCAAGCGGGAGCAACCCAAATGTCCATCAACTGATTATCAAAGAGATTAACAAGTGTGGCACAGCCGTGCAATGGACTCCCACACAGGTCACACAGGGATGAACCCTGCGGTACGAGCTAGCCATCAAAGGCCACATGCTATGTGACTTGATGTACGAGACATGTTCAGAAGCGTCAATCCACGCAAACCGAACGTAGATGAGCGGGGGCCAGGGCCTGGGGGCAGGAGTCCATAGGGATGGGACTTCTCTGCCAAGTGATGAAACTGGTCTGAAATCGGACAATGGAGATGACTGTATAACTCTGTGAATATACTAGCAACTCAACTGCACACTTTAAAAGGCGAGTTTTATGGGACGTGAATGATTCTGTCCCAAGAAAGCTGTTATTAGAAAACACAAGACAGACACACCACCCATGCTCACGCAGCCTATGGTCCAGTAAGAGATGGTCATAAACAATAAGGCAGTTACATAATTCCAACCAGCGAGCAGCGCTAGCAGGAAAGCAGCAGATCGAGAGCCCCCATCTTCCTTGAGGGAGGTGCCTGCCTCGCGCAAGCAAAGCTGGGGTATGGACTTCACACCAAATCCCGCTCTGGCCGGTCCCGAGGCTATGAGGACTCAGCCATCCTCATAGCCTAGGGCCTTGTTCATGAAAGGTGCTCAGAGCCAGAATAAATTACTTCCTCTCCCTGATATTTATAGATGAAGAAACTGAGTTTGAGAAAGTCCCTTAACCCCGAGGCTTTACTGAACTAGGGAAGGATCTGAGACGGAATGTTTGATGTATCCTTTCTTCCAACATCTTCATTTTCAAGTCACGGTATCTTTCATCCCCAGCTTAACTTCTCTGAGGATAAAGACCCCACCATCGTGGTGTGTCCTTCATCTTCACTGACTTGGTGCAGGGCCTCAGGCCTGCCAGGCAAGCACTCTACCACGGAGTCATACCGGCCCCAGCTGATGACCCATGTGGCCCCACCAGAGTTCAAACTCTCTGGGTTCAGGTTCCAGGCCTGCTTTTGCTCATCAGTTTCCCCAGCTTCCCAGCGTGATCAGAACAGTGGGTGCTCAATAACCAGCAGTCGATGGGAAAAGACAGGGAGGGAGGGAGAAGGGAGGGAGGAAGGAGTGAATTGCAGGGGTGGGTACAGATGGCCCTGAGCCTAGAAGGGACTTCAAAGAGGAGAAATGGAGCCAAGTTTTTTTTTTTTTTCTTTTGGTACCAGGGATTGAATCCAGGGGTGCTTAACCACTGAGCCACATCCCCGGCCCTTATTAAAGTTTAGAGACAGGGTCTCGCCGAGTTGCTCAGGGTCTCACTCAGTTATTGAGGCTAGCTTTGAACTTACAATTCTCCTGCCTCAGCCTCTCAAGCTGCTGAGATTACAGGCATGGGCCACCATGCCTGGCTGGAGCCAAGTTTTGAAAAGGACATCTAGGAATTACCTGTGAAGATGCAGGAAGGGAAGTATGCTCAGCAGAAGAAATAGTGTCTGCGAAGTTACACGGGTGACTCATCTGGGGAAACAGGGCGGGTGGAGCAGCCAGGCAGGCAGGGTCTGCCTAGACAAAGCAGGCTGGAAAGGTGGGCTGGCTTCTGGCTTTGGATGCCCTGTAAGATCCTGCCATGAGGTCCTGGGGGCCAAGGAATGGTTTCGACAGGGCCTTGACCTGGCCGGTACAGCCTTGCTTGAGGATCTCTCGGCTAGCCTCCCCCTGAGCCAAGGCCATATAGCAGCCGCAGGGTCTGTGGGTCGACCATTTCCTCCCAACACTGCTCCCGCCCTCCAGCACCCCCCACCAGCATGCTGCTGCTTGGGTATTTCCTCTAAACACAGGGCTCTAAGTCCAGGTCACAGCAGAAGCAACCACAATCACAGATCCTTGCTGTCTGGTAGGCCACAGCTGCTAGAAATCAGTCCTTGCCAAGTGACCTTTGGCTGGACCATGCTACCCCCTCATCAGGGCGGTTCAGGGCCTTGAGACACAAGTTAGATAATGCAACATCCTGACTTCCAGTCCCACTCAACTCATCCGAGCTCAGCACCTTCTAGATTTTTCTTTGTGCCAAGTAGGAGAAGACAGCTCAATGCAGCACAGCACAGTCGTACACATTTCTGGGAAAAGGATCCTTTGCCTTGAGCAGATTCTCAACGAAAGCCATGGATGCATAAAAGAAAAAGTTATGGACTGTCAGAGTAGGCAGGCAACCCCTGTCAAGAAGCAGTGAGCAGGTGAGACTTTCTAGAAAAGGCTTGTCTCAAGGGGGCAGGGTTGTGAAAGCGAGAGCCATCTCCCTGGGATACTCTCTTCCTCCCTGTTTCTACTTGAACCTCAAATATTGGTTTAAATGTCACTTCCTGAGAAGCCTCCCCCGACCTTCCCGTCATCCCTGATCAGGGTCCCCTTATTCTCTCTCCTGGCATGCTGTTCCTCAAGGTCCTCATGTTACTGATTTAAGCGTCTCTCCCTGCTAAAATGCACGCTCCAGAAAGCCTGGGCCAACGGTTTCACCCGCTGTTGCCCAGTGCCTAAAGGTGGCTGGCATAGAGCAGGTGTTTAAAAATGTGTGTTGAGTGAAAAAGAAAGATTACAGGGTTGTCCTTCCCTGTGTCAGGCACTGCCCCAACCCCTGCTTACAGGGAAGCTGAAGGCCACGGGCTGTGGAGTCCAGCAGCTTGGGGCTGGAATCTCAGTTCCACTGTTTGCTAACCTCGGGCATGTGAATTCTGAATGTCAGAGTCCTGAGAAATGGAGAAATGGTGCTGTGAATACGAAGTATTTGGCACTCAGCAAGCAAGAATGGCCCCTCTCTCAAACTCCTGGAAAAACAAACCCCAGGTAAGCAGAGTTTATCTAAGGCCTGGAGCCCTGGTCTCTTTAGCAGGTTCAAAGGAACCCAATTTGAGGAACATGGAACGAAGCTTTCTACCTTGGGATTTTTTTGACAGTTGGGTTGAGACACCTCTGCCAGGAAGGACACCTGCCTATCTCTGCGTCTCCTGCAGAGCCCCCAAACCCAATGGAATTAGTGGCGCGAAGCCTCAGCTTCTTCCTGTCCCTAAGAAAAGGGCGACTCTTTGGCCCAAGAACAACAATGTGGAGCTGCTGTCCTGTTGGTTTGTGTCCAGCTGATTATTTCACTAAACCAATTAGGGGTGGGGAAGGCACTTGTTTCCGGGCTCTGCTCTAAGGCTCTGTACTCCTCCCAAGCCCCCTGGACCTAAGTCTGCTCCAGGGAAGGCCGAGCAGCCCACATGCGGGAGGCCAGTCCCTCTGCCGAGCGGCCTGGGCTCCAGAAACAAAAGGGCAGCCTGCCTAGGGTGGCTCGCAACACTCTCCCTGGGTCAGGCAGCTGCTGGCAGGCAGTTAGCAACCAGCTCGGACAGGAGTTTCGCCGCCACCCGGCTGGGCAGGTGACCTTCCTCTCACCAACAGGCCTCAGGGCTGGAGCAGCATCAGTGTGGCCGGCAGCAGGCTGTGGGGAGAGAGGAGACAAAAGGGACAGAGGGAAGGTTTCCTAACAATGGTCCCTCCCCCACTGCTGCTCTTTATCACCTGAGCTGGACAGGAGAGCTCACCTGCTACAGGTGCATCTAGAGATGAGCAGATGGTGACATGGCACAGATGGTCACGAGTGAGGCCGGTGGGGAGACCTTCTTTATTAAAAAAAAAAAAAAAACCCCTTCTCACGGTAGCTTGTTTATTTTGTGGCACTGGGGATTGAACCCAAGGCCTCGCACATGCTAGGTAAGTGCTCTACTATGAGCTACGAATGACACTAACCCAATCATTTAATTTTTATTCTGGGACCAGGCTTTGCTAAGTTGTCCAGGTTGGCCTCGAACTTGTGACCCTCCTGCCTCGGCCTCTGGAAGAGCTGAGATTTAGGAGTGACCCACCACACTCAGTCACGGTAGTTTGGTTTTTAAAATAATTACTATGGACCAGAAAAAAACAGAAGATAATATACCAAAATGTTCAGGGTAGTTATCTGGTGAGTGGGTGAGAGGTGCTGACATTCTGCACGATTTTCACTTTTTTTTTTGCAGGAGTGCCATGGATTGAACTCAGGGGCACTCGACCACTGAGCCACACCCCCAGCCCTACTTTATATTTTAGAGACAGGGTCTCACTGAGTTGCTTAGCACTTTGCTATTGCTCAGGCTGGTTCTGAACTCGAGATCCTCCTGCCTCAGCCTCCTGAGCTGCTGGGATTACAAATGCGCACCACCGTGCCCAGCACTTTTCTGCTTTTTGATATTGTCTGAATTTAAAAAAAAATCCATATATAACCATTTTATTTCAATAAATAGATTTCCAGTTTAAAAAAAAAAAAGAATTGGACTAGATGCGCACTGCACGGAGGTTCAGCACAGTTTATCCCCAAGGGTTAAGCTTACATCAGCCCTTTAATATTAAAGGCCCATCAAGGCCCCGTCAGAACCTGCTTCATCCTCCAAGGAGGCGAAGCCCAGGCCAACGTCTTCTCCCTGGGTGTTCCTTCTCTCTCTCTCTCTCTCTTTTTGTGGCGGTGCCGGGGATTGAACTCAGGGCCTCACATAGCCTAGGCAAGCACTTTACCACTGAGCCACGTCTACAACCTCTCTCTTTTCAACGAATTATAAATTATAAGTTCACTGATGGATTTTGAAAAGTAGAAGTGCAGAGGGATCCAGAGCGAAGGGCTAAGTTTTATTCAGTACATTTTTCTTAGCGCTGGGGATGGAGCCCGGGGCCTCCGACAAGCTGGGCCAGGGCTGTTCCATGGAGCTCCACCCAGCCCAGCCCAAGGACTGGGCCGCAGCGGGTTCCTCAGATGCTTCCTGATGCGAATGCTCATAAAATGGGGTCACGACCTACAGCTGCTTCCCGATGCCCTCACGATGGCTG
Organism: Sciurus vulgaris; assembly: GCF_902686455.1. Taxonomy (NCBI): domain Eukaryota; kingdom Metazoa; phylum Chordata; class Mammalia; order Rodentia; family Sciuridae; genus Sciurus; species Sciurus vulgaris. Next base: position 19,869,005 of record NC_136466.1, on the reverse strand, counting down.
CATGGACAGTGTTTTCGGCACTGCCTGGTATTTCACTGCAGTGTTGTACGGTGACCTGGTTTTGGACATCTGGACTGTTTCTCTTCCTTCGGGTCTCTCTCCTCTGAGGCCCCTGTCCACTCTCCTACCCACAGTCAGCAGTTCACCTGCTTCTTCAGTGTCCTCCCTCCCACCCCGCACGATGGGACCTCTCTGAGGCGGGAGACTCGGCTCTGGGCTGCTCTGGGCTCTATCCTGGGTACCCGGCGCACAGCAAGGGTGAATGAACTTTCCTACGTTCATATGTGATACACGGCCAGCGAAACTCCACAGCACACACAGCCACAGAACGGATCCTAATTAGAGTGAGTTATACTCCATGTCTGTGTAATATGTCGAAATACGCTCTCCTGTCACGTGTATCTAAAAAGAACAGATAAAAATTTAAAAGACCCAGTAAGATGTACAAAAAATTAAAAATAAAAAGACACCTGCTGATTGAGACAACGCAGGTCTGAAGGAAGGGGAGGCTCTGTGGGAATCCCTGCCCTGCCTGTGGCTTCTATGCCCTCCTTCCCCTGAGGCTCTCTTACCTACAGCCTTCCCTGGGGTAAGTGCCAGGAAGTAACTCCTCCCCATCCCGGGAACACTGCCATGACTGTGAGCCAGCATCTCCAGGACCAGAGCAGCCCTTCAGGGGGACAGGAGGTGGTGGTGTCAGGCAGGCTTGACCCCACTCTCCTTGGGCTGGGGTACAGCTCAGTAGTAGAGTGCCTGTCTAGCAAGAGCTAGGGACTGGGTTTGGTCCCCAGCAACACAAAAGGAAAGAACTGAACAGTTAAGGGAAGGGCAGGGAAACCACTTCTTTACCTGGGGCTCTCCAGCAGGAAGAGGGTTATCAGTGGGGGAGCTCTCTGGGACAAGTCAGGGGTCAGTGAATCACGACCAACACAGAGCCCCAAACTGAGCTACATACAGAGGCAGAGGGCTGGCCGCACAGGTCTGCGAAGACTCCAGGTGTAATTAGGGAGTGGAGGCGCACACCTGTACTCCCAGTGACATGGGAGGCCGAGGCAGGACGACGGCCAATTTCGAGGACAGTCTCAGTAATTCAAGGAGGCCCCAAGTAACTTAGCGAGACCCTGTCTCAAAATAAAAAAGTAAAAATGGCTAGGGATGTGGCTCAGTGGTTAAGTGCCTTTGTTTTCAATCCCTGGTACCAAAAAAATTAAAAAAAAGTCTCCAGGTGTGTGTCGGTCCCTGAACCTTGGTGCCTCTCTCATGGTGGTGCTCCAATTGGCAGAGTGGGGCACACTTCCCTGCCTGTGCTAGGCTCCCAGGTGCCGGGAGGGCTTGCAGGTGGGCAGGGCCAACCCCAAGCCAAGTGACACAAGACCCCAAGCCAAGGGCCAGAATGTGGCAGACACTGCCCGAGGGACCCACCCATGACTGCTGCAGGACAGGCTGAGGCTGGGGAGAATGCGCTTCACACACGCTCTTCACACACGCTCTTCACACACTGGCTCTACGGCCTTTGTGGCTAACCTTGGAGGAGTCTGAAGGTCAAGTGCACTCAGAGTCCAGTTGGGTTAGGGGAGAAGGGGACATCCTCCCTTTAACCCTTGCTGTCCTGCAGGCTTTATTTTCTTCTGGCTGCCTGCAGCCTCCCTTCTGATTATGTATGCTCTGCTATGTCGCCTGTCAGCTTAAGTCACCTCTGACTTCTGCTCCCTGCTCACGCTTCTGTCAGCTACTCCCCAGCTGCCCAGGACTCTCCATCCATCTGTCCACTCACTCTTACTGCCCTTCTTCCCCACCAGACTGCAAATGTCACAAGAACAGGGACTGGGCTCAGCTGCTCAGCCTCCTGACCCCAATACCTGGTCAGAAAGAGATCTTGCTCGCTCTGGCAAATGCTTGAAAAGAACAGGAGAGAGAAAGAGTGATTTATTCCTGATCTTCAGTTGTAGGAAACTACTCATCCTAGTGAGCAATTCCAAACATTCAGGAAGGCCAGAGGGGCGGCCCAAGAAACCGGGGGGAGCTGAATTCCAGGGGAAGGAGAAGGCATTTCCTTGCCTTAGGGTGGGAAAGGAAAGGAGCTTCTGTCTACCACGGGCAATAAAGGATTTCCAGAGGAAGCAGGTCAGTGTTTATGGAGGACTGAGAACTTCAAGAAGAATGATAAATTATGCATCCATTTTAAAGGCAAAGTTTCCCAATGTGTGTTCCATGGTATACTGGTCCTGAGACACGTTCCCTGAAGCAAAAGGGTTCTAGAGGCCACAGTTTGGGAAACAGTGCATACTACACTGCTTCTTCCTAAATAAGGAATTAGCCCAGGAGAGGCCCCGAAACACTTGCTCAGCAAAAAAACTAAACTACGGGAAACTCTAGGTTCAATTCATCTATCCATAGGATACCATCCTGTTTTGGGGGAGGCAGAAAGCTTATTCTGGGAAATAGTGCTTTAGGGTGCTGGCTGCTGGGTTCCAGTCCCCTGGGGAAATTAAACTCTAGCACATCTGTAAGGCGAAACTCTGGCGGAAATCCCTGGCTTGGTGCCAGTAATTCGATGATTCTAAGCCTAGAGATTTACAGAAAAGCTCACTGAGATTAACGAGGGCAGCTTCCACCTGCAGAATTGCCCTGGTAGAAATTTCCATGGCCATGGCATGAGGAGACCAGGAGAGGCTCACAAGGAGCTGCAGATGGCCACTTGTGGCAGCCCAGGGCTGGCTGTCCTGCCTTGACTGGGTCCAGAAGAAATCCCCCACCCCATCCCATCCCCACCCCGTCCCATCTCATACACAGTATATGTTATAATCCTGGCAGCTCCCGATCCTCCATAAACAGCACCCTCCTGGGAAGCTCTCTGCGGCTGTGTGGTAGACTGAGCCACCCTAAGGCAAGGAAGCACAGAGACTTCTCTCTTGCAGAAATTCAGCTCCCCAAGCTTCTTGTGCCCCCCACCCCGGGACTGCATGTGTAATTTAGAATTGCTCTTTATGATGAATCGTTGTATACAGTCTTCTGAGCGTACACGTTTATGTATATCTCTCCATATCCATACAGAGAGAGTTAAAATAGATCATTTAAAGCCTTTTATTTATCATAGTAAGATATGAAGAAAGACCAACAGGAAGCAGACTTGCAACACTGAAGGGAAAAAGAAAGGGGAAGGGGAGGGGTTCCTCAGCGGCCTCAGGAGTCCACACGCTGACCCGGCCGGGCCGAGCCTCCCTCCTTCCCTCTCCACCATTGCCTCACATGGCCTGAGGAGGCACTTTCGGTAAATCATCTGTACCTCTATGGGAACTGTTTCCACACCCTCCGGACGGTGCGCTGCAGCAAGACAGGCAGCAATGCCAGTCATGTGCCCTCCTGCTGAAGTCTGGCCTGGGCTTCCATCCAGCACAGTGAGAGGCCGCACCCAGTGACATCTGTCTGTCCCTGGCCCTCTATTCCTCAGCAAATGGCAGGTGGGCCAGCACTACACGCTCCTCATTCCCAGGAGCCAGAGTCACTGCCCGCTGAGCAAACCTCTGAGCCAGGCTCAGGTATGGCTGCCAGGGCACCCGACAGGGACCACAAGCGTCTGCCCAGTCCTTGCAGGTCCCCACTTCACTCCCCCAAACACCCCCAAAGAACAATCAGGGCCTTTTTATATCCCTGCTTCCGGAGTTCTTCACTTCAGCAGCTTCCCCATAGGACCACACCCCTCTCGCCTCCTGAACAGGTGCCCCTCACTCTCCCATGCCAGTGTCCAGGTGCAGGACACAACCCTGCCCCCGCATCCTGCCCAGGATCTCTAATAAGTCCCATGCTCCGATTGTTCCTTTTCCCTCTGAGTTACTAATCTTGTTTGGTTCTTTTCCCCGCTTCTCGGGGCTGGGGAAGAAACCCACAGCCTTGCGCACCTTAGACAAGTGCTGGGTCACTGAGCTACATCCCCGGCCCAGGGTTACCACTCTGGTGCAGTGGCCCCCAAAGTTCTTCTCTATCAACTTCCAGTTCCCATCCCCGAGTTCCAGGTTCATTCTGGTGCTTTTCCTGGGCAGCCTGACTCCAGTGTGAAGCCCAAGACGGTTTAGCAGATAACCCCCACCCCATACCCCCCGGGGCTGGGACTCTGCTCCCCTGCCCCTCTACAGTCCAGGGTTTCTCAAAGGGTCTTCCGTTGAACATATGCATTAGAGTCTCCTGGAGACCTGTTTAAAAACAGAGGTTCCTCCCTATACTGGGTTGAATAATGTTCCCCCACAATTCATATCCACCCAGAATCTAATAACGTGATCTCATTTGGAAATGATGGTCTTTAGGATGGAATCAAGTTAAAATAAGATCATATTGGAACAGGATGGGCCTTAATCCAACAGTTGGTATCCTTATAAGAAGAGAAAACAAAACAAAACAAAAATAAGAGAAAACAGGGGTGGAGAGATAGCTCAGTGGTAGACTTCTTGTTCAGCCTGTGTAAGGGTCTGGGTTTAGTCCCAATCATGACAAAAAAAAAAAAAGAGACAGAGAATGAAAACAGACACACACAGACATGCAAGGTAGAGAGAGAGACATGCAAGGTAGAGAGAGATCCAGAGGAGAAGGTCTTGCAAAGATGGACGCAGCAAGTGCAGACATGCAGCTATAAGCCCAGGACCACCCTGCGCTGCCCGGGACCACCTGAAGCTGCAGAAGGCTTCAGAGGCGGCACAGTTCTGCCCACACCTCAATCTCAAGCTTCCAGCTTCTACAAGTGTGAGAGAATGACTTGGTTGCTTTAAGTCTCTCAGTTTGTAGGCTTGGGACATCAGCCTTTGGAACTGAATCCCCCCCCAGTTCCTGAATCAGGAGCCCTGGAGAGGGAGCTGGGTGCCTTCCTGGGCAATTTTGAGTTGGCTGTCCAATTATCAGCTCCACAAAGATAAAGAACTGAATTCTGTTTAAAACATGGCGACTCACACTGAGCTTGGCACACAGTCAGCTGCTAAAAAAAAGAAAGAAAGAAAAAAGAAAGCGTGGAAATGAAGAATGAACAGGCACTGATGTTCAAAGAACTGCCAGTGCCTCGGGCAGTGGGTTTAACTGGTTCTTTCTCTTTCAGAAGCAACTTTAATAAACAAATGAGATAGTGCGCACAAGGCCCTGGCAGGCCCTGGCACACTGTAGGTGCCCGGTAGACATCGACTCCCTTCATTCAGGGCAGAACGTCCTTTGAGATTACTAGAAGCTAACAGTTTCCTTCTGGGACTCTTCAAGAACAATGTTCACTGTGAAAAAGGCTGACCGTGCTCAGTTCCGGAGTTACTTTGTTCCAGCGAGGGAGCAACTTGAACTTTTTCCTGTCTCGTCTATCTAACGGGTCCTCTTGACCCCAGAGTCCAAAACCTCTGGGGTCTCTGCGCTTCCTGTGCTGGCTTGGATGCCATCACCCTGGACGGCTGCAACACCCTGAGAGCCAGGGTCCGCTCCCAGTGAGCCGGCACCCGCTCCTCACACCTGTCCCATAGCTCTCCGCCGGCTCTCCAGGTTTCAACATCCAGGGAGCCCAGCACCCCCAAAGCCGCTGCTCCTGGCCCATCTCCCTGCTGCCCACCCTCAACTCGCCAAACAGCCCTCCTGGGGCGCACGCACGGACCTGTGACTATCACATGCTGCCCTGATCCTGGGAGAAGAACTTCCTCTACTCCTTTCTCTCCTTTACTCATCCTGTAAACCTGTATTAAACAACATGTCCTCTTTAAGAGCTTTCTAAGACTCCCCAGGCAAGGGGACAGGGGTCATCAGTGTGAGCTTTGAGGCCAGATTGCTTAGTCGCTGGGTGGTCTTGGGTAAGCTATTTAACTCTAAACTTGGCATGTCCCACCTGGGAAATGGGGACAATTATAGGACCTTCTAGAGAGGGTTGCCTGGAGACTTAGCTAGTGGAAGGGAACAGAGCGCAAGCTCTTAGCACACAGTGAGTTCCCAGTCAAGGTGGAATATCGTCACTAGCCATTGTGGCCATGACATATGCCATAAGTGGTTTTATATAACCACATCCTTAGCTACACCATGGACCCCCGGGGCAGAGTCTGGGTCGTGGTTTCTCCTGGCAGAGCATCCCGTGGGGCTGCAGGTAGTACACTGGGCTCACTGAACGACTGTGAATGAAGAACAGTGTTGTGGTCTGAATCTGGAATACTGCACGGAGGTCTTGTGTTGAAGGCTTAGTCCTCGGTGCAGCAGCGTTCAGAGACAGGCTTTGAGGAAGTAACTGGATCACAAGGGTGGTTCCCACACCAATGATTTAATCCACTGGGAGTTCACAGCTCAATGGGCTGTCAGGAGGTGGGCCTGCTTAGAGGAAGCAGGTCAATGGAAGGGGATATATTGTCTCAGGTCCCTTCTCTCCCCGCCCCCCCTGCTTCCCTGCTGCCATGAGCAGCTTTGTTCTGCCACACTCCTCCGCCATGATGTCCTGCCTCACCTCAGGCCCAAGAATCAACGAAGTCGGCCAACTATGAACTGAAACCTCAGAAACCATGAGCCAAAATAAATCTTTCCTCCTTGAAGTGGATTTTCTCAAGATATTCTGTCACAGTGACAAAAAGTTGACTAACACAGGCTACCTGCTGGGCACTGAGTGCCAACCGAACCAAAGAGACAACCAAGGACGTGCGACAGAACGTTGCTTTCCCCGGCCTCGAGGCTGACAGGGCCCAGCAGGATCGTGAGGCTGGGCTTCCTCATTCATGACCAGAATGTCAATCTCCACCTCCAGAAGTGTGCGTCATACCTGGCACGTGTCCTTAGTTTTTGTCTGACAAAAAAAATTCTTCCAGAAACAACTTCATGGTCAATCCTGAAAGTAAACCTGAGAAACAAATCCTCAAGTATTTAAGAGCTAATGGGGTCTAATTCCTGCAACTGGGTTCAGAAGAGAAATGTGTCAAAATGTTCACAAAATCGTGTACTATGCCTGCCACTCAGACTAAGTTTGAAATCATGTCGAAACCAAAAGTCAACACCAAAGGAGACTGAAGAGAGATTTTTGGCTCCAAGTCAACAGCTCTGTGCCACGAATCCCCACCTTCTCGCCTAGCCGGGCCACTGCCCTGGGGTCAGCTGTGTGAGGGAAAGTCCACATGACACCATCACTAACTTCAAGGACCACTGAAATTCCTCTGCCTCCTGTGTATTCTGGCTAAGGTGGGGCCTCTGGGGACAGCAGATCACAAGATTTTGAGGCCCCCAGTCTCCCATTTGACAGGGAGGCTGGGGCCACCTACCTAAGCTCTGGGAGGCTGTTTCTCCACCAGTGCGTTGGAGTTATTGGCAGCCGGGCCACCTGCCCCGCCAGACTGCTGCAACAGGAAAGTCCAGGAAGGCCATCTGTGGGCTGCAACGTACAGTCAGATAAGGCGTCTGTGATGTGCACACACTGAGGGGCCCTTGGGTAACAGTGAACCCTGCTTAGAGCGGTGGGGGGTGGGGGGCACCTGCCCTCATGGCCTGTGGTCTAGGGAGGGACCCAGACAGACGGCAGGCAACCATGCATGTGTGTGAGTACAAGTTGCGCTAAGAGGCATGTGGGTGGGCTGAGAAGATATGACAAGGGGCCCAGCCCTGAACTTGCTGGGGAGTCAGGGACGGCTTCACTGAGGAAGCAGAGTTGAAGCCTAAAGCCAGAAGAAGTAGGTTAAGGCATGTTACAATCCCACAAGAGTGGGAAGTACACAAGCCAAACTGTTAACAGAGAATGTGAATGAGAACGTGAGGAAGGAACAGGTCCGATAAGAACATGGGAGACAAATGTCCTGGCTTCCCTGAGAACCTAGGGCATGAAAAAATAATTTAAGGGGATGTCACAGGAAGGAGCCACTGGAGAATAAAGTACTTAAGAGATTTTTTAAAAAATGCAATGCATAGACTTATCTGGATTATGATGTAAACAAATCCCCATAAAAACCTTAAAAAACTTAAATAGATTGGTTCTCACTATACTGCTCAGGCTGGCTTTGAACTCCTGGGCTCAAGTGATCCTCCTGCCTCAGCCTCCAAAGTAGCGGGGACTACAGAGGTGTGCCACCACATCTGATTAGTTACAGGAGCCATTTCTGACACAAAGGAAAAGTGAATACCAGACTGAACAATGGAAGATGATTAACTATTGGTAATGGAAGATTGATAAACTATGGGTAATTTTGTTAGGTGTGATAATGGCATAGTTATGTTTTTAAAAGGCATTAACTACAGTTGACCTTTGTGGATTAAATGACATGTGGTTAAAGAACAGATGAGACAAGTAACGAAGCTGGGTGGGGGACACGGGAATCATTCTACTATTCTCTCTTATAACATTTTAAAATTTCTATAAAAATTAAGAAAAAGCAGTGGTTAACGTCAGAGTCAGAGGTTCTCTGAATGACTGGACTTTTTTACGATGATCTGAAACGTCAACGATCACGCAGGACAAGGCTGTCTAGCACGTCATGCCCAGCGACTGCACCATATTTTGGTACAGGGATGAACCACAGTGTCAGCGACTCTCTTCTGACGGGCACTGCAGTTCCTTCCAACCTCGCCTCGCAGCTGAAGCTACCGATGCCTAATGCTTCTGTCAAGCATGACGTCCTTCCCTCCCTCCTTGTCTCCCCACAACCCACCCACCCAAGTCCCCAAGTCACCACTTCTGGACTAAGTATCTGGCAGCACACTGTGGGTGTTCCCGTCACAAGAATGCTCAGGTGCTAGCACCATCTTTCCCGAGGCCTGCAAAGGACCAGTGCCTCAGGATGATTCCAATTCTGCCTCCAAAGGATTCAGCTAACAAGTGATGGCCACTTGGGGGTGGGGGGAGCAGCACACACTGCAAAGGCTGGGGTGAAGAGGGGGCAGGATGAATTTTCTAGGAGGTTCTCTACAGTCCTTACCTGGCCCCTGACAGGGGTCTCAGGTCAGATTCCTGCAGCAGACAGGGGTCCATGATATCAGAGCTGATTCAAAGAATACCCTTCCCATTTTCTGGAGTTTTCCCCACTCTGGACTCTGGTCTTTTTAAACAAAACCAATAAAACACAATTTTTAACCAATCCAAATGGCACTATTGTTTTTTAAAGGACTATAATCAGGGTTAGCAAAGTTACCGGAAGCAGTCATTCTATCCCACCACCAGGGCAAGTGCAAACTTAGTGCAACCTCTTGGGTTAATTAACTGATGGTTCTTAAAATTGTACCCTGTGACCAGCAATTTCAAATCAGGGCTTCATTCCCATGAGCATACTTAACGGATATACAGACAAGGACCACCACCACAGGAATATGTAAAATCCAATGGTGAATCCAGTGGTTCACCAGACACAATCCAAAAAGCATTCATTGGGAGGATAGATGAACAAACTGTGTTACACACATGCAATGTTATATTACTTGGCCATAAAAAGAAATAGACTCCTGATAGATGCATGCAAGTGAATCTCATGAGCATTACATTAAGTAAAAAAAAGTAAGGCAGAAAGGAATACATACATAACTTCCATTTATATGAAACTCTGGCAGACTAATCCACAAAAAGCAGGTCAGGGATTGTTTGGAGCTGAGCATGGGATGGGGTGACTGGCAGAGGAGGGGAACAGGGAGCTTTTTAGTTGATGGCAATGTCTTCCATCTTGATCATGGCAGTGGTTACCTGAGGGAGCAAGTTTGCCAAAACTCACTGTACACCTAAGATCTGGACTTCATATCATATATAAGTTATACTTTGATACAAAAAAAAAAAAAGTAGCTCTACCTGAATATCCAATAAGGAGATAAGTTAGTCAAACTGTGGTGCAGCCATAAAATAGAACATTACACATGAGACTGGAGAGGAATAGAAAGTCATGTAGTACACCCAGTTGAAGAAAAAAATGAGGTTACAGAACTGTAATACAATTGATGGCATATTTGTAAAATGAAATGCATCCCTTTGAATAGAAAGCGATCAAAAGAAAACATTCTACTCACTCATTCAATATGAATCGGCTGAGTTCCTAGATATAGCATTATTGTTACAACCAGCAAAAGACAAAACATCCCTTCTGCTCTGCATGGAGCTTCTGTTCCAAAGTTTTATAAAAATATTGAGATTATTATGCATACATTAAAATAATGAAATGGTAAAGGAAAGTAGGCAAATTATACTACCAAGTGTGTCAAAACACACATAATTTATGCTTGCTCAAACTTGCACAGAACAACTTATAAAGGTCTATGAGACATTAAGATCCCTTCCCTCTGGGGACAGGATGAAAGAAAGTCTTTTCACTATTCTTTTATACAGTTTTTCCTTTTAACCATGTTCACGTATTCTCTATTCCTAATAAACACCAGTGATTATTTTTAATTTTTTTTTTTTGCTAGTATCCAGTAATCAGGAATCGGGTGGAGAACAAGGGGAAAAGACACACATGCGAAACGAACATGACATTTTCAGAAATTACTTTCCATTTTTACTATTTGAAAAAAATCTCAAAATGCCTTGTGATGAGATGATATGCATACAGAAGAACGGACTATACACCCAGTGTCAGCAGAGGCCATTTCCAAGTGGTGGACGATGAGGAGAACCTGACCTTCTTCTGATGGCTTGTATTTACTTTTGCAGTTTCTGAAACAAATACTTTGTGAGCTTGTGAGTGTGTGCGTGTGCATGTGTGTAATAACCCAGTGTCACCTCCCACCGCCAGGTGCACAAGAGAATCTTTGGCTGTGTTCCCTTTACCCAAGGGAAACACGAAGAACAAGTCAAGGGCAGGGGCGTGGGGCCAGGTCCCAGGCCTCAACGTCCTCCCCTTACATAGGGTGCCCAGTCAACCAGGGTGCCCAGCCAAGTCCTTTCTCATCCCACACCCTAGAGGCCCGGAGGTTGACAGACAGCACAGAGACCCATTTTCTCCCTGGGACACCTGGGAGGCAGGTGTTACAGATAAAGAGAAGCCTTTGAAGATAAGTCTGCTTCTTCCACACACAAGGTGCACTGAGACCAAACCTCAAACGGGTGCTGTGCACACACACACTCTGCACTTTGGTATTCTAAGACCTCAAGGACTCCAGGGACAAGGCCAAATCCTGATTCAATTTTGCCACTAGCTTCCTGCAAGATGCAGGTGAAGGTTGGGTACAGGGGTGCACGCCTGTAATCCCAGTGACTTGGGAGGCGGAGGTAGGAGGATCACAAGTTCAAGGCCAGCCTCAACAACTTAGACCCTGTCTCAAAATAAAAAGAGAGAGAGAGAGAGAAAGAGAGAGATAGCGCGAGCTAGGGGTAGCTCAGCTGTAATGCGCCCCTGGGCTCAATTCCCAGAACCATAAAAATAAAGGAAAAAAAGAAAGAAAAACAAAACAAAAAAAGAAAAACAAGACACAGGCAAGGCATTGGAGCCAGGGAGCCTCAAAGCTGGACACCTTCTTGAATGACACCTTGTCCGGCTCTCCAACCCCATTTACAGTTTTTGGTCCTTCTCCATCTTTCATCCAGTCTGTACATTCCAGCACTGGGCTCAGAATCAGGAGTTAGTGACCTCCTGGGGCAGCTCTGTGATGTGGACTGAAGGAAACTCCTCTTGTACTGGGAAGCTTGGTACCCTCACCTCCAGGAAGGACCCTGAGGGCCAATCACTTAAGATCTCACTTGAAGACTCAAGTGACAATGCCAAGTCACTTGAGGCACCAGGAAGCACACTGTTAGTACAGTAGGTAAGGGCTTGTCAAGCCCCACATTTGGGTTTGAAAGGCCTGAATTACATGTTCCTAGATATAAGCGGGGCAGACACATCCCACCAAAGTGTCTAAAACACCTTCCTATCAGCAGATCTGGGTGCGTCTTGTGATATGGGAAGAAATCCTGTCTCGGGATGCAGAAGTTCCAAGCAAGGAAAAGAAATGGAAAAACCAATTGTGGGGGTGACCTAGCCAAATTATTGAGTAGGGACTTGGGTCACCGCTTTCTATAAGGAGACAGATGTGCAGTGTATAGTGCAAAAATTTAAGGAATTTAGGAGACAAAGAGTGAAAAAACATATTCATATGGAAAGAGAGAAATAAAAGAATCTGCCAATTTCAGAGGTTGCGAGAAAACGACATGGTTGTAACTCAGGGGCCAAGGATGGCTCTAGGATGAGATTCTGCCATCAGTCAGCTGGTAGACTTCATGTGGTAGGAGGGTCCTGAGGCATTTCTTTCCCTGATCAACTGCAAGAGCCCACTATAGCCTCTCCAAAGACAGGCAATGGCAGAGGCCAAATCTCTTCAAGGTGAGAAGCACCATATACAGGTGAGGTATCAGGCATGGCCACCCACCAGGACGAAACATGGAGATCCTGGCCTGGCCTGGCCTGGCCCTTCCCAATGCCTACAACGGGTCCAGCACCCACAGTGGCTAACTTTTCAGGGTGGTTTAGGGAGAGCACATCTCCTAGAGATCACTGTGAACAAACTAAAGCACCAGAGCCTACAGAGTCATGACTGACAGTTTAGATTTTTTCCTGTCTTCTAGTTCCTGTCTTTGTTTAAAAAAATTTTTTTTTCAAATAATTTACGTTCAAGCTCTGATACAATCAGGTGTTTGATCTCAAGACGGTGACATCAGGTGGGGCTTGTAGTTCCATCTCTGTGAAACGGGGAATACCCACACCGGGGCCAAGATGAGGAGTAAATGAGACAATACATGGCAGAATGCCGAATGCTGGCACGTTATCTCCAATAGTCGAGTGCACCGTAAACAGCAGCCACCAACATTATCATCACTCGACAAAATTCAGGTTGTTGGTGTTTTGGAAGATCTTTTTCTATGTTCAATCACAGATCAGTAAAAATGTCCTTTGTCAGTGCACTGATTGAAGAAAGGTGGTCTCCCACATAAGGTCCTCCAAGTGCACAGTGAAGTAGCTTCAGGGAGTAGGAGAGGCTCCAGGTGGCTGGCTACTCTGTAGGCTCAAGTCAGAGGTAGGCACCATGCTGACTTGGAAGTCAGAAGATGGAGGGCCCTGGGGGAGTGGGAGGAAGAGGAGGCCTCCGGCCAGGTCTGCAGCTCCAGAGCCCAGAGGGATGAAGCTACTAGGTCATGCCAAGCCAGGCTGGTCAACATGGCCTTGGGGGCAGACATTGTTTTCCTCCACACTTTCCCCCATCTCCCTAAATTCAAAACATCTTAAACCACAATGCTGAGGGCCCTCCAACATCTTCTTCACTTACCAGCTCCTTTTCCTACTTGGAGAATGAATGCTACGCATAAAACGAGCCCAAAGAAGACAAGAGAGAGTTCTATTTTTGTGGCTCATCTGGAGATAAAAGTCAGGAAGAAAAATGGAACCTTTTGATGGAGGTCTGGGCAGGATTATCTAGATTCTTCTTTTCTAGGCTCAACCTGTAGTCATCCTTTCCTCAGATCCTGAAGCTGTAATCTGCTCCAGGCCTGAAAACCTGCCCTGCGGTAATTGTTTTCTAAGTCTCTGCCCAGCACTGCCTGAGAGGAGAAGGCGCAGGCGCCTAGGGAGCTGGGAGGCAGCCTCCGCTGTGTCCTCTGCCCAGCAGCACAGCTAAGTGTGGACTCCCCTGGCTGTTTTTGTCAGCTTTGTCACTGCTGTGACCAAAAGACCTAACAAAAACAACTGAAGGACGGAAAGTTTATTTGGGGGCTCATGGTTTCACAGGTCACAGTTCACGGAACGCTGGTTCCATTCCTCAGGGCTCGAGGTGAGGCAGAACGTCATGGCAGAAGAGTGTGGTGGAGAGAAGCAGATCGAGACATCTCTCCAGGAAGCACAGGGTCCACTCACCAGATAGAGACTCCAAAGTCACGCCCCCGATGCCCACCTCCTCCAGACACACCCTGCCTGTCTTCAGTTTGCACTCAGTTAATCCCATGGGGGATTAATCCACTGATCAGGTGAAGGCTCTCACAACCCCATTCTTTCACCTCTGGATGTTCTTGCATTGGGGACACCTACTATCTAAACTCTAACACTGGCTAAACCAGCAGGTACCCAATGGTAAATGCCAAGGGCCTAACACAGGATCCCGGGGAAGTGCTTCTGAACACCCGTTCAACTACCCGCCAAAAGAATCCATCCTGGGCCTGTTTCCAACCTCTGGGCTCCTTCCTGTCTGTGCCTGCAAGGTCCCTCTGCCTGGGGACCCCGAAGTATAAGGCACGTTCATGCCCACAAGCGGCCAGAGTTTAATGGGCAGAGACACATTTAATACACAGGTGACAAAGACCTTGAGAGAGAAGTAAACACAAATTATTGGGACCAGGACACAAGGCAGAGGCGACAGAGGCTGGACAGCTTGGAGGACAGGAAAGGTGGCCCTCAGGCCAAGTGCTCTAATTCCGCCATGTGTACCCCAAACTTGCCCAAACCTGTAATTCCTGGATTTAAGACTCTGTATTAATTTTAAACTTAGGTGGATGTCTCTTTTTGCCCCTATGGGTTCGCTCATCTGGTACAAGTACTTTACCACTGAGCTGCATCCCCAGTCTTTATTTTTTGTTCTGAGACAGGACCTCACTGACTTGCTGAGGCTGGCCTCAAATGTACAATCCTCCTACCTCACACTCCCAAGTCATTGGGATTACAGGTGTGCACCCCCGCCCCCGGCTGGCTCAGCGTTTTAATGTGGATACTCGTGGTGGCATGGACCCAATTACCAAAAACACATCACTAAAGCCTCTCCCGGTCCCCAGGTAGCCAGGATGTGCTAGCTCCTCCCTCAAGTTCAGTGAAGAGGGTCAAAGGGCACCAGGCAGCAGCAGCAGGTAAGAAACCTGGCTCTCCTGTGTGCTGGTGTCCCACCCCCAGCAGAAAGGTCAGAGGGGGAGGAGCCGAGGGGAGGCAGGTTCTAGGCAGCTTCCACAGGAGCAACAGGCCCAGGGCATGATCAAAGGAGGAATTTAAGGGCTTAGCGTGGGATAAAGTGGTCTGGAGAGGGAGAAGCAGGAGAGCTTTCTCCAGAGCCCTGGGGGCAGCAGAGGGACTCCACTGCCCCATTCACAGGACAGCACGCCTTACCCAGGCAGGCCAGGTCTTCTGATACAGGGTGGTGCTCCTGGGCACCAGGCCTCCGCAGACACATGGCTGTGGGCAAACTGCTCTCTTTGGGGCCTCAACCCTGTCACTGGTCCAATGATTCAAAGAAATAACAAAGTCTTTCTTACAAGGATTGTGGACCCTGTGGAGGGTGGCCATACCCGAGCCCACACTATGTGAAGGGGCCGTGGTCTCCCACGCAGGGGTCATACATGGGAAGGCAGGATGCCAGCCAGGTACCTACTGCAAGTCCCACATGGCCCTTAATCCTTACATTCCTCTGAAACACTTCTCCCCAGCTTCCTTCCCAGCAATCCTTCTCATTACTTCATACACATCAGGAAGGCTCGTGCTAGGTACCGCATCCCCAGCCTGAGCAAGACAGGCCTGTTCTCACAGAGCACAAACAAATAGGAAATGATTTCAGAAACTGGTACCTGCTATAAAGAAAATAAAACAGTGATCTGAGAGTGATAGGGAGTGGATTAACACACTGGGTGGGGGAGGCAACCAGGCTACAGACTGAGATGCCTAAGAAGTCAAACAGAACAGCCAGTGCAAAGGCCCCAAGGCATGAACACGTCTGACCTGTTCAAGGAACAGAAACATAGCAAAGACGGGAGCTGGGGGTGTAGCTCAGGGGCAGAGCATTCTCCTAGCATGTGCGAGGGTCTAGGTTCATCCCCAGCACAAGGAAGGAAGGGGAGGCGGGAGGGAGGAAAGAGGGGCATGAGGGGTGGGAAGGGAGCAGGAGACGATGTAGTAGAGTAGGCTGGAGCCAGATTGTGTCAGGTGTCCAGGGAATTTTACTATAAGTGCAACAGGATGGCACTGAAGGTCTTTAAACAAGGAAGTGTCACAATCTAAACTGTGACTGTTGTGGGAAGATGGACCCCAGCAGCCAGGTTCAAGAAGTTAAGTGTGTGGTTTGGGGTTCCACTGCCATTATTACTTTGCACCTAACACCTAGACTGGTTTCCATGGTGTTTCTTTTTCCACAATCTAGTCTGATGCTAGACTGGACTCTCAGATCTGATGAAATGGGGCTCCTGCTCCTCTTTCCCAGGTCTCTCAGGGTTGCCTTGGGGTTACCCTGGTCAGGTGGGATAACTGCTAGTGGTTCTGTAACCTCAACATGTGGCATATGCGACCCCGTGCTTTGGATTCATCCAGCAACGTTCAACAAAGAATGAGCGTCCACTATGTACCAGGCGCTTGCAAAGTTGTTCTACAGTGTTCTACAGTGTTATCAGAGAAGATGTTTAATAAAAATTACCCCATCTGGGAAAAACAAGGGGCCAGCCCTCATTCCTCAAGGAAGGCGAGGCACTTGACCCTGGAAACTCTCCATTAAGCCAAAGGTTCTTTTTTTAAGAAATCTTCTTTAGATGTTGACAGACCTTTATTTTATTCATTTATTTATATGTGGTGCTGAGAATCAAACTCAGTGTCTCACAAATGCTAGGCAAGCGCTCTATCACTAAGCCATAACCCAGATACAAGCCAAATGTTCTTAAGAAATACCTTCTTTGAAGAGGGAGAGGAAATAAAAAAAGAAAAACAATAGCAATATTTGGAAGAGGTGGGACACGATAGTGAAAGACCCTTGGGATATGCTCTAGTAAGATCAGCTTCAAGTCATGGGTGACCCTGGACAACAAATCCCAAGTAAATCTTCTATTTCTAACCTATAAACCTGGGGCAAACCTGACTTCACTTAGAGGGGAGCAGCCAAGAGGACACTAATGTGGGACTATTGCAAGGGAAGCAAAAATTCACAGGGGAATTACTTTCTTTGAACGGCTTGTATATATACTTGCTTATATATAAAAGGCTGGGCTTGTCAGGTAACTGAACTAGTTGAGTTTATATTGCTCTTAGTAATCCCTCCCTCTGGGTCAAAGTCATTCCTCATAAGCCATGAGCAGAAAGGATAACCCCAAGCCTTTGATAAACAAGGAGGCTCCAGCACCTCAACTCATCCAGTCACCACCTCCGGAAAAGGACAAGACCACAGCTGCCTGGCCTACCACCCTCGCCACCACTGCCCCAGTCAAACGGAACCACTCAGACCTGGACTTCTCCAGAAGCCCAGTTTGTCACACTGTGGCCATTCTGTTCCAGGAAGACCAAGGGAACTGGGGAAAGCTACAGCCTGGACAAGAACGCCAGACAGGGGTTCAGCAGGTGCAGGAAAAGAGAAAAAAGGACCCATGTGACTGGAAGACAGCCACTCCTGGTGGAGGGAAACCCCCAGGAGCTGGGAGCTTTATGCACAGGTCCTACAGACACCTGGTAGGGAAGTGCTGAATGCAGGACCTGTGTGTGGAGGCACTGGGTTGAGTAGTGCCTCCCATTTCCCTTAGTGTCCATCTAGAACCTCAGAATGCAGCCTTGTGTGGAAATGGGGTCTTTTCAGATGTGATGAGATTATAACGAGGTCATACTGGATTAGGGCGGGTGTGTTCCTGAGAAGAGAAACACAGACTGGAATCAGGGAGGCAAGGAATGCTAAGGATCGCCAAGAGTCCCCAAAACTTAAGAGAGAAGGAAAGATCCTTTTCTGGGGCTTTCATAGAGGGTGTGTCCCTGCCAACACAGTGATCTAGAATTTGTAGCTTCCAGAGAATAAATTTCTGTTGCTTTAAGCGCTCCAGCCGGCGGGTTACGGTGGTCCCAGGCAACCCACCTACTCCCCTGCTTCACGCCTGTTCCCCAAATCACCCTTCCCAGTTTCAGCACAGGCCCGGGCCTCCAGTCCACCTGGCCCTTCCACCCTCCCACGCCCACCAGCACTCTCCTCCTCTCCAGGGGAGGAGAGTGCTGGGGTCACATTTCAGCGGCCACCTTCTGCCACCGGAGAGAAGCCCATCAGGAAGTTTTCTGTTCTCCCTCAGCCTTCCAGTTTTGTAGCCTCTTTCAAGTAGGCTGGAGTTTCTTAAATTTCAGTCATTCCGTTCCACACCCCCCACACACACACACATTTGCCCATAAATATGCATTTCCCCGAAATACCATTTACCTAATATTTCTTTGCATAAACTTACTCTTTTTACTTAAATTTACTGCGCCCAAGCACTCTACCACGGAGCTACCTCCCCAGGCTAATAAATTTATTTTAAAAGGAACTGCTACATCATTACTATAATAAGTGGAAAATCAACATCGTTTATCCTATGCAGAACTTTTTCTCTCTCCCTCTCTACGCATAGACGTAGACACAAACGCACACCACGCATATAGGCACACTTATAAATTAGAATTAATTACAATATGCTTAAAGATCTATTCATATACCATCTAAGACAACTTGGGGAAGCAATCCTATGAGAAATACTGCCTTTGCGGTACAGGGACTATCTCCGTTTAATCGTCCTGGCTGGGAGCTCCAGGTTCCTAATCAGAAAAAACGAGTTCAAGTTCTCCAATATTGCTCCCGTCCTCACTCCGGCCCCCAAACGCCCCGGCACCACGGAGAAGGAAAAGGGCAGCGGCAAAGAAAGGCACCCGGAGTTCTGAGTTCCCACGCGGGGCGGCCTGCGGACACCGAGGGGAGGCGGGAGGAAGAATGGAGAAAGGGGGCCGGCTTTAAATACCCAGTGCCGCGAGTGACAAGGGCGGGGAGGGACTGACCTTCTCGCGCAGAGTGCAGTGGACGTCCGAGGCGACGCACCCTTCCCACCACGGCTCATCCATCATCGCGACTGCAGCGCCGCGCTCCGCGGCTATCGGGATCTCCGGACGTACCCTGCCGGGACACGGGCAACCACAGTGGCCGAAGCGTGTCGCCGGCTCCGAGCCCCGCGCCCCCCGCCCCTGCTGTCCCAATCCTCCCTCGCCCTGGGTCAGGGGCCCGGACGGGCGCCCCTCCTGCCTCTCTCAGCGAAGCGGGCGGTCACCTCCCGTGCGGGAAAGCCTACGGGTGCCCCCTTCTCTCTGCCCGCCGGACCCGGGGCGATCTGGAGCTGTGCAACAACTTGCAGAATTTTTATCTTCTCTTCTGCAAAAGTTACAGAGAAAGTTGCCGAGTCCGCTAGTTCGCCCGAGGCTGGAGCTCCGGCGGCGGCCACCGGCTCGCCGTCCCCAACTCCTCCCCCGCCGCCCAGCCTTTGTCCTGCTCCCACATCCTGCCCTCGAGCCGGGGCGAAACTCACGCATCCCTCTCCGGGCGTGGGGGGCCGCGGGCGCCGGGCCCCTCCCGGGGTCGAGCGGACTGTGCCCTCGGGTGCCTGCACGCGGCTGGACCTCGCCCGGGCTCTGGGCGCTCTCAGCCGCGGCGTCCGCAGCCCGGCTCCCCGGCAGCCGCCGCGCCCCTGCGTGCGCTCGGGTCCCGCCGCGGCTCGCAGCTCCCGGCCGCCGGGGGCCTCCCTCCCTCGCTGGGGGAATTGGGGGCCGGGCCTCGCGCATGCGCTGCCAGCGCCCTGCGCCCCGCGGGGCGGGGGGCTGGGAATTGGAGTCTTTCTTTCCCCACCGCTGGCTGGGCTTCCTGCCCGCCCTCCTCCCTCGCCAGTGTGGAAAGCTTCTCACCTTCGCGGACACTTGCCGTGGGCTTCTGGGCACACCGGCGGCTTGCGTCGCGAGCGTGGGGACGCGGCGCCACCTGCGCGCACCACGCGTGAAACGCGCGGGCAGGACGTCCCCAGAAAGTTCTCCCTTCCGCGAGCATTGCTCTAGCCAACCTGCGATCTGTTCCACCTGTTTTTCTTTCTTCTTCTTCTTCTTCTTTTAAATTTTCTTTCCTTCTTTCCTTCCTTCCTCCCTCCCTCCCTTTTATTTTTAAACCTGTCCTGTGATGGGGAGGTGACTTACCAAAGGACACTGCCCACAAAAGCTCTAGAAAAGCCACTCCTCGTTATCCATGAGTTCCTCACTGGTATTTATTGTGCTCGTGCAAAGTATGGATCCATGCTGTACATGGGAGGAAAACCAGTCTTCTGGAAAGGTAACGCGGATGGAAAGCAGTGTTTATAATTCAGTTGTTTTCAGAAAGGCGCTTTCTTCAGTCAGCCCACTTGGTAGCACAGCATTGGACTGTCCTGATTTTTGTGAGATCTTGTAGATCATAAACTTTGGATCAAATCCACCTACCAACTGGGTGATTTTTGACAAGTTCCTCAAACACTTAAGAGTCTGGGGTCATGTAAAATGGGACTATAAGTTGCACTAACCTGCTGAAGATATGTTGTCGTTAAATGAGAATGCACGGGAGAGAATAATCACTATGCCAGACATAAAGTGAACACGGAAGAGTCTTTAGTCTTCTGATTTTCTAGGAGCAAAAACCCACCTGGAAAAAAAAAAATTAAGTCAACTTTGATAAAACTTCAGTTGAATCTTAAAAAGCACCCCCCTTTTTTTTTAAATTTATTTTTATCATGCTGGGGATTGAACCCAGGATCTCTCCTGCTAAGTAAGCATCCTACCCCTGAGCTACATCCCCAGTCTATTTTTACTTTGAGACAGCAATTCACACCAAATTGCTAAGACTGACCTTGATCTTGCAATCCTCCTGCCTCAGCCTCCCAGGTAGCTGGGATTACAGGTGGGTTCTACCAGGTGCCTGGTATGAAAAGCATATTTTGTGTTGTGGTGTTGGGTTCAACCCAGGGCCTTGTGCATGGTAAGCAGTCTACCTCTGAGCTGCATTCCCAGCTCCTGGAAAAGCATTTTTTTTTTCTGTTTCCACATTTTTTATTGGTGCATTATAGTTGTATGTAATGATGAGATTTGTTTATGTAAAAAAGAAAGCATTTTTAACATAAAAACATTAAGAGCCCTTTTAAAAGAAAATTCCCCAGGAATAAACCAATAAATGTGCAGGCCCTTAATGAAGAAATTACAAAGGTTGAAACATAATAAGGAAGACTAGAAGGAATTGAAAGAGGTAAAAATACAAACTTTACCAAACTCACTCTAATAAAATCCTAATAGTTCAGAGTGGGTGGGAAGGAATGTAACAATTTTTCTGACATTCTAATGGAAGGATGAAAAGCTAAGAAATTCATATTTTTTAGGGAGATAGACCTGTATTTTACCAAATCTTAAAGCATATTAAAAGCTTTACAACAGCTTTTGACACAAGAATGAATATATTAAGCATCACTGGAATAATTGAAAATCTAGAAATACTCAGTATGCTTAAAAGTCCACTGTGATATATATGGCATTTCACTTTAGTTGGGAGAGGGATCAAAGGATAAATTCTTTAATAAAATAGGTAAAATTGCAGAAATTGATGGGAGGTATGAAAATAAGGATTTATTTGAATTATCATCAAATATAAGAACTGCAAACAAAAATCACCAGAAAATTAGAAGAAAACAGGTAAATTATTCAGAGGGGAAGGTCTAGATAGTAAGACATAGGAAGAAACTAAGAATAAGGATGAGTAGATAAATTTGAATAAATATGCAAGACTTAGATACATCAAACATCATTACCAATAAGGCAAGTGACAAGAGAAAAAAATTTTAACAAATGTGACAAAAGGTTGATCTTAGTATATAGATCTTTTATATATCAATCTGTAAAACACTAACCACCCTACATGCCAAAATGAAGGAAGAACTTGAACTGCATGCCATCAAAGAAATCTACAAGAACTGTACATGGGTAAACGTATTTTTTTAATATTTATTTTTGCTGTCCTGGGGATTAAACCCAGGGCTTCATGCATGCTAGGCAAGCCCCTTACCACTGCAGTACACCTCCAGCCCTTTTTATTTTATTTTATATTATTTTATTTTGTTTTATTTTATTTTGAGACAGGGTCTTTGCCCCCACTGACCTTCAACTTTCGATTCTCTTGCCTGTGTCCAGAGTAGCTGGATTACAGGCATGCACCACTGTGCATAGGTAAATATCGTTTTTAAATGCCCATATGCACTAACAAACACTGTAAAATTTTATAAAAACAGTAGGTATATTTTTGGCAAAGATTTTTGAAAGCATAATACACAAAGTTGGCAAATATACAGTTTTTTTGGTTATATAAATCAATGCCATCTTTCCAAACAACAATATGAATCAGAAAGTTCAAGAGTGTATCATTTGACCCAACTATTGCACCCCTGGAAATTTTTTCTTAAAAAAAAACAAAAACAAAAACAAAAAAACCCAAACAGACAAGCACAAAGATTTATTTAGGAGGGGTTTCATCAAAATGCTTTTTTTTTTTTTTTTTTTTTTTTTTTTTTATAGTGAACTGCTAGAACAGTGACCTGGCTAAAAACAATCCAGATCTTTAAAAAAATTTTTTTTAAAGAATGCATAATGATTTAGGGAAATGTTCATGATACATTAAATAAATAGAAGTCTAGAGTATAATTCCAGTTGTCCTACATTCGTACGTGTTTATGCATATCCATACTGTGTGATCAGAACAGTGGGATTATGGGAAATTTTAATTTACTTTTTTTCCTAGTATGTCTATATTTTCTAAATTTTCTATGAGAAACGTGTTACTTTCGTAACCACAAAAAAAGAGTGAATGTTATTTTTTTTGGTTATACATGACAATAGAATGTATTTTGACATATTATACATACGTGGAATATAACTTCCCATTCTTGTGATTGTACATGATGTGGAATTACACTGGTCGTGTGTTCATATATGAACATAGGAGCGTTAAGTCCGATTCCTTCTACTGTCTTTCCCAGTGAATGCTGTTTTAAGATCACATCACCTATTTTACTAGAGAGGCCTTCCATTGAACAACTTGTGGTGGGGTATTTTTATTTTGCTCCCCCCCCCCCCACACACACACAACTGTATTATTTCTTTTTCAAAAACCTTTCTTTTCTGGGCACATGGGGAAAAAAAGGCCTTTATTAGGTAGTTTGTAGTCCCCTTTCCTAAACCTCAGCTATCAGTTATCAGGAGTGCTGATAACAGAGGGAAGCAGATACTTTGGGCTCTTCTCCAGGGGCTATTTTAAGAGGATTCTAAACATTCGGGTTCTGCACTCTTGTCTTCTGCATTCTCAGGAGCCCCTCATTTCCCAGTTTTATCTCTGAAGAGTAAAAATACATTGCACCAATAAACTGATGGCTTTGGTGGTAAGTCACTGTCCACAGGTGCCCTTAGCAGAGGGGGGCTTCCTGGGCTGGACAGCAGGGAGCTGGAGTTACTTCTCTCATCTGCTCCCACCCTAGCCAAGCCAAGAAGAAATATTCTGTCCTCCGCTTACTCATTCAAAAACTAAACTTTTAAGTGCTTGCTGTGGGTCAGTTGTCCCCCACCTCTTCCCTCAGCCTCTGAAGGTCATGGACTGGGAGGCACATATTTAAAGCAAATGCATTCTACCCGTCTGCAGATTTCTTATGTTTAAATTGAGGGGGGAACCCTCTGCTTGTTCCAGTCTTCCTTAAAGACAACTTGATCTAATATTTCCACCACAGATTGACTGCTAACTTGGCTTGGCTTGACTTTCTCCTTTTTCTATGATACAAACTCACGTACAGTGAAACACATGCTGTCCCCCTGGTCCCAGGCCTTAAACTCCTCCCCAAGGATGGCCATCACCTTACGTTTCCTTAAAAAGTGACCTTTGCATTTACCAACATAGACATTCACACCTTTTTTCCTTTTACATCAATGAAAGCATAACGTGCATGTTTTTCTGGACCTCATTTTTTCCCACTTGGTGTCTGTGGCAGTGCCCACAGAGCAGCATGATACCCCATAGTGCCACAGGCCCACCCTACCCCAGGATGGCCTCATTTTAACTAATGACATCTGCAACAACCCTATTCCCCAGTAAGGTCACAATCTGGGGTACTAAGAGTTAGGATCTCAACATCCATCCCATAGGATGGATCCGTCGAGAGGTATGTAACCAATCTTTTGCTGGATACTGAGGCTGTTTCCAGCTTTTGCTGCCAGGACCACACTGCACGGATATTCTGGTGAGTCAATGATGTCAATTCCTTCAACACAACTTCCCGGGGATGTTGAGGCATATACTTTGAGTAGCGCTTCCTTGGGGTCTTAATGGTTTGAACTTGCCATTTGGGACCAAAAGCATGAAGGCTGACTTGGAAGACATCTGCCTTCTTATCACTTTGGTCTTTAACCAAAACCCAGGCTAACCCCTTAAAACTGTTCCTAGCTGAGTGCTCTACATAGTCAAGAGAACATTTGCCAAATCCTTTATGATCCTTGCCTAGAAATTCTTGAGATACCATTCTGCAGATTAGGCCTGAGAATCAGGCAGGAAATACAAAAAGAAACAAACAACAACAACAACAAAAAAAAACAGCAATTTGCAAACAGAACTCAAAAATTAAGACATTTATAAGGCTGGCACATCTTACATTTTAAAATAATATTAGAAAAATGCATAATGTGATGAAAATACAAGAGGAATAAGTGAAAAGTCTCCCTGTGCCCAGGGCCAGCTTCCTGTGTCTCTGTGTGACCCACACACAGTTGTATAGCATCTGTGCTTTGCTTCAGTGCTCCGCCATTTGACATTCTAAAGAGTTTGTCTTTGAACCTGTGTTCCATAAATGAAGTTTGTTAGGACAGAGGAGTGTGCAGGAGAGCAGAGCAAAAAAGTGCCGTAGGTGCCACTTGTCCCTTGCAGTCCCATTTGCCTGTCATATTCTGTGCCTTATAAGCACAGAATCCCAGTGGATCTACGATGCATTGAGTGGGTTGAGGATTACAAGGCAGGTGAGTTAGGTCTATAAGTTCAGTGGAGGGCTGGGTAGTGACAGCTTTGGGAGGCCAAGTGTTCCATTTGAACCAGAATTTGCTTTGAGAACAGAAGGAAGGCGCTGCCCATTTCCTAGGGTTGCTGTAACAAAGTGCCACAAGCTAAGTGACTTAAAGCCACAGACATGCATGCTCTTGGTTCTGGATGCCAGAAGTCTGAAGTCAGGTCTGGCTGTGCTCCCTTTGAGACTCTAGGGAAGGATCCTTCTTTGCTTCTTCCTAGTTTCTGGTGGTAGTCAGGAGTCCTTGTTCCTTGGCTTGTAAGCTAGCTACATCTCCGTCTTCATGTAGTCTTCTTCCCTCCTGTCTTTATCTAATCTTTTTATAAGGACACCTGTCATATTGGGCTAAGGGCCCACCCTACTCCAGGATGGCCTCATTTTAACTAATGACATCTGCAACAATCCTCTTCTCCAATAAGGTCACAATCTGGGGTACTAAGAGTTAGGACCTCAACATATCTTTTGGGGGACACGACTCTGCCCTGTAACAAACGGCAGTATTATTCTAAGTAACACGGATTACCAAGAAACCCTGTTACATGCTTTCATATGACTCTTACTTCCTGCCTTAGGCAACCAGGTACCATGACAGAGAAGGAAAGGGAATATTGGATTAACCACTAGTCCCTCTTCCTTCTGCTCTTCTTTACTCTTGAGTAAGCCAAAGGTAGAGAGTATGAATTGGATGTGCATGTATCAAGAGGTGCAATTAAAGTAGCCAAGGTAGTTTTGTGCAGCATTTCTACTGTTTATGGTTAGAACTAAATATGTCTGTGTGCACCAGCTGCAAAATAGTTGTGCAATTTCAGTGATTCTGCATGAGTTAAACAGTTCTTTTTCCACTTAAGACTGGCATTTCACAATATAAAGATGAATTATTAACACAGTATTAATATATTCAACAAAAATATTTATACTAATATTTTAAATTTTGAATTTTTGTTTACTAAGAACATTAAATAGCATATTATTTAAAAACAAACAACAACAACAACAACAAAATACCCTGGGCTGAATATAGACCTCAGTTGGCACAGCACTTGCCTAGCATTTTGCAAGGCCCTGGGTTCCAACCCCAGTACAAAAAAAAAAAAAAAATCAAGAAAGATGGAAAACAGAAAGGAAAAAACTGTATATCTGAATACCTTTTAACAGCACTTTCCCCCTACTTTTTAAACAATGATTCCAGTATTTTTGTTTTGCAGCGGGTTCCACAAATTGTGTAATCCTGTTCCTCTGAACTCTGTCCCAGGAGAAGTCCATTTATGTTGCCCTCCAGAGATATTCTATGCCATTTAACTCTTAACCTGCACTTATCCACTTTCCTCCATGGGTAATCTTTGGGGCAAAAATTTCCCTTTTGCTAGTTTTTAAAAAAAAAATTTGTTATTCAATGATTATAATAATTTTTAGTATTTCTGTCAATACATATGATAAACCTGCCTTTTGTGGACTGCTTAGCCTACACCATGCACAGTGCCACAGTCCCGAGTTGAGAGTAGGTGTCCCTCATCTCCAAGGTGTTAGCCATGCCTTTCCTCCAGTTCTCCCACGGCCGTCTCTATCCGCCCTCACACGGGCCTGGCTCCTTGAAGACAAGGACATTGTTTGTCATATTTGTATCCCTGGCACCTAGCACAGAGCAGTCAATATGGGGTTATTGAATTAATAACAGCGGACATGGGGATGGGGGTGCTAAAGGAACCGTCTGGCCCAGATTTTGGACTGATAAAGATTTATCGTCCCCATCTTCCAAATGGGATCCAGAAAGTTGCGAGACTGCAGACTAGCCGCTTAGGGCCTTGTTCGTATTAGTAAAATGAAGGAACCACTCGTTCCTTAAAGGATTGTTGTGACTATGAGTGGAAGCATGTACTGCTCTCTAATACCATTTTGTCATTCATAATCATTACAGGACACACTAGAATCTTGCTAGGACATTGCTCTTTAGAACCCCATGCAAGCTCTGAGCTAACTCCCTGAGGGACGTCTCCTGATTGGTAAATATTGGCTTTCTAAAGAAACTCTGAATGGGCCACACACACAGCACCAGCCCTGGTTTGGGAACCAGGATTAGGGTTGCAGGAGGAGCCTTCCAGTCTGAGGAGGATTCTGTGGGGAATAATGGAGCAAGATGCTCAGAACTTCCCCGATTGCAGGAGGAGAAAATAAAAGGAGCCATTAACTTCAAAGCCCCCAAAGCCTGCCAGACCTCCCTTCTCTGACAGACAATGAACAGGAAGGAGACTGAGACTGGACAGTAAAAAGTGACCAGACAAGCTCGCCGACGGGACCCTCCAGCCAGGGAGACTGAACTGCCAGCAAAAGGGCACGGCTTTCCTTGGGCCACCGGGATGTCACAAAGTCACCTTCTATAAGGAGCTGCCAAAGCTCCCGAATATGCAGAGATTCAAAGTCAGGGGATCAGGGTAGCAGTTGCTCAGATGAGGGGACTGAGGCTGGGGGTGAAATAAAATGCCTTGAAATATCCTATTAAAGCTTTTAAAAATTATCTAACTATCCTTTCTCTTTCTAACATCATTAGAGCATGATTAGCATGATTAAATGCTTCTAAAGAGCTTGAGCACCCCACCCCCCGGCAGGTAAACAGTTCATATCAGTGCAGTATTATCCTTGGCTGGGTACAGGGACAGTGAGGGACAAGGCAGACCGTTGGAGACAACTGTAATCATCCAGTCAAGAGGGGTGGTGACCTGGACCAGACAGAAGTAGCGGAGGAGGAAAGGAGCCAGGTCCAGAGCTGAGTTGAAAATAAGAGTTGATAGACTCTGGTGTTGGACTAGATGTGGGATGGAAGAAAGAGAAAGGACTCAGAATGAGCCCAGATTTTAGTGTTGAGCACCTAGGGTGAAGTTCCCATTTCCTGAGAGGTGGAATATTATCCCACCTCTCAGGATATCGTGATGTGCTGTCCCCCTCCTTCTATCCCCCACCCAAGCCCACCTACCTACCTACCCGCCTTCCACCAGCTCAAGGATTAAAGCTAAGACTCAGAGTCAGAATGCCTTTGACTTCAGCCATGGCTTTGAGTCTTTCCCACTGGTGATCTCAGGCTAAGTTAGTTAACTCCAGAGTCCTTGTTTGCAAAATGGTGATAATAATAGTACCCGCTTTACAGAGTTATATGAAGATGACATGATAAGGAAGGCTGATGTGTAGAGGTTGCTGCATAAGAGTGAGCTAAAACTAGTATGGAAGCTGTCACACGTACCTAGTTTTGTATCCTGCTGCTTCTAAGCCCAAAATTATCTTATGAGCATTTTTTACAAGATGCCTTAAAAATGCCTTTCCAAGATATTTTAATGGCAGCTCGGTGCCACATGCCTATAATCCTGGCAGCTTGGGAGGCTGAGGCAGGAGGATCTCAGGTTCAAAGCCAGCCTCAGCAACTTAGTGAGGCCCTAAGCAATTTAGCAAGACTCTGTCTCTAAATAAAACACCAGAAAGGGCTGGGGATGTGGCTTAGTGGGATCAATCTCTGGTACCAAAATTTTTAAAAAATTCTATCCTATGGATAATTTAACCAGTTTTTAAGTTGTTGAATATTTTAAAATATGACTAAAAACTCCTTACATCATTTCTGGGTTTTCTCTGTGTTATCAACAACACGAAGATGACAATTCTAAAAACATAATATTTTTAGGCTTCTTCAATTATATACTGGGGATACGTTCCTAGAAGTGAAATTGCTGTAATGAAGGATGTGATGGTTCATTTTTTGGGTCAACCTGATATTTGGTCAAATACTACTCTGGGTATGGCTGTGAGGTGCTTCTGAAAGAGGGTGACGTTGGATGAGGAGTCGGGGTGATGCAGATGTCCTCCCTCTCGTGGGTGGGCCTCATCCGGTCCGTGGAACACCCATGGGAGAGGGTTCTCTCTTTGCCTGACTGCCTTTGAGTTGGGACATCGTTCCTTCTTACCCTCAGACTCAAGCTCACCAGCGTTCAGATTGGAACTATTCCACCAGCTCTTCTTGTTCTCAGGCTCTAGGACTTGGTCGTGAACTACTTGAACTGTAAGACTTGCCCAGTGGGACTTTGGAACTTGTCAATCTCCATAAACACATGAGCCAAATCCTGGTAATTAATTAGTCCACCCCATTGGTTCTGAGTCTCTGGACACCCTGACTTACACAGGATGTGAACCATTTTAAAACTTCTGAACAGATTATAAATTGACCTCCAGGAAGACCCCAGCTTAAAAATTGACCTCCTGTACCAGAACATCCCCTGTCAACAACCATGCTAGACAGCTGGACCTTCATGAGGAGTAAGTCGCCTTTAATGTATGGTGGTGTCTGCCTGTAATCCCAGCTACTCGGAAGGCCAAATTGGAGGTCAGCCTGGGCAACTTAGCAAGACCTGTCTCAAAATAAAAAATTAAAAAGGGCTGGGGGTGTAGCTCAGTGGTGCAATCCCCCCCCCCCCTCAAAAATCTATCCTTCGTATTTCTTCTGCAAACTTTTACCTCATCTTTCTGTTGGTGTGTTTGAGTTTTGCTAAAGGAAGAGTAGTTATGTACTAAAACTAACAAGCTTTGCTCTGCCGAACTTGCTACGTGTGTTTTTCCTGCTGTCTTTAAATTTTGTGTTGATTTTTAGGACCTCCAGGACACACGTGGTCAGACCTCTGAGTTTCCATTGTGACAGTGTCTGACTTTCAAAGCATGTTGGCATGTGTGCTCCTGGGATCCCAGGTGCTAGGCCCGCCCCTGCCCTCGCTTGCTGTGTGGCCTTGGGCATGTGACATCTCCTCTCAGATCTCAGCTCCCATCTGTCAGTGGGGGTGGAGTGGGTAGGCCTGTGCTTCCGTGGGGCTCTGGCATTCTGTGATTCTAGTCCTAGGGCTAGTAATCTACCATGCTGTGAGCTCAGAGCTTATTTCAAGAAGCCATGACTGCCTACTAGTCTCTAAACCGGCCTCCCCGTTTTTGATTGCTCCGTGTCCTGATTCTTAATGGGCATTGCTACCATCAACCTAAACGGCGGTTCTAAGCACGCTGTGCACAGTCCTTAGGCCAGACTGCAATCCATAGACAGTCAGTCTCCCTCCCTGCTGATCCAACCTTATCACCTGCTACTACCTATCAAAATGAATACTGGGATTCCCAAATATTTTTGCTCAGGCCATTGCTTTTCTTGGAATGTGCCCAATCCCAATGTGTTACATGGAAAATCCTTACTAAACTTTTAAATCCCACCAGGCACCACCAAGCATAAAGCCTCTCTTACTATTTCCTGATTCAGAGGAATCTTTGTCTCTTTCGAACTGCAATATTCCTCACATGCCGTGATATTACAGTTGTTGATATTTATGTCTTATTGAATGAACAGAAGTATACGAACCTCTGAGGCAACACAACAGACCGCTAAATTAAGGAGTACAAACTGGCAGCCCATGCTATATTTTTGGAATTGGGAAATTTTACATAAAAATCCTGATTTCCATCTTCTCTCAAAATATCGGATCTGACTTGGGTTCTTAAATGCAGAGGTCAGCAAACTACAGACCATGGGCCAAGTCTGACCTGGCCCCTAGCTACTTTTGTGAATAAAGTTTTATTGGAATACAACCATGCTCATCTGTTCATAAATTCTCAATGGCTGCTTTTCTGCTACAGTGGCAGAGATGAGTAGTTGCAATTGAGACTCTATGGCCTGGGAAGCCTATTTGTCATCTAGCCCTTTGCATAAAAGGCTTCCTGACGCCTGATAGAAGGTATGACTGTGGAACATGTAGAGGTGCCCTTCAAAGGGAGTCTTTCTCCAGGATCCTGCTGCCCTGCCCCATGTCAAACCTGGTGAATTGCAAGTGTTTATCCTGCCCTTCCAAGGCCTTCGAACCTTTTGAGTTTTTCATTCTTATTAATCCTTTCAATCACGGCCTCTCAATCACTGCATGAAATCCATCAGGTCATGCATATTAGTCAGTTTTTTGTAACTGAGAAAATACCTGAGAAGATCAACTTAAAGAAGGAAAGATGAATTTTGGTCACGTCTCAGGTCTGTAGTCTCTTGGACTCCTTATTGTGGGCCTGGGAGCACATGGCAGACCAGAGCTGCTTACCTCATGGAGGAAACGGGGGGAGGGGGTGGGCTGGGGGAGGAAAAGACGAGGGACAAGCTATAGTCCACCAGCATGCCCCTGAGGACCTACTCCCTTCAACTAGGTCCCACCTCTTAGAGATTTCCATCACCTTGCAGTTGTCCATTCAGCTCTGACTTCCTCAGTGGATTAATCCAGTGATGAGGCCAAGAGCCTCAGGATCCACTCACTTTCCAAAAGCCCCACCTCTGAACACTGCTGCCCAGGGGATCAAACCTTCAACACCAGAGCTTTGGGGAACATTTCAGATCCACAGCGTAACACCACGTAAGCAAGACAATTTCTAAAAAATACCCAGAAACATTCTCCTGCCAACACACACTTTGATGATCGAGTTTGAGAATATTTCTCAGTAACTGTAGCTGCCAGCAAAGCAGCCCGAGGTCCAAGGGTAGAGAGTCTGAATCTGAACTCCAGGTGTGCCATCTATATGGTGACCCAGAAGCAAGGCAGAGTCTTTGTTACCGCCTTTAAAATGAGGACAGCAACAGTACCTGCCCTGGTTTGAGGAATGGATTAGATTCATTCAACTAATACCTATTGATACCTACTACATGTTTGGCACCATGCTCATGCTAGGCTCTCGGGATACATCAGTGAAAAGAACCAATGTCTCTCCACCTACGAAGAACTTACCCTTCAGTGGGGGAAATGGATCAAGGTACAGACACCACCTGTGCCTGCCCTACAACTCTTCATCCAACCTCTGAGTTCAGCCACAGCTGTGGGGGAAGTTCTGACTCCCTACTGGGTACCAGGACCCCTCAGAGCTGCAGTGCAGCTGGAACAGCTTGGCCCCCAGGCAGGTGTATCCTGGAGGCCAAGGGAGTTAGAGCCCCCCATGCAGCCCCAATGGGTGTTGGGGGGAACGGTGGATAAAGACTGTAGCCTCCCATCTTCTAGAAGGTACTCTGTGTGCTTCCAAGAGGTCCTGGTGGGGCAAAGCTGCAGGAGTAGAGCAGGGAGGCTGATAAGCCCCTTCCCCTGACGTGGCACCTTCTGTGTCTCACTGTCTCTGTTTTCTGACAACTTCTTCCAAATACACGATCCGCATCCAAAGGTCTCAGTCTCTTCATTTGTGGAAATCCAAAATTAAAAAACAAACATAAATAAAGGCAAGAAAATGCAAGAGAATAGTAATAGGTTGAACTATTACATGCAGAGAATTAAAATAGGTTGAGACAAGTGAGTGATCAGAGGCCACAGCATACTGGAGCCAGGGAAGTCCTCTGTTGAGACTGGAGTGACAGGAAGAATCTAGCCACACACAGACTAGGGGGAAGGATAATCCAAGCAAGACGGACAGTTGTTGGTGCAAAGGCCGAAACCAGAAATGTGCTTGGCATGTCAGGAAAGAGAAATGCAGGGGGTGCAGTAATGAGGTGCAGAGGAAGGTCACTTTGCAGGGGACTTTGCTGAAATCCAAGTATAATGATTTGAACTTTATCCTAAATGACATGGAAGTTCCTAAGCAAAGGAGTAACATGGATTGATCTGCAGTTTCACAATGTCTCCCTGGCTGCCATGTAAGAGTGGTTATAAAAGAATGTAATCCCAGCAATTTGGGAGGCTGAGGCAGGAGGATTGAGAGTTCAAAGCCAGCCTCAGCAACTTAGCAAGGCCCTAAGCATCTCCGTGAGACTCTGTCTCTAAATAAAATACAAAATAGGGCTGGGGACGTGGCTCAGTAGTTGAGTATCCCAGAGTTCAATCCCTGGAACCCCCCCCCCCAGGAAAAAAAAAAAAAAGGAAAAGAAAATATTTTTTGCACAATTGGGGATTGCAGCAGAGCCTCGCATGTTAGGCAAGTGCTCCATCAAGGAGCCATATCCCCAGCCCTTGTCAATTTTTTTTTTTTATTTTGAGACAAGTCTGCGTTAAATTGTGGTCCTCCTTCCTCAGCCTCCAGGGTAGCAGGGATTACAGGGTGCACCACCACACTCAGCAGCAGCACCGAGATTTGAACCGAGACCATCCGGCTCCACCACCCATTCTCTAACCACTGCGTTCCCTGCCTCCTCAGAGCCCAGCCTCTTGTGCAGGGTGAAGAGGAAGCAAGGAGCTAAGCTCCAGCAGAGCTCCTGGTGATAAATGAAACTCACAGGGGTCATTGTTTCCAGCTGAGCTCCCATACCAGGCCCAGCAGGCCAGATCCATCCAGAATGCAGTCGCTTGTCCTAGGTGCCCCATAATCAAACTGCACTTAGAAAAAGGAGCTTCACAGCTACTACCCAAAGCGGCCTGGTCAGTCTGAGTTGCGTAATACCGAAGGCGCCCCAGCCCAGACCCGAATCAGACGCTCCAGTGGGCCTAGCGCTCTGCTTCAGCAGGCCCTCCGGGTGAGTCTGACGCACTTCCAGGGTTCAGTGGTGGTTCTACTGCAGAGCCTCTTCCTCGCAGAGGCCCTTCGGCGCACCGCCTCTCCTCGCACCCAGGACTTCCTCAGGTCTGAGCTCCTCAGCTCCTGGGTAGGCAGTTTGGTGCGGGAAGAGCTATTCAGCTTGGTGGGTCTGGGGAGAGAGAACCAGAGGCGGCTCCTCAGCCTCCACCTTGCTCCGCCCGGGTGCAAGTGATAACCAGGACAGGCATAGTGGGAGGGCGCAGGCTGGGGTGGGGCCTGCCAAAGCTAGCTGGACGTGCTGTAGAGGGAGGGGCTGTCCCGGTGCCCAGACCTCCACCACGGGCAGCACAGCTATTGGCCACCAGGGCTCGCAGACGAGGCTTCAGAACTGTAAGTCAGGCACAGCAAGTCAAGTGCACTGATCTCACTCATAGGTGGGATCTAAAAAACATGATTTCATGAAATTGTAGGATAAGGGTTACCAGAGGCCGGGGAGCGTGGGTAAGGGAAGGCGGTGTGGGGGAGGGAAGTGTGGGAGGGGGAGGGGAATGGGGAGCATGGGGGAGGGGAGAGGGAGGGGAGCACGGGGGAGGGGAGGAGGAATATGGGGGAGGGGAGGTGCCACATGACATAATAATGATCTGGACTTTATCCTAAATGACATGGAAGTTTCTAAGCAAAGGAGTAACATGGATTGAACTGCAGTTTCTGCAGGGAGGAAGGAGGGAGCATGGGGGAGGGTGGATAGGAAGAGTGGGGGAGGGGAAGGAAGAGTGGGGGAGGGGAAGGGAGAGGGGGGGAGGGGAGAGTGGGGGAAGGGAGGCATGGGGAAAAGGTGGCCATGGGTACCAAGTTTCAGTACCATAGGAGCTAGGAGCTCTGGTGTGCCCTTGCACGGGGGTGTGACCCTAGATAACAATAACGAACATAAGTTTTTACCGTAAGGAAATGACGAATGTTTGAGGAAGTGCATATTTAACCTGATTTAAACGTCACGCCATGTATAAACTTGTCAGACATTACATGGCACCTGGCTCATATGCTGATATGTACAATGTTCATCTTTTCCCATGTCAGTTAAAAAAGAAAAATAAAGGAACGCCCCACCAAAAAGAAAAGGAAAGGATAATAAGCTGCCTGGGACTCCAAGGCCAAGCCACACCCACTCTCAGCTGGACTGTGGCAAAGCTTCCTCTCTGGGCCCCCTTTATCAGCGCTTGCCCCCCACCCACTTTGCTCTCCACACAGCAGCCAGAATGATCCAGTCAAAACGCAACTCACATTCTTCCTTTGCTCAAAACCCCTCCGTGGTTCCTCATCTCACTCGGAGTAAAGGCCAAGTCCTCCTAAGACCTGCGCAGCCCCGCACCATCTGGCCACCCTGTCAGCAGCAGCTCTCCATGTGCTCAGCCAAGCAAATCCAGCCCCTGTCTCACTTTCGGCTGATAGCAGCCACACTCGGTGCTACTGTGATCAAGGTGCTGCTGTAGTGCTTTACACAGAGTTTATTTAACCTCACAACAACCATGTGAGTCATTCAGAGCACCATGCTTTCCAGATGAGGAAACTGAGGCACAGAAGGGTCAAGGGGCTTGCCCAAGACCACACAACTAAGTGGAGAAATTAAAGAGCTGCACCTGCAAATCCAGCTCCAGAATCCACACTCAACCACTCCACTGGCCGCTCAGGATCCACTGACCTCATTCCGCAGCTCAGTGGGCCTGTGATTACATCCCATTTTCTTTGGCTGGTGTGGCCCAAGGAGACCAAGGCTCAGGTCCACCTGGAGGGTTTGGGCAACACAGATGGCTGGTCCCTCGCTCTGGGTTTCTGAATCCAAGGCAAGGCTGGGTCCCTGACTAGCCTTCCTAGCAGGGGATGCTGCTGGGCAGGATTGAGGCCCTCCCCTAGACAACGCTGGCCCTGGTCCGTCC
Organism: Sciurus vulgaris; assembly: GCF_902686455.1. Lineage (NCBI taxonomy): Eukaryota > Metazoa > Chordata > Mammalia > Rodentia > Sciuridae > Sciurus > Sciurus vulgaris. Next base: position 19,833,854 of record NC_136466.1, on the reverse strand, counting down.
CTCCCTCCCTCTCAGAGGTCACCATTTCGGCCTTTCCTCAACCTTCAAACTTCTTATCCCTTGTCTCGTTTAGGTGTATTTTTGGTGTTGGGACTTGAACCCAGGGCCTCGCGCATGCTAAGGACACACTCTACCTCTGCATGCGACATCCCTGGCTCCTGATGGATGACTTTGCTCTGGTCCACTGAGAACACAGAAGCAAATTAGAAGAGGGTGTCTACAAGCTGCCCTTCATGTCCCCTCCCTGTGCCTGGGTAGGGGCCCTCCTTCCTGTCCTTACGGATGGGCCATCTCCTCCGGGATCATCCCCATCAATATGTAAGCGTTTTATGACTTTTCCCCCTTTTTTTTTTTTTTTTTTTGTGGTGCTGGGAATCGAACCCAGGGCCTTGTGCTTGCAAGGCGAGCACTACCAACTGAGCTATCCCCCAGCCCAACTTTTCCCTTCTTAACAGAAATTACTTCAGCTATCCCTCTGGCTATTTTTATCTGCTTTTAACAAAATTTCTCAAATCTGTTGCCTGTACTCACTGCCTCCGACTACTCACCTCCTTTTAAAACTTATTATTTTGTAAAGACTACAATTTTAGCTTGTTTTTCTCGGTAGTGGGGGCACTCTACCACTGAGCACATCCCCGGCCCTTTTTTAGTTTTTATTTTGAGACAGGGTCTTACTAAGTTGCCCAGGCTGCCCTCAAACTCCCAACCCTCCTGCCTCAACCTCCCGAGTTGCTGGGATTACCCGTGTACACCACCAAGCCCAGTTCTTCTTCTTTAAATTAAAGATGTTTTATTTTGATAAAATACATAAAACATAGAAACACCCTTTTGACACTTTTAAGTATCCAGGTCAGGGGTCAATACAATTAGACCGTTGTATAGTCATCATTACCATTTTCAAACTTTCCCCATATATAGAAAACCCCCAAGAATCCACAAGAAAGTTACTAGAGCTAATAAATGAATTCAGCAAAGTTGCAGTCTCTTATTATCTCTCAAACATTCCTGGGTCACGGATTTATTCCTCCACCTGAAAAGTCCTTCCCAAGTCACCTCTGAGCTCTGCAGTGCTAAAGCCAGTGGCCTACATGTGGTTCTTGTCCTAATTTCCCTGCTGCCTCATCTGATGGGCTTGACCATTCCTTCCTTTCTAGCATGACTCCCCAGACTCTCTCCTGGCTCTGTAGCCACTACTTACGCCTCCATTACCTTGCTGATTCCTGCTCATCTCCCACGCTCTAAATGCTACAGTGTTCCAGGGCCTGGTGCTCAGACTCTCTCCTCCTTTATCAGTTTTCACGCCCCTGGTGATCTCACCTAGGACTAAGATATGAGAGAGAGATTGTCCGTAGACTAACAACTTCTAAATTTATAGTCAGCTAGATGTTCAACTACCCACTTGCTCTCTCTGTTTGGATGCTGATGGTTTCCCAAAAGATATGTCTATATCAAATTTCTGGAATTTTGACTATGACTGCTATAATTTGGATCCGGAATGTTCCCTAGGGGTTCATGTGTTAAAGGTTTGGTCCTCAGCTTGGTGTAAACCTCTGAGAGGTGGGAGGCTTTAGGTCTTTGGGGGCATGCTATTGAAGGGGCTAGTAGGAATATAGCATCTTTCTATCTCTCTCTTTGCTTCCAGATCATGAAATGAACAGTTCGCTGCAGTATATGCTGTTCCCCTTTGCCATCCAGCACTCCACCCAGAGACCCAAAATCAATGAGTCTATCTGATCATGGGCTGAAGCCTCTAAAACCATGAGCAAACTAAACCTTTTCTCTTTAAAGTTGATTACCTCAGGTATTTGTTACAGTAATAGAAAGCTGACTAATATACTGACCTTAGTTTTGAATAGGAAGTTTGCAGGAATCCTGGGATGGGGAAATCACTAGAGTGGGTCCTCAGTCAAATACATATGTCCTTAAAAGAGACATACAGGGGATAGACAGAAGGAAAGAAGGAAATGTGACCAAGGAGGCAGAGATTAAAATAATGGGGCCAAAGTCAAGGAACACGGGCAGCCACCAGAGCCCAGAAAGGCAAAAAAAATCTCCTCTTCCCCCCCAGGACCTTCAGTGTGAGCACAGCCCCACTGATAGTCAGATTTCAACCTCTGGCCTCTAGAGTTGCCAGAGAATCCATCTCTGTTGGTTTAAGCCATGGAGTTTTTGGTAGTTTGTTATGGTAGCCGTATAATGCTAATACCGACGTCTAATAGACATCTCCAGCTCAATGTGTCCCAGGAGAAAACCTCATTTACTCACCTCCAGCTCCCACCAGCCAGACCTTCTCACCTTGCAGAAGCAGCCTATCCCATCTCAGTAAAGGGCAATTCCAGCTTAATGTCATTTGGATCAAAACTCTGACTTCATCATTTTGACCCTTTGCTTCCCATCCACCCCCTCGTCCAAATCATCAGCAAACCCTGGTGGCTCCTTTTTCAAGGATAGTCCAAATCAGATCACTTGACAGCTTCTACCCTGTGACTCCTTGGGTCCAGGGCACTACCATCTCTTGCTTGGATTATGACAATACTCTCCGGTCTCCCTGCTTTCTGTCCTAACCCTAGGCAGTCTATTCCCAAAATAGTGGCTGGAGTAATGCTGCTAGAACCTAAGATTCCCTTACTCTCCGCTCGAAACCCTCCAGAGATTCCCCATCTCAGCAGAAGAGCCAAGTCTACCATGTAGACCCCACAAGAGCCTTCGTGATCTTGGAGCCGGTAACCTCTCTGATGTCACCCTCTGCCACCTACCCCATCGCTTGGCTCCTGGCACCAATTGTGTTGGTTCCCACCTCTGGGATTTATCACTGAGAATACTGGGGATTTACAGGGAGCTAGTAGGATTACCAGGCTAGACTTTGTGCTGCTTGAAATTTACAGACTTGAATTTAAAGTGAGGCCAATCAGCATAAATGTGTCCTCTTTCCATTCCATTGGGAATGCGTGACTTGGCCAGATTAAGATTCTGCTGGGGAATAATTATGGGATGAAGGGACAAAAATATTAAGGCCATTTGTATACAGGAGTGATGGCTAACTTTGAACCATGAAATCTGAGCTGGGTAAGGAGGAATTAAGTGAAGTCATGCATATAAAGCACGCACTATAGGGTCTGGCACATTGTAAAGGCTCAATAAGCCTGAGCTGTTATTACTACAAGCCTTCAGCCTAAGTCTGCTAAAAGTACTCTTAAATGCAAAAAGACCTGGCAAAATTAACTTCAGTGCCACAATCTAGCCTAGCACTTGTAATTAAAACCTCCATTCCTATAAACACGAGTGGGCTTTGAAGATAGAGCAATAAACATCAAGACAAGTATCATATTTAAGAAATGTATGTGTATTTTAGGCATAAATAGATAAAATGTATAATTTAAACTTCACCACCACCAGAAAGAAAAGCCATCTTTACTTTTCAACTCAAGAATTTACGAGTTACATGCAAGAAACACATCTAAACATGTTCTTCAATTGAAAAACATGAAGATTGACTTCCAAATATTTCAGCTGGATAATATTGTGGTTTTCTCCGAGATGTATGCCAACATTTTATAAATCTTCATCGACTTGCTTTCAGTTATACATTAGCGCTGATACCAAAAGTGCCTTTTCATCTGTTACCCGTATCTGCCAAGTAGCAAGCTGTGACTGGTTAATTGGAAACACACAACCAAATGCATCAACTTTATCAATGCGTTCCAGGTATCCAAGGCCATGGCCTGTTTTCCTCAAACTTCAATATTATTCGAAGACTTGGCTAAGAAAAACATTTTATGTTCACACAGAGGTGTTAATACATGGAATGTCAGAGTCACATATATCTTAAAGATTAAAGCATTTCAGCAAAACTCAGGAGTGGGGCCACGGAGCAAGAAATCAACAGATGGGAGTCATAGACGAAGGCCCCATCTGCCAATTCAAGGTCCTGCTAATTCAGGACTACGGGAAATCCTCTGTGACAACGCCGTAGTGGAGGGAATGGACTCTATGTTTTTGAGCTGAGAACCCCGGGTGGATGGAGTTGCTGGGTACTGAAACGTAGGAGCTGGGGTTGGAACACATGGCTGAGGGGTCAAGTCCTCTCTGTTTTCTTCTAACTGTAGGAGCTCAAGTTTATTGTCTGTGAAATGGATGTGAAAGCTCCGGACTTTCTATCATTCAATTTTTGACATTTCTGCTATTAAGAATGTGCCTTAAAATTAACCCATTTGGAGCTGGAGATGTAGTTGAGTGACAGAGTGCTTGCCTAAGGATTCATAAGGCCCTGGGTTCAATCCCTAGCATACTGCCAAAAAAAAAAAGGAAAAATTAATCCATTTGTACAGATCGGGCTTGTCTTTTAGTGGAAAAATTCTGAGATCCAAGTCCTTTCGTTTACATGCTGTTGATTTTGAGTGTGTTGAAATGAGTTGCTGTCTGTAAAGCCTTTGGGATAGTGTCTGGGCCTCGGGTGGGGTGAGGAGAGGTGAGGAGCAGGTCAGAGATGCAGGCTGAAGCTGCTCCATGCCCAGTCCCTGTGCTGCTAGGATTTCCACCTTATCAGAGCACAGCAGAAAAAAGGAAAGGGAAAACGTCACTAGCCGGCTCTGTGGGATTAGGTCTTATCTACCATTCTCTGTGACTAGGTTCAGGGATATGCATTTCCCTTGAGTGTTTCCTAGCCCATCCCCCTTTTTTGGTTATTCACTGTGAAAACTGCTTCAGAAGAAGGTCATACGCTGGTCCACCCAATCAGCATCTTTACAGAGGGACCTGGAGCTCCCCTTTATTTCCTGTTTACATGTGAGTCCTTTATTTAAAACCATTGTTTAAAACATTCCAGAACCCGGTGTCAGGTCAATGGTCCCTAATGCCATACGTGATCTGCCCCACCACTACTTCTCCAACCGGCGACTCCAACCACCGTGGCTGTTCCTTCAACACACCAGGCGTTCTCCCATCTCAGGGTTTTGCATTTGGGGCTCTTTCTGTCTGAAATGGTCCCCTCATCACCAACCCTATGCACACCTCAGATATTCTCGTCTCACCTTCTGAAAGGTCTTTGTTCAAAGTCTTCTTTGCAGTAACATCATCTCTGACCGGCCCCAAAGGCAGTAATCCAGCCCTAACTAGCTCTCATTTTCTCTTTTCCCTCTACAGTGCTTATGACCATCTAATATATACTATTCCATGTGTTTTCCTGGATTACTGACTCAGCTGTTAGAATCTTTCTCTGTTGTGTTGACTGTTTTATCCCCTGTGCTCAGAACAGATCCTGGCACCTATAGGTACTCAGTAAGTCTTTATTTCAATAACTATTCTTTATGCATTTAACATTTTCCTTCTATAAGGTGGGACTCTGGGCCCAAAAGAATGACTGTTTTCCCTAGTTCTTCATCTAGGCTGTTCCATTTATCAAAGGTGTGTACCTTTGCTGAGTAGTATTTCATGGTATGGACATATCAGTTTGTTCAACCACTCATTCATTGAAGGACATCTGGACTATTGCTACTTTGGAGCTATTATGAGTAAAGCTGCTATAAAACTTGTGTACAGGTTTTGGTGTTTAAATGCAAGTCTTCATTTCTCTGGAATAAATATCAAAAAATATAATATGGTTGTTGGTTGACCAGTAGTTGTGTGTTTAGGTTTTAGGTTTTTGTTGTTTTTTTAAGTAAGAAACTGCAAAAATGTTTCCCAGAGAGGCTGTATCATTATTTTATATCCACCCTTAATGCACGAGTAATCCAGTTTTTGTGCATCCTTGCCGTATTCATTATTGTCACTGTTATTTAGTTATCGTCATAGATGTATAGTGATATAGAGGTTCTGATTTGCATTTTGCTAATGTCTTGAACATCTTTTTCTGTACTTATTTTTCATAAGATATTTTCCATCTGTGTATCTTCTTTAATGAAATGTCTCTTAATATCTTTTTCCCACAGTCTAATTGAATTGCTTGATTTTTACTGTTGACTTTTGAAGGTTCTTTATGTATTCTAGATACTACTCCTTTCTCAGATATGTGGCTTGCAAACATTTTCTTCCACTTGGAAAGAGTCCTCCATAGGATGAGACTGAGAGTCTTCTCATCCTTTTAACAGGGACTTTCATAGAGTAAAAGTTTTAAATTTTGATGAAGCTTAATTAGTTAGTTTTTCCTTTAATAATCATGCTTTGGTGTCAAATCTAAAAGGGCTTTGCAAATGAGAGATTACACTCTTTTTATGTATGATCTATCAAAATGTATAAATGCATTCTACTGTCATGTACAATAAATTGGAATAAATAAAAATATTAAAAATAATTTAAAAAATAACAAACTTAAAAAATAAAATAAAAAGGCTTTGCTTAACTAGGTCTTGGAGATTTTCTTTTCTCTATCTCTCTTGTTTCTTTTTTTAAAATGGGGTCTCACTATGCTCACTATGTTGCCCAGGCTGGTTTAAAACTTGTGAACTCAAGCTATGCTCCTGTCTTCAACCCCAGAGTAGCTGGGATTATACGATTGCTCTTTCATGTCTGGCTATAGTTTAATATAGTTCAATGCATACCCCCCACCATATTTATATGTATATATATGAAGTGTGTGTGTGTGTGTGTGTGTGTGTGTGTGTGTGTGTTACTAAGGATGAAACCCAGGGCCTTGTACATGCTAGGCAAGTACTCTACCAGTGAGCTATATCCCTAACCCCTATCCTAGAGTTTAATGGTTTCCATTTGCATCTGTGATCTATTTTGAGCTAATTTTTATATAAAGGCATGAGGTAAAGCTGAAATTGTTTTCTCTTTTTATTTTTTGGCCTGTGGATATACAATTTGGAACTTGGATTTTAACAAACTCTTCAGGAACATCAGGTTCTGAGAACTGGAACCATTCATGGGATTTATACCATGATGGAATGTTTAACAACCCGATTTTTTTTTTCAGGGGTGCAATTTGAGTCCTATGAGTAGAACCCCACAAGCTGATTTCAGTCTACCAAAATGATGCCTCAGAACACAGATATGGGGACAGATGTGCAAATGCACAAATTATGCAATATTGCTGCACTTAAAATAGATATAAACAACCTCAAATGCATAAATAATAGTAAAATGTAGTAGGAGTGAGTTATAAGTTTTCCCTTTGCTTTTAGTTTAGTAAATTTTAGTTCATTTCAAAAACTTTGAAGGTGCTGAGTTTACCTACTTGGAAGCTAACAAATAAGCTTGTTACAGTTTCATGGATGCTGGCAGAAGACACGAGATTCCTGGATCAGAGACAAAGGTCTCTATTACTCACAGCAGTAAGCAGGAAGCAGAGCGTCAGCATGATCTTGCACTGTTCCCCCAGATGCCAGTGCCCACATAGGGTGAAATAAAGTGCATCAGCTGGTACTGCACATGCACTGGAAGAATATGAGAGAGGAATAGGAGAAGAACCCTGAGTGTAGGTTACTGAATCTTTCATAAAGATAACATAAATTTTTAGAATGCTGTAGAAGTACATATTATTTTTATCATTCTAGATATCGTTCTTATTTTCTGGAGAAAAATACTATTCAGAAAGTTTGAAAAGATAATTCAGAACAAAGATCATCAAAACCTCCACTCCTGAGACCTGCTGAAACACAAAAGGCCCATGGAGAATTACCTCCCAATAATTTATATAATTTAATTTTTTTAACGGGCTGTCTTTTTTTTGTGTGTGGTACTAAAGATTGAACCCAGGGGCCCTTTTACCATTGAGTTATATCTCCAGTCCTTTTTACTTTTTATTTTTGAAACAGTATCTCACTAAGTTGTGCAGGTGGGTCTCCAACTTGTGATTCTCCTGCCTCAGCCTCCTGAGTCACTGGGATTATAGGTGTGTACCACTGAACCCAGCAATAATGGCTGCCTTTAACAACCAGTTCATAAAATTCCTGAAAATTTAACAATGGGTTCTTAGAGCTAGGACAAGCTGGTTTAGAGAAAGAAAAAAGAAAGGATAGAGAGAAGAAGATTTCCCTGGCTAATTTCTCCAGCTGGGAGCCCAGGAAGCTAGAGAGGAGGCCTGTGGCTGGAGGGGCTTTCTGTTTATTTGCTTTCCAGAAATGGTATGGATATTGCATATTATAATAATGGCAAGTAAAATTAAAGCAGCAGCTATTCCTTTATGCCTACCAACTGTGGGTCATACTGTTTGGGGCTTTTAATTTAATCTAATTCTCACAGTGAGCCTATGAAGTAAGGACCATTACCATCCTCATTTAATAAGTGAGGAAATTGAGACTCCCAGAGGTCAAGGGAAAGAGCTGGATGGGAAGGAACTTATCTGACATATTCATTTTGAGCTGCTGCGAACTCAGTTCTGAAGCCTTTCCTCAGAACCCATATCAACTGGTGCTGTTTTCACCACACTTGCCTTCTCTCTGCTCCTCTCTGAAGCAGGGCACAGAGAGGATGTAGGCTTCTGGTCTCTGTCACTGAGGTCCAGTGTGACCTGAGGCAGATTGATCTGTCTCTGTACCTCTGTTTCCTCATCTGTAAAATGGGCTGAAGGTGCTTCTCTGCCAGTCTTGCTTCAATATCCAGAGAACCAAAGGTGCGATGACATCATTGGGATTATAATCACTCAGGCCTAAACCAAATGACTTTGAAGGAGCTGTGAAACCTCTCGTCCCTAATGTTAGGTTTGAGTGAAAACAAATCGGTGTCTTCACTTCATGATATAACATCCCTCACATTTACTTATACAACGAGGTGGTCCCTGAGAGGTCACCATGCGCCTTGTCAGATTCTGTGAGTCTATAACTGAGACAATGGTTCCTAAAGGGCCTGACAAGGCAGAAAGCAGCCTATAAAGGTGAGGTACTGCTCGGCACTCTCTGCTGCCCCATCTCTTTCCAACTTCCTGTGGTTGTGCAGCCAGTGGGCTTGGAGAGGGTCAGGTGAGCATTATGAGTTGAGTCTTGGAGAGCGATAGTGGGGTGCTTCACCTGGGGTTGGTCTCTCTGGGGGCAAATAAAGCCTCACCCCAGATTCCAGGGTGGAAGGGCCTAGAAGCAGGGAGTACAGCCTTCTAGGCCTTTCCACTCAGCTTCTTCCAGAGCTCTTCTGGGCCACACCAGCCTAGAAGCAGGTCCTGGGTTTCAGGCCCAATTGTCCTGGCCCAGCAGGGCGCTCAACAGCAGCCTGCTTCATCCTCCTAGTCTCCTTCTTTAAGAAACAAGGATGGAAATTCCCCTGGGAAGGATTGTAAGTGAGGCTCATGTGAAGAGGAGATCCCAGTACAAATTTAGTGCCTATTAACTTTAGCTACTGTGATTAGTAATGGCAGAACCAGGAATAAGATATTTATTGATTTTCAAAGCAGTGCCCTCTTCGTGATAGTAATGAACTTTACCAATCCTTTACAATGTACCATTTATCTTACACGTGCTAAATCTCAGCAATCTCAACTGGAGGATACTATTTGACTACCATTTTACAGATTGGAAAACTATAAAACTGAGAGGTTGAGTCAGTTGCCTAATGTCACACAAGTTGATGGGCCTGGAGTCTGGATTTAAGCCCCGTCCACCTGATGCTGGGGTTCTAGCTCATTCTTCACTACAAGTCTGTTTTCTCTGGCACTCAAGTTACCCAGGTGGTCAGCAAGAAGGTGCAGCCCTACTGAGTGCCAGACTGTGTAGTAATGAAGACCCTTCCTCAAAGGGACTTTATATACTCCAGCAGGAGATTACACACACTCACACACACACACACACACACACACACACACACACCCCTTAAGACAAGTAAGCAGGCTGTGTGCTCAGGAATGAAGGCAGGCGAGACAAGCAGGGTCTCTGGGGAAGCCAGAGAGGCCTGCTTCAGGAAGTGGTCTTTGAGCTGAGGTTTCAGGAGGTAGCAGTGATCCAACAGAGGGCTGGGAAAAGGCCTTCCAGGCTTAGGGACCAGCGGGTGCAAAGGCCTGGAGGGGGTCATGAGCTTGGCAGGTTCAAGTGACAGAACAGTGTGGCTGGAGAGAGGAAGAGGAAAAGGTCACATGTTACAAGATGACCCCAAGCAGCAGAACCCCCAGGCTGCCCAGGGGCCAGAAAGGGCATGTGAACGATGTTCTCTTGGACTTTGGCTGCCCAGCACTCAGGCATGGTCTGCCCTGAGCTCGGGGGGCCTGGGCTTTGGGAGGGGTTGTCCCCCTTTCATAGCTCCAGATGTTCTCACGTGAGTGGGTGCTGCCTGGCCAACAGCCAGCAGCACCCAGCGGTGGCAGTGCCACTGTGAATCTGCAGACTTCATTTCTTCTCCTCTCGGTTTGTCTGCAGGCTGGGCCTGGGCAGAGGGAAGGCGCTGGCAGGGACTCAGAGATGCAGCCTTGAGGACTCAGCGCTCCCTGCCCAGACCTTAGAGCCAACACAGCATTACCAAGGTCCCCTGACCTCCATCTGTCAGTTCCAGAAATCCAGTCGCCTTTGGGGGGAAGGCTTCTGGCAGCAGAACTGGTGAATCATAAAATCGCAGAATATCTGAGCTGAAAGGGAACTCAGAGGTCACTGAATCCAGCCAGAGAGATGGCTCTGCAGTGACAGCTTTCCCAAGTGTTTCCCAAGCAGTAGCCAGCGGGTCTCCACCTAGCTGCACAGCAGACCTACGTGGGGAGTTTCCCAGAGTTCCCAGGGCTCAGACTGCAGTGCTGATGAATTGCATTAGAATCTCTTGGAAGGTGGGGGGCACGATTGAGATTTTTAACACTTCACTCAGGTGATTCCATCCTGCATCCAAGGTGAGGGTTGGGGCCACAGCCCTTGTGGCCCCTTAGTAGTCAGGATGCTGAGTTCATTACACATGGGGCCCTGGGGTCAGATAGACTCGAACTTGTGTTCTTGTTGTGCAACTTTTCCAACTGGGTGACCTCAGTTGACTCTTTGAACCTTTCTGAGCCCCTGTAACACATCATGGTAATACACCTATCTCATAAGGCCACATATATTCATCCACAAAAAGCTCATGACACAATGCTTCATTTCTAATAAGAGCCCAATAAACGTTAGCTTTTGTCGTTATTGCTTTCCCAGGGCCAAGCCTTCCGCTAGAAAGCTCTTCTTTAAGTTAGGTCAAAATGTTCTTAGAGCTGCAAGAGTGATCTTCTTAAAACCTGTCTGCTCATGTCACCTGCCCACTTAAAATCCTTCTGTGATTTTCCGTTATTCCCCGGGTCATTCCATCAGCCAGGCTTTGAGGTTGGGTCTCTCCCCCTTGTCTTCTCGCACCCTCTCCCCTGTGTCCTGGAGGAGGGGCATCTTTGATTCCCTCCAGCTGCCATGCTTTGTCTCACCACAGGGCTTTTGCATGTGCCGCCTCCCCTCTGGATACCACCTCCACCCAGCTTCCCCCGGCTGACACGCTCCTCAGCTCTCTGCTCTGTTGGCACTCCCCCAGAAAATTCCCCTACTACCATTGCCTGTCCTCTGCATTCTCAGGCTGACATTCTGCACTTATTAGTGTGGTCTTTTATCCAACATGTGTCACCTGTACTAGACTCTAAGTTCCAGGAGGACACAGACCATACTTCTGTTTTGCTCATCACCCATCCCTAATGCCCAATTTGGTGCTTGGTACACAGTAGAGGATCAATAGCTATCTGTTGAATAAACAATGTTTTCTGGTAGCTTTTGAAATTGATCCCAGGGCCTCGCATGTGCTAGGCAAGCACTCTCTACCACGGAGCTACATTCCCAGGGTTTTTATTTTCTCATTTTTTGAGACAGGGTCTGGCTGTTACCCAGGTTGGCTTTGAATTTGTCATCCTCCTGCCTCAACCTCCTGAGTAGCTGGGATTTCAGGTGTGTGCTACCACACTTAACTTGAATCAATGAACTTGGTAAGGTCTTCCAGCTCTTTCGGTTCTGCTCTCTAGAGCTCTACAAAGCAATCAGTGCCTTCCTCCCAGGACCGCCCTCCAGGGCAGGACAGGCGCCCTCCAACCCCCATTCTCTCTGTTCCTCATGGTGAGAGGCTCTTCTAGACCCTGCTCGCCTTCCTTTGCACAGGTTCCGGTTGAATGATACTGGAACAGGACTCAGTATTGGGCAGTGGGAGCTTGTCAACAGCTGTTGGCCCATCCTGCTCTGCCAAGGGATGGGGCAGCTGTGACGTGGGTTGGGATTAGTGCTCAAGTCAGCCGTTCTGCCTTGAGCCCTTGGTTTCTGTGTAATTATGCTCATACATTGAATGTGTTCCATGGGATAAGAGCCTGTCAAGTGGAATATGGGCATTTCACACCAGGCTCACTGTCAGCCTCAGCCGGAAAAACCCACAGGGTTGGGGACAAGTGGGTGCCACACTTTACAAGGGCATCAGCAAGAAGAAATGCCAGTGAAGGAGTTGGACTCTCCCTTTTTATTTTTAAATCATTGCCAATCCAAGACAAAATTATTAAGTAGATGAAGAATATCTGGAAAAAAAAAAATAGACATGTGCCCAGAACCATCTTTGGATCTTTTCTGACAATTTTTTTAGGTCTCTGCCTCTGGAGCAGTGTGTGGAGGTGGCTAGGATTTCACAGCCCTTGAAAAGCAAGTGAGCTCCCTCTCCTGCCCTTGGACCATGTGGCTGGGCTATTGGGCCTGTGGCCTTCAAGTTCATCTGCAGAGCTTCATTCTGTGTCCATGTGGGTCCCAGGACAGCTGTGGATGCAGCACCAGGGAAGGCAGAGAGGAACAAAAAGGTACACACGTCCCACTTCCTATAGACAGTGGAATCCAGCGGGTCCTGTTTGAAATTCCCCTGTAGCCAGGCCAGCACTGGTCGAGCTGCAGATCCAGTGGAGGGGCTCATTAAAATTCCAGACTGAGGAAACTGAGACGCCAGAGGAGGCCCATTCTGCTCTGGATGCCTGGGGTGGTTGTGGTGCCTCATCTGACCTGACTTGGGGACCTCTATGTGTTCCCAGGCTTTCCATGGCAAGTACTGAAGGACATGATGAGCTGAAATGAAACTTTCCATGGACCCTGCTTTGGGGGAGGTAAATATTTTGGTTCCAACGTCTTCCCACTCAGGAGTGCTTTAAAGTCAGGGCAATTCTCATTTCTCTGGCTGCCCTCCAGGGAGGGCCCAAGGCTCACAGAAGGACCTGCTGGGGGCCACCTGCCAACAGTGCACTACTGGATCCCAACGTGCCTGCTGTCATCCCGACTGTGCCATCTACCAGCTACCTGACCTTGGGCATCCACCTGAATTTCTCCATTTCTAAACTGAAAATGGTGATCCTGGCACCTGCTCACAGGAGCCTGGCGAAATGAAGAGTCTCCACAGCCAAGTACAGTGCATGTCTAACGTTCAATAAGTGTTAGCTCTTCTTTCTATTCCAGCTTAAGAAACCTGAGAACAGCACTTTGTTAAAAGTGTTCAGCAGAAGAGAGGGCGGAGCGTGAGAGTTCAACCTTCCAGAACATGCTGGACAAATTCACCCAGCAGTTTTATTGTACGTTTTAGGAATCTTAAGTTCTTTCCTAGCTCTGCTTTAAAGTCAGAAACGTAAATATTTATTGCCAAAATGGGTTCTGAGATCATTTTTCCCAGCCCTTCATTTTATAGATGGGTAAACTGAGGTCACCAGATGTTGAATGACATGGTCAAAGCCACACATGGTATGTGAAGACACACAGACTTCTGGCGTCCTGGACAATGCTGTATTGCTGTGCTGTTCCAGGCTGCCTGCAATTTACAGGGTGTTTAAAATCTCTTTAGTTGAAAAAATTAGAGAAGAGGTGAGACTCTTGTTTCCTTTTCTTTTTCTCAACACGAGGTCATGGCTGCATAAGAACGCGTCCTAAAGCTCTATTCCTTTCTGTCTGTGCAGAAGGCACAGAGGCAGATCTTCCGCCCTCCGGCTCCTCCTGATGGTTTTTGTAGTAGACGTTCTCCCCCTAGCGGCGCAAGTGTTAAGTGACAAGCAGGAGAGAACCAGAGGTTCCGCCTTCCAGGCACTGCTGAGGGAGGACCCAAGGATCCAGTCCGCTCTTGTAGGACTCGGCCTCTCTTACATAAAAATTTTGACATTTTGTTTATCATGTTTTTTTTACATTCATTTTGATTCACTAATATATTGTATTAAAATATTACTGATATTGATTACTGGGTCTTGGGGCATCCTCTGAAATTTTCTGCATGAGGTGAGTGCCCCCTTCACCTGTCCGGTCCCTCTCCCCAGTGAGAGAGCCCTCAACAGGAGGTCAGCTCAGGGGGCGCTAAGTAGAGGAAGTTCACCCCTCCTTGTCAGGTGAACCAGGAGGCCTGTTGGGGCGCAGAGGGGCTGGTGGTCTCTGTATTGTAGTGATAAGAGATGCATGTTTCTCGAGCTTTCTCCCGAAGGGGATGGCTGCTTTTCAAAGTGGGCCGTGAATGAGAAAAGACCTTTGGATCAGGAGTGATTTATTGCACAGAGAGGCATCAAGCTGGCGCTTCACTGATGCCTACAAATGTGAGGACCTCAAGACAGGCCCTGGCCGCTGAGGTCCAGAGGAAACAGCCAGAGCTGGGAGAAGGGCTGGAGCAGGGCATCTGGGAAGGCCACCTCCTGGGAACACTGTTCTCATTTGGGCCTCCAGTGGCTTTCCAAGGAAGCGACCACCCTCAGAGGTACCAAGGGATAATCCAGAGCTCAACTTTGCCCTCAAATGGCTACCACAGACCCTCATCTGCATTATCTGCTTCTGCCCTTCCTGTCAGGGACCTAGCACCTCCAGTAACCCCAGATCACATCCAAGAACACAAGATCCCCAGCCCTGGGACCTGTAAGGTCTCTGCTCCCCGCTCCTTCCCAGAGTACTGGGCATCCCCCATGATCCTCACCACTCTCTCAGGGGATTCCTCAGCAGAGTGCCAAGAAGACAAGGATTTAGGGCAGACCCAGAAGAGACAACCACAGAACTCTGGGGTCCTACCTGCCTTGCTGAGTTGGATCTACTCCCCAGTTGACAAAGGGGTAAGTTAACTGCCCACAAAAACCTATGTCCCTGGGGACAGAAGAGGAAGTGGCCAGAGGTTCTCAGGAAAAAAAAAAAAAAAAAATTGAAAATAAAGGGAAAGAAAAAATAACTATTTACAAAACAAAGGTGTCACTTAATCATGCTGGTCCTTCCTACAGGACGCTGGACAGGTCCCCACCTACACACTGCTCTGTTTGGGTCTTGAACTCTTGCCTGGATTTCTCAGACCCATCCCAATGTCATATCATTTGTGGCCCAGCGAATGGAATTACGTGAGATGAACCTGCTTTATTTGTGTCAGAGGCTACTCTTCTCAGGACCATCCCATGCAGTATTTCTGTCTCTGAGGGACCCAACAGAGGCAGGTCAGAGGAAGCAGCTGGGAGCTGCAGTTCCACACAGTTGGTCTGGAGGGCCTGCTCAGCACCAGCCATTTGCCCCAAGGCTTCTTAGGTCCCCAGATCCCCGCACGCTGGAGACACCTGTACCAGGGTGTCTGCCATCCTAGAGGAATGCTGTCAGGCGTGTGCAGATAGTCTGGTCTATCTCACTGATTGTGAAGCAGGACAGTGTGTGATTTGTAGCTATTAATACAGTGCTTGAGTCTGTGACTTGCCTGGTGCTTTGAGCAGATTCAAGGTTACCCCTGTGTTAATGTTGTGCTCTCTCTTGCATCCTGCTAAGCTCTGTGGAGCGAGCTGCTGTGGCCTTGAGCTTCTTCCCTGTCATCTTCCAGTCACCCACCGCCCTTCTGCTCTGTCACTTCCTCCCATGGGAGAAGCTCTTCCCTGGGTCAAGGCTCTTGTACGTGCATTTCATTTTGCCAGGGGACCCGTTCCCCCTGTCCTTTGCATTTCCCTATATCTTGCTTCAGGATTCAGCTTAAGAACAAAACTTGCCGAGGGGCTGGGGTTGAAGCCCAATGGTAGGGCGCTTGCCTAGCATGTGTGAGGCACTGGGATGGATCCCCAGCAGCACATAGAAATAAAGTTATTGTGACCCTCTACAACTAAATTTTTTTTTTTTTTTCAAAACGAATCTTGTGGATACCGAAGATCCCTGACTTAAGGATGGCTTGACTTAGGATTTTTTGACTTTATCATAGTGTAAAAGCCATCTTCGTTCAGTAGAAAGTGTACTTTGAATTTTGATCATCTCCCTCACTGATACACACTCTCTCGTGATGCTGCTCACGAAGCGAATGGCTGATGCTCTCATATGCTGTATTGCTAAGCAGGGTAGGTGTGTTGGGTACACTTTGACCTTATGGTATTTTCAACCTATGATGGGTTTTAACTTTATTATTTTGCTGTACTTGGAATTGAACCCAGGCCCTCACACAAGCTAGACAAGTGTTCTACCTCTGAGTTACATCCTCTGTGATTTGGGGGGGGGAGCGGTTGTCACCCTAATGCAAGTCTAGGAGCATCTGTACTGATTGGGAGAGGTCTTAGCCCTCAGAGAGGGCTAAGAAATAGTTTGTTTTTGATCTCTATAGTTGTTACAAGGTGTGCACGTCAGTGCATTGAGCTGTCCACTTAAAATTTGTTGACTTGTATATAAATAAACTGAAAAAGACAAACTCAAAAAAACCCCATTCAACCTATTCTGGTCTCCTATTATTCCTACCACTCTGGCAACATGTCCATTTCCATCCTGGCATAATGATTGTATCCTTAGCTTCTTTAGTTGCAAATTGTACGTCCCACTAGCATGTAAGCCCCGTGAGGACTGGCACGCTGTCTTGTCTGTTGCTATAACTTCCAGAGTGACAGAGCCTGTTACAGAGCAGATACTGAAACAATTAGTGAGTGATTAGACAGATGGATAAAAAAGCTTGGATTTAATGATGGAAAAAAAAAAAAGCAGAGGAGGTCAGCCTGAGGCTAGAAGCTCCTGAGATCCCCAGCACCCAGCCTACAGTCGAGGGGTCTCTCTCTGTAGGCAGAAAATCAGAAGCTCGGTCCCTGCCTGGAGGCCACCACGGGCCTGTCTACACCTCGTTCGGGTCCTCCCTGTCGGCATAGATGAGAAAGCCAGTGAAGAGGCTGTCGGTCCAGTACGGGTCATAGAACAGCCCGTTCTGCTCCGAGTAGAAGATCTGCAGCCAGACCTCGTCACCCTGCTTGAGCGCCAGGATGGTGGAGCCCGAGGCCACATCGTGGTTGCCAGTGTTGGCATCGAAGGTCCGGATGCGGTACTGGCCGTTGTGCACCAGGCCGATGGCCAGGTGCTTGTTGGCCAGCGTGATGTCGTAGGTGAAGTAGTAGATCCCCGGCACGCCGCAGACGAACTTGCCGCTGGACGCGTTGTAGTGGCCACCCTCGTTCATCAGAATCTTGTCAAACTTGATGGGCAGCCGCTCCCGCGGGTAGCTCTTGGTCACCGCCACTGAGAAGGCCGACTTGGCGCGGCCACTGCCGCAGCTGCAGGGGCCTGGGAGGCCCGGCTCCCCCTTCTTGCCCTTGGGCCCCTTCTTGCCTGGCGTGCCGTGCTTCCCAGGGGTGCCGCTGACCCCCTTGGGGCCGCGAGGGCCAGCCCGTCCGATGGCCCCAGCTTTGCCCTTTGGCCCTTGCTTGCCCCGGTTACCTGTCCGGCCAGGTGGACCTGGAAGACAGAAGAGCTGGCGTTATGGGGAGGGTGTCCTCCTAGGCCCAGGCAGAGGCTCTGGTCTCGCCCCTGCCCCCTTTTGTAGCAGGAGCCCGGGGGTCGTGGAAAGAACAAGGCTTTGGAGTCACAGAAATGGGGCGAAGTCTCACGGCCTATCTTGGGGGTACTTTCCTTCCTCCTCTTATCTGGAAAAGGGGAATGGTGAGGCCTTTCAGAATTATCATGGGTCAGGACAAAAAATCACGATAAATCACACCCTCTCCTCTTCCTACCTTCTGCAGAACAGCCTGGTTTGTCTGCCAGATGAGTCCTTCAGTGGGCCTTGTGGAAATTCCCGACTGAGGAACAAGAGCTGGCCCCATGTGCCAGGGTTTTATTGCAGCATTGTTTTTAATAGCAAAAAAACAAAAACAAAAACAAAACAAAACAAAACAAAAAAACCCAAATGCCCTTCCAAAGGAAAATGATTAGAAAATTATGGTCCATTCATACTGTAGAATTCTATGCAGGTGTTAAAAAAAAGTAAGGCACTCTGTCACCACTGTGTAGATCCTCCAAATAAAACCAAATAAAGAAGCTATAGAAGTAAAAAATTCAACTGATAATTTAGACTTAACAGACATATATAGATTGAACACACTTCTCAGCAGCACTTGGATCCTTATCTAATATAGGCCATGTTAAATAAGCTATCACATATGTTGGCATGTAATTGTAATATTGCCTTCATATTTTTTAAAATATTTTTTAGATGTTGATAGATCTTTATTTTATTCTTTTATTTATATGTGGTGCTGAGAATCGAACCCAGTGCCTCACACATGCTAGGCAAGCGCTCTACCCACTGAGCCACAACTCCAGCCCCACCTTAGTATATTTTTAGCATCTGTAGGGTTATTTTTTTTGTAGGGTTATTTTGATAGCCCCCTTTCCATTGATATTAATTTTTGTGCTCTTACTTTTTTCTTGATTAGAATTGTTTTATTTTCATCCAATTTTTAGCTGTATTATTTCTTCTCTATTTCATGTATTTCTGCTCCTACTCTTATTTTTTTCCTTCCTACTACATAATTTGATTGTTTTTCTAGCTTCTTTCTGATACAAGTTCTTTAAGTAATAAATGTTCATCTGAGTACTGTTTCATTCCAGAGATCCTGACATTTTTAGCATTGATTATCACTTAGTTCAAAGCACTTTTTATTTACTTTTCTTGTACTTTCTTCCTTGACCTCTGAGATATTTTAAAGTGTGCCATTTAATTTTGAAAGAGCTGACATGTAGGGGTGGGGTTCTATATATCTTAAGGTGACTGAATTCTAATGTAATAAATCAAGCAGGAAACACAGTCTGCATGATTTCAAATTTAAAAAAGTAATGGAAATGCTTTTTGTATTGATTGTATTGGTTATATACATGTCGACACTGATCAAATTGCATATTTCAAATATGTGCACTTTATTGTACTTCAGTTTTACCTCAATAAAGCTGTAGGGGAAAAATGTGAGGCAGATTTACATGTACTATATGCTACAGTAAGAGGAAAGGGCAGGACCCTTTCCCTTCAAGGGAAACCACAAGGCTAAACATTTGCATACCCATCTAGGTGCCTAAGGCAGTGCCTGGTAAACACGCTAAGCACAGGTTGGCATTACCCTGCAGAACATGTCCCCACCAATGTCACCTGTAGAGCAACTCTCAGTTCTTAATACTCATATTTCATAATAAATATACATGTCTCCCAGTGCAACATTTCAGACCAATGATGACATAGAAAACAACATTTATATTCAGAATTCCCCAATACAACATAGTGTAAACATAATATATATAGAAAAAGATTTGAGTTATATATGAATACAATGTACATTTGGCAAAACGGCAGAATTGAGGGTATAGGTGTTCTGAAGTGTAGTTAACTATGCATCCTGCTCCTGAAGACTGTTGGTGCCCACAGCATCCTGACATCACTAGACACAGCACAACTCTTTATTATAGCCACAGGAAAGGGGTGACAAAGGAAATACTGTTTTAGGCATTTTACCTCCTGACGGGGTATTTATGTATACATATATAGGCATTTCACTGTCTTTTAGAGATTTATCAAGAAATGTATTTAAATTTTCATATCTTAAATATTTGGGAAATAGATTTCCAAATGGGATTTTCTCACTGAATATCTAATGTTCTGGAATATATTCCTTATGTTAAGGGCTTAGCAGTATCTGGCATTATCATACACATACCTAGGAAAATGCTGGAAGGATACACATATAGCCGGCCACAGTGGTTCCCTGTGGAGGGCCGGGGAAGGGTTGAGAGGAAGGAGGACTTGTGCCCTGGGGTTGTTTGACAATGGGAAGTATGTATGCTTTTATTTGTGCAAGAAAAAAGAAAAAAGAAAAAGAATGGGGGCTGGTGGTGTAGGTCCATGGTGGAGCGAGTGCTTAGTGTCTGTGAGACTCTGGGAAAAAAAAAAGAGGAAGAGGAAGAATGGAAAAAATCTGTATCTACTGAAGATGCAAAACTCTTCCTTGAAACAATGAAAACAAAGAGAAGGTGGGAGAAGGGACTGAGAAAACAGGAGGAGCAGAGGTTTGTTCTGGCTTGGCGCTTTTTCCCCTGGAGACACCTACCTGGGAATTCCACCATGGGTTTTAAGATTGCTTCCTTCTTGACTACCTTTTTGCGAGACTCCAGGAAATGCCAACTTTCCTTTTCAAGACTTTTCTGGAAATGGATTTGTGTGTGCGGTGGTTGGATATTATCCTGAACTGGCCCCAGGGTGGCCCAGTTTTATCTGGGTTACACACTGGGACTCTCCATGTCTGTTTAAGAGACCCAAAGCATGGGAGAAAAGATGGCCTCTCCGATCAAGGGGAAACTCTCCGCTTCAGACACCCTCCTTCAGGATCCATGGGCAAATCTCTAGGAAAGCTTTAATTGGCCCTGCTTAGAGTACATGTCCCGACCTTAATGGGGTCACCCCTCAAGTCCAAGCCACTGTCAGTACTTTCAGAGTTTTTCTCCTGGGAAGGAGGTATTTTGGGGGGAGTCAGTGTGGTGTGGTAGGAAAGGCCTGTCTTTGAAGGCTGCTCAGTTTATGGGAGCTCAGCAAGTTAATTAAGGGGTGACTAACATTTACCGTTTGCCTACTTGGAGGCTAGGGATTTGTGTATTATTATATTTCATCTTCACCCCAACCTGGTGAGGAAGGTGCTGTTTTTATTCCTGTTTTAGAGATAAGGAAACCTAGGTCTGGAGAGAGGATAAGGCATTTGCCAAAACTGGTATCTAGATTTGTTTCCAAAGTCCAAGTTCCTGCATCGATGACATGCTGTCCTTCATGACTTTGGTTCAGCTTCCTAATGTGTAACATGGGACAATAAGAATATCTCCTCTACAGGGTGGCTTTGATGGTCAGAGGAGCAGTCTGTTCAAAAGTGCTTTGCAATGTTGAAATGCCATGCCAACAAAAGTTATTACAGGGCTGAGTGTGTAGTTCGATGGTTGAACACGTGGTTAGCACATGCAAGACCCTGGGTTTAATTCCCAGCAACCCCCCAAAATAAGTTATTATAATTTCCCTGCTGCTTACAATGTACATCTGGGGATTCTGACACTAAAAAATGCCAGGATGAAGGTCCACAGCTATAAGGAAAGTCAACGCTGGAAAGGTCTGTAGAGAGCATCCAGTGTCCTCTGCCCCTTGTGGGTTCTCAGCGAGGCTGTCAATCACAGTGAGCAGTGGCCCTCACCACCCACTCACAGACACTCAGGGCTGGCACATGACCCTGTTCTGACAAATTAACCTCAACTCTATGATCAAAGAGATTGGTCCAGGACACAGGTGGCCAGGGAGGATCTGTTACTCTGAGGTGCCGTATGCATATAGTCATGAGCATGTAGACTTGAGCCCACCAGCTGCCATTCCAGAATTTTAGCCTGTGGGACAATGAAACTGACCTCCAGAGAGAAGCAGTGCCCTGACAAGGGTATTTAAGTTCCTGAACTGAGTCATCGCTGAAACTCAGCTCTTGGCCTTCCTGTACAGTACAGTCCATTTGGGGCTTTATTTTGGTTTTCTTCTCTTGCAACCAAAAGAGTTTTGCATAATATTTCAGGGAATTTGCTCAAAGTCACTTAGCAATTCAAAGTGCAGCAGAGGCAGGAACACAGGATTTGATACCCTCCATTCCTTTCAGAGGACACTGCTCTGTTTATAAAGAGACACTAATTTGATTTACAGAGAAAATAATTGATATCATAAGCAACTACCTAAGCCCCCTCTGTGTCAATGCTGTCCCCCCTGGGTGGGGCAGTAGGGGCAGGTACTGGACCTCTTACCTTCCTCTCCGCTGTCCCCCCGGTCCCCGTCCTGGCCATCCTGGCCGTCTTTGCCAGGAAAGCCCATTCTTCCCACCATTCCTGAAGGCCCTGGGGCTCCTGGGGGGCCAGGTGGGCCCTGGGGGCCAGGCAGGCTGCAGACGAGTTGAGGGGAGCCCTTCTGGAAGTCCCTGCGTGCGAAGGCACCAAGCAGTGGGTCAGCAGCACAGGGGAGGGCACAGGCCAAGAGCACCCAGGGGATCATGGTGGTCGCCTGTGGGAGGCAAGAGAGCCGTGCAGGTGAGTGTGGCTGTGGAGCTGACCTCCAGCCGAGGAGGAGGAGGCGGCAGTGGGGGCAGACTCAGATTGTATTTCTGTCCCTTGCTCTTTCCCATACCACATACGAATAGGTGGACGATGCCATCGCATCTTTTTAAAAATTAATGCACTATAATTATAAATAAAATTGGGTTCATTTTGACATAATTTTACTAGCATGGGTTTGTCATCATATCTTGAGGACACATTTGGATGAGCTGAGTCATGTACCCAGAAGACACTTTGGAGGAGTTCTGGGGTAAGATACTCATTCTGACTGTCACCCACCCAACTGGCTGAAATGCACAAAGAATTTACTGCCCAGGACTGATGGCTGGGAGGAGCTGTGGAAGAGAGAAGTGATCTAAAGTTTCAAATATATGACCTGAATTGACAGTTACAAGGGCAGAAATACTTTGAATTGTAGGTGATGATTTGTAACTAGGCTGCTTCCACGAGGACACCAGGTTGCAGGTGTGGAGAAGCAAGGACTCTGACTGGGGAAGGTGAACCACCACCTGAGCCACACTGGCAGGCCCTGGTGACGGCTCCTTTCCCAAGTGCCTCCTGTACCCCAGGCATATGCCAAAAGCATGTCATACATGACTCTTTCTTCATAACAGAGAACCCTTGTACAGACTACACACAGGTGGATAAATGGAGGTGTATGTCATGCAATTAGCAGGTGCAGGGCTGGGGTTTGATTTGGTCCATCCAGATACACAGCTGTGCCTTCCTGGTCCAAGCTAGAGTGTCTCCTTAAGGCTAGTGGCAGCAATGGCACAGCCCACTGGAAATCAAGGTGCTACGCACCCACGGATTCTCTGCTCCCTGTGCTCAGTGTGCAGATGCAGAAACTGAGGCCCAGAGCAGAAATCAGGGACTTGCCTGAGACCTTTCAACAAACTGTCTGTTGCTTTGCAATCCTGTCTTCCTACAATGAAATCAGCCAAGAGAGCAAGCATTTCCTTCCAAAGGGATGCTTCCGAAGTGGTAACTGGCTTTGTGACCTTAGGCTCACCTTTTCTGTCTCTGAGCCTCAGCTTCCCCACCTCAACAGCAAGGGCACCAGACTAGAACAAGGCTCCAAACCTTGTTCGTGCATCAGATTCACCTGGAGGAGCCTGTTCAAACACAGGTGGTGGGGTCCCAGCCCCAGAGTTTCTGACTCGATTGTTGTGGAGTGGGGGTGGATGACTTTCATTCCTAGCAAGTTTCTAAGTGATGCTGCTGATGGGGCCCCTGGGTACCACTTTGAGAACCACTAGACAAGATGGTCTCAAAGGCCCCTTCCAGCTCTGCTGCTGAGCCTTGCAGACTCCAGCCTTCCTTCCCTTCCTAGGTAGGAAGCATGGCTGGCTTCACAGTTCCCACACGGCCTTTGCTACTTCATCAGAGCCCTTGGGGGCTCATGCAGCCGTGGTGCTGGTGGCCGGGCAGGAACATTGCTCCATCTTGGGGTCAGTCTTCCCTCCAGGGCCCTCGACCTCTCTTTGCTTCGGATGCTGCTTTGGCCTTGGTGCTGGGAACTAAAAAGGCCGACCTCACCTCTCCTCCTGCCCCCCTCCAGGACCTTTAAAACCAGAAATAGATGAAGGGGACAGAATGCCAGGCCTGGATGCTGAAAGGGCCGGTAGAGAGTATCCAGTCTGATCACTGTCTGCCTGGTGTCCCTTCCTCTGGGCAGCCACCCTTCATGACTTCTGGGCCCCAGTGAGGTTGTCAATCATAATGACCAGCTGTCCTCACCACCACACACTGTTCCAGGGAGAGCCAGGGAGACCTCAGCACGGCACTGCCTATACTCAGGGTCCCCTTCACTGCCTGATGCTCACCAGTACTGTGACTTTGGGCAAGCCCCTTTCCTTTCTGGACCTCTATGGAAGTGCCATAGAGGAGCCACTGACCAGGCAGAGAAGACTTAGCCAGTGCCAGATACTGCTTTCAACACAATCACATCATGTGACAATCTGCTTTCTAACTTCTTCAGTCCTGTTAAGGCAAGGTGGGGGGACAAATCTCAAGTTGACATCGTGTGTCTTGAATGTCTCGAGGCCCCTTTTCTAATGTCCCCACCTATCAGCTAGCATGCTCATTGGTAGCAGTACTGACCCATTCCTTCTCCTACCCCCAACCATTTATTCAAAAGGCATTTATTTAGTGCCCACCAAGTGCCAGGCACTATTCTTTGAGAATATAGCCATGACGCCTGGAGTCAAAAATCCCTCCTGGAGTTTACCTTTTAGTGGGAAGAAAGACAGCAAATAAAAATAAGTAGAATATTTAGTATGTAAAGACCGGGGTGGGGGAGGGGATTGAAAACTTGAATGGGAAGTTTGCGTTTTATTTTGTTCCTTATTAGAGCCAATAACAATTCATAAATTGGGCAGCACTCAGAATCAAAAGAGATGCAGAGAACTTCACCCAGCAATGTGGGCAGGCAATATTCATAGACAGAAAAAAGGAAGTACGGAGCAGAAACAGCTGGAGCTTGCTTTATTTGGGCATGGGGTGATGAGGCACTGGCCTTAAATGGATATGGTCTGATTAGTTGGCAGCTTGTCAGCAGCTGAGAATCAGTTATTTGATATTCTTGTGTGGCAATGTTTACATATTAAGTTAGGTTGCAATTTGCTACATGGGGATTCAAAGTATGGAGGCAGCTTTAGGCCAAACTTAATTTAATAATACCGATATGTTTCATTTAAAAGGGGGTAAAAGTGAAAACAGAAAAGTCCTGAGAATCAGGAACTTCACACAGCAGAAGAGTGGGATTTCACCATCATATTAAGAAAAAGGAAGAAAGGCGGGAAGGTAAGATGGCACGTTAGCTATAGAAAACACTACCGAGTTTCCTCAGAAATGTAAAAATGAACTATCGTATGAGCCAGCATTCCCGATTCTGATTGCATATCCAGAAGAATCAAAATCAGGATCTTGGAGAGACAGCCACATTTCCTGTTCACTGCTGCATATTCACAACAGCCAAGATAGGAAAACATCACAAGGGTCCCTGGTCCACTAACAGAGGGTGGATGAGGACAATCTGATAGACAGAGTGAAATATTATTCACCTGAAAATCTTGCCATGTTCAATAATATGGATGAACCTGGAGGACATTCTGCTAAGTGAAGTAAGCTGGTCACACAGGGAAAAACACCATGCAATCTACATAAATGAAGCACATCTATGAGTTGCAACCGTGGGAGCAGAGAAGGGAGCAGAGAAGGGGGTCGGGCCTCACTGTGAAGGTGACTTGGTGGTAGTGGAATCCTGCAGGGAGGGGATGCTCACCTGAGTCCTGCCCGGCCTGCCACAGAGCCTCTGTGTTCTGACCTGCTGCTGAGCAGAAGGTACAGGGGCAGATCTCAGATGGAAAGGTCACCTCACACATGGTGTGTAGCCATTCCTAAAGAATCTTGGGTAGGCCACCTCAGAAAGGAGCATGGAGACCCAGCCACCTTGGATAGGGGCATGGAGCCAGGGACAGAGCTGCTAGTGGGGGCAAGGAAGGCCTTTGCACTATGTAAAGAGACAGCGGACATATTAGCTTTGGGTGTCTAGTCCTCTGGAAAGATGGCAAAAGTAGGGCTTGGTGGGTTAATGTGTGTGTGAAATCCATGACCCACCTGGGCACCAAGGCACATAAGCTGCTTCATGCCAAACCAAGGTATGCGTCACGGGGCAGAATTTACAGAGGAACAATTTGAGAGCCCATTCCACGTCTCTTGACTCACTTGTCAGATCAAGAGTTTTAAAATGTGACCATGTCATTGTGAGTGGAGAGGGGGACAGGACCTGGGTCTGAGGGAGCCAGCAGGTGAGAGGCTGGATGGCTGCTTGGTGGGGGAATCAGAGGCAGCACGAAGCTGCTCTGGGGAAGGGGACTGACTGCCTTTTGCCTTCCCCTGGTAGATGAAAGGTGCAGGACAGTCTGCAGTAGGAGTTGGCCTGGCCCAGTGGAGGTTCTGATGGAAAGTGAGCAGGCCCAGGAATGGAGACCATGAGGGGTAGACACCAGAAGGCCCGCAGCTGGGGGTAGCTTGGGCTTGCCAGAAAAAGGAAAATGTGCTTTGTTAGCACTGCAGGTTATTACAGTTACCACCTGACGTGAGAACGCCCAGGGAGCAGGCGAAAGGCACCGGGGAGAGGCAGCTTCCTGTGGATGAAGTGTGAGTTTCCTGGGAGTGCAGCTGGACAGGAGAGATCCCCACTGACTACATTTTACACAGGGACAGAGGGGGCCAAATTAAAGTTGCAGTTTCAGTGTATGTTGGTCTCAGCACAATAAATAACAGAAGAGCTGGCAGGCAGGGGTGGCAGACATCATGGAAGTGTCCCCAGAGTGACAGGTTCTTTCGGAAAGCTGACCAAGGCATCCCTTCCCCCGGGGCCCCACAATTCGCCATCTCTTTCTTTTTGTGTCCATGAAATGGGAGACTTGGAACCAGGTAGCTGCATTTTCAAAGCAGGTGTGAAAAGATCTGGAAAGCTGCAGTCAACTTTGGACTAGGCCAGCGTGAGGAAGGAAGCAGGTGGGAGGGATCTTCAAGGTGGATGGATGAGAATCCAGTGAACAGCTGAACAGGCAGGAAAGAGACTGTGAGATGAGAGAGCCAGGAAGGAGAGCGAGGGGAACCATCCCTCACAGTTTAGGGTCCTCTCTCCTGACCTCCATGCCCAGCCACACAGGCCCCATGACAGGGAGCTGGGTTAGCTCTCTCCAGTGCAGGTTTGCTCTGCGCTGACCTCTTGGACAAAAAGGAAACGCCTCCCAGTGACAGCTGGCTGGACAGGCCCCAGTGCCTGGGTGGAGGAGGGGGTTCTGGAACACAGGAAGAGTTTTCTTAGAGCTGGAGGCTGGAGGTTCCTGCGGCCCTGGAGTCCCAGCATCTGAGCCAGGAACTGTTTTGGAAATAAAGGCGGGAGACTAGATTTGGTTCCAAACCTGGAGGGAGGGAGAGGAGAGTCACTCCCTCCAGGGCACCTCCAAGAAAAACAAGACTCCAAATAGCTCTGCTCCCAGCCTGTGCCCCACCCTGCCCCCACACTCCACACCCTGGCCAAGAGAAAACCCAGGGGCAGGAGTTTTAGGGAGGAGCCAAGACCCCAAGGAATCCAGATAGGTTAACTCTTCCAGGGCCTTTTACATACATGGAGAGTCAGGAACTTGGGGAGAACCCCAAGGGACCATCATCTCCCATCCCTTCAGTTACTGGTGGGGACACTGAGGCAGAGGCAGACACCTGTGAGAAGCTCCAGGTACTGCTCCTTACCTACACGGTTTTATTCCAAGTGTACAACAGACTAAATGAAGGCAATAGACATACTGTCCCGTTTTTCAAATGGAGAAACGGTCTCTCCAAGAAAAGGAAGGACTTCCTTAAGATCATATAATCAGGGAACAGTGGACACATCTGAACCCAGAGCCGAGCAGCTCTGAAGACTGTCCACCCCACTCCACCTGTTTCCTTCCCTTGCTACTTTTTCCCTCCAGTTTTACAAAAGAGGAAACTGAGTCTCGGAGAGACTAATCTGCTCCTGTTTACACGACTTGTTGGAGGCAGTAGTTATATTTGAACTTGGAGTTGGCTGCCTCTAGGACTCAAATGCTTTCCATTATGTCAGCATTTCTTAGATTTTTCCTCCCAATATCCCAAATTATAGAAAAGACCTTGGAGCAAATGCCAAAGCCACACATGGCAGTGGAGAAATTTCTTTGATATCTTGTATTTTATTTTATAATTTTCCATGCACGCACACTGCGTGACTTTGAAAAAGTAAGTGATGCTTTTCTGTTCTTGGAATACTCTGGTAAATTGATGCTTGAGGAAAACCTCCTGTCCTCTGAGAGGCCTTCCTTCTAAGGACAGGAGCCTCCTGGCCCACCAGCAGCCCCCACAATCTATCCATCCCTTGCTTGGACCCTGCAGCAACCACTAGCTGCAAACTGCAAAACTAGGAACCCCTGACAAGGCTCATTTGACTGGCCCCTGCTGTGCTTAGCCTCGGCTGCTCCCTGCCAGCTGCCCCAGGCTCCTTCAGGTCGCACTCCATTCTGACTCAGGGTCCCCTCTGGGATAACCTGGCGGCTCCACCCTCTGACTTACTGGCTATGTATTCCGTGTGTTTCAGCTTCCTGATGATTCTCTGGGGCAGCTTTCCTTTTGATTCCAGCTCTTCCATTCTTTCCTGGCCCTTATAACAACTTGCTGGTATTTATTTAGTTACGTCTCCCATGTGTCTTATGTTCAAAACTTAAGCCCCGCCTCCACCGAATGGGGCCTCCAGCCCCCACTTTGAACCTGGCTTCAAACTTCCTTGCACACAATGAATATCTAAGAAATATTTGCTTAAACAAAAGTGTTTCAGATTCAGACTCTGCCATTAGAAAGTCCACAGCAAAGAGAAAAGGAGGCAGTAGTCTAAACCCAACACACCTTCAAATAGCTTCAAATTCAAATACCTTCTCTTTCTTCCCTAGGTTCTTCCAACCAGCCGAGATCTGATCCTTCCTTCTCTGGGCCTCCTAGTTACAGGTCTGGGTCTTTCTCTGTCCCTGGGGCTGGGCTTACATCAGACCTCACATAAAACAGATGCTCCATAAAGAGTCACTAAGTTGATGGGCTGGGTTTGTGGCTCAGTGGTAGCATGCCCACCTAGCACGTGTGAGGCCCTGGGTTCGATCCTTAGCACCACATAAAGGTAAAATAAAGATATTGTGTCTACCTACTACTAAAAAGTATACATAAATATATAAAAAAAAGTTGCTCAGTTGATAAGAAGCAAGCATTATTAGTCCTTCCTTACCCTTTTCATGGTTTATTTACTTACTTTTTTTTTGTGGTATTGGGAATCAAACCCAGGGCCTTGCACATGCCAGGCAAGTACTCTACCAATCCCCAGCCCTTCCTTACCTTAAAAAAACAACAAACAAACAAACAAACAAAAAACCCAGCTATCTAAATTGAGCTTTCTGGGTGTGGGAAGGGTGAGATGGACAGGGACGACAGTTGAAGGGGGAAAAGGTTGGTCGGTTAACCCCCAGATATGGACTCATGAGGTGCTGGCCTTGGATGCGTTCTGCAGTCTGGTTTTACTCTGCCCAGTCCTTGGCTTCCCATCTCGTCTATGACGAGTAGCTGATGATTCCTAAGCACACGTGCTTCGCAGGAGCAGGAGTGAGGCAGCTGACGCCCCCTGTGGGAAACAGAGCCTTCTTCCTCCCCTGGCCCACACCCACAGCACGCAGCCCCCTGGCTCGTTCCTTGGGGTCTTTTGCCCAGACGGTAATGAGAGAAGGGGCAGAAGTGGAGATGCTGGGCTCTCAGATTCTTCTGGAATGTGGTCTGTTGGTACAAACTCCAGAAGCCCCCGTCTGGGCCTCCAGCAAGGCTGCTAGGCCTTGGTGCTGAATACTCTCCCCTTGGAGATTATAAATCGTTCTCATGTTGTTGTTTCATTTTAAGTTTACAACAGCTTTTTACTTAGTGGTTAAGAGCTGCGGGAAACCCAGCCACTTGGTTTCCTCAGCCATCCAGTGGAAGGAACGGCGTACTACCCTAAGGACTTGGAGTGCGGAATGAGTGAGGCCCTCAAAGCTTCCACCCCGAGTCTCACACTGAATGCTCAGCAGTTGAACAAAACTTCAACTGTTGCCTAAAATGCCTCCCGTCCTAACTTCCTCCCCAGGAGCCCTTCGAGCTGCCTACCTGCACGTCCTGTCCAGTGGCACGGTATGAAGTACCCTGCCCACCTGGCCTGCTCTCACATCCTGCTGTTCTTCCATTCCAAGCACTTGGCTCAATCCTTGATTATGCATTTGTTGGTTCCTTAACTGTCTGCCTCTTCCCATGGAAGGCCCAGGGAAGTGGGAGGCCTGTCCCTTGCTCTGTTGTACCACCAGAGCCTACCAAGTGCCACATGCGGGGCATGCACAGCCAGTTTCTCAGCGGCCTCGAATGCAAAGGTTGCTCTTGTAATTAATAAAATATCAACAGATCACAGGACATGGATGCCAAAGCTATACAGGGTTAATGAGGAGACCCCCGTCAGATGACTGATTGGTCTTGGATTCAGAGGACCCTGACAGCCAGTCCTAGTTTGGTAACTGGTTACAAGACTGAAAAAAGACATTCCATTTTATCTGGATCTCCATTTCCTCAACTGTAAGATGTGGAAACGTCCCTATTTGCCTTCAGGGCTATTGTGATAAGAAATGTGAAAGCAAAACCTCATACAAAATCTGAGCCTGGTTTAAGACTGGAATTGCCACCAACTGCAGCTGCACTAAGGAACCGCAGTCCCCACCTCCCCTGGGGAAGCCTCATCCTGGGTGGAAGGGAACACCTGAATCTGACCCAGCAGGATAATTCTCTCCGTGTTTGGAGTTAAAAGGGACAAGGTGGGTGGCTGGAACAGGAAGGAGTGTCCCGGCAGATGAAGCTTGCTGAAAATCCACTTTGACGGGAGTGAGAATTCTATAATGGAAAACACCCCTGCCCTCCCCGAATTCCAGGAAGCAAATTGGAAGCAGCCCTCTCCAGTTTCTCAGCAAGAAGGCTAAGAAGATCAAGAACCAGAGGAGAGGGGTTGGCTGCAGCTCGACATACAGTGACCTTAAAAAGTCCTCTTTCCTGGAATCTCAAGACTGGGGAAACACTCCATTAGCCAGAGGATTAAAACTCATGGGGCTCACTTGACCAGAGGCCCCAGAATACATTTGATCTTCTCTCTCTCTCTCTCTCTCTCTCTCTCTCTCTCTCTCTCTCCCCCTCCTCTCTCCCCCATTTCTGGCTCAGCCAAGAAAAAGAGGTCCAAGGACAAATTATGACCTAACGAGAGACCTCAGAAGCCGGGATATTGCAGGGTTTATTTCGGCAAGCATTCCTGAGCGCATACAGGAAGCCAGCCTTGGAATTAAAACTGAACTCCATCTTCCGATACATACACCCCAAGTCCTTCCCAAGGACAGATGTGGTGTGTAATGTGGTGGGCGGTGGAGTTCACTCTCTGGGACCCATTTCAGGTCCAGACCTCAGCTGCCTCCCTTGAACAATGAGGGCAAGAGTCAGGCCCACTGGGCTTGGGACCTGCCCACAGCTTTGTGTGCCACATGGAGACAAGTGTGGAAGTGAGGGAGACGGTGTGCAGAGGAGACGGGGAGGGACGAGGCCCGGGGTGCCGGACACCTATGCCCAGCGTCTCCTGAGGACCAGCTCCCACGCGGCCGCCCAGGGCGGTAGGGGTGTGTTTGGGCAGCACTGACAGATAGGAAAATGATGCAAGCCACATGTGTCATTTTAACTGGTCTCACTGCCACATTAAAAATGTAAAATAAGCAGATGAAATTAATTTCAATGTTATTTTGCTCAATATATTCCAAATGTCATCATTTCAATGTGTGATCATTGTGAAAAGTACTAATGCCACCTTCCACATTCTTTAATTAGCACCAAGTCTTTGAAACCCAGTGCTAGATTTTACACTTGCATCTCTCAGTTCAAATGGGCCACATGCCAAGCGTTCAACAGCCACACGATGGCTACTGGATTAACTCTAGCAGAGCTGCTTGAGATCAGATAGCACCAGCTCACTGTAGGACCTTTCTATGGTTTGAATGTGTACCCCCAAAGTTCATGTGTTGAAAACTTGATTGTCAAATTCATGCGTTAGTGGTATTTGGAGGTGATCTTTGGGAGGCCATTAGGATTTGAGGAGGTCATGAGGGTGGGGCATCAGTGGCTTTATAAGAAGATGAGTGACCTAAGCTAGCACGCTTCTTCTGTCTTGTCACGTGATGCCCTCCCTATACGATAATGTAGCAAGGCCTTCAGCCCCCCAAACTTAGAGCTAAATAAACCTCTATTCTTTATAAATTTCCTAATCTCATGCGTTTTGCTATAGTAACAAAATGGACTAAGACCTTTAGAATGTTACATATCTTCTTTTATTCACTCTCCTACTCTCTAAAATTGGGGGTGGAGTGGGGATAATAATTGTACCTACCTTAGAAGGTTGTTATGAGGATTTAATATTCCTATATTAAGGTCTGGCCTAGGGTCAGAGGAATAAAATCATTAGCTATTATTATTTTATTATTTCTTGCCCTTCTGAAAATCAGACAAGATAGTGGATCAACATCAAAAGTAAAACATGATACAAAATCGAAAAACCTTGTCTAAAATCATAATTGTCACCAACTGTAGTTACACTAACAGAAAACAATCCTGACCTCCCACCATGAATTCTATGGCATTTTGGGTGGGGGCTTCTGAGTGTTCTGATAAATTCCTATTTTCATTTAAGTTCATCTGAGTTGTGTTTCTGCCAGTTGCTACCGAAAGAAAGCCCCAGGGGGGCTGGAACTTCGCTCCTGCCCTGCTGCACTGTTCTGAGGGAAGGATGGGGGTGTCACCTTGGCCCTATACCTCTGAGTCATCTGGCCAGCTCATGCTCCCAGTACAAAGATAAGCGAATCAGTGAAACAGTGTTTATCTCATCAAGGGACTGGCCAAACGGATGTCACATGTCTGTGTTTGACCTGGCCATTGCTTGTTGCTATTTCTCCTGGGGCCAGGCACTGTGGGTGCTGCTCCGTTAGGGTGCATTATGATCCCTGTAACGCTGTGGTTACTAAACATCCAGCCCCATCTACTTGTGTGATCGGGACAGAAAATAAGCCTTGCTCCTCCTCTTTCTTCCTAACAGGTGCCCCCAAAGCATCCAGGACAAGGCAGGAAGCAGGGCAAGAAAATTTGGGGGCTATATCACACCCCCAGAATGGTACTGAAGGGACCACAGTGGAAGGTCCAGGAACTGAGGGAGAAGAACAAATTCTGAACCTAGAGGGGTGGGGGAAAGGCTGTTTCCTTGATTTCTCTAGGCAGGTCTGAGGGCTTCCCTGGATGACTTGGAGGCAGGCCCTAATGGGCAGCCAGGGTAACCTGAAAGATCTGACCTCAGAGATCACAGAGCTAGCCTGGTGGTTAAGAATCATTTTCTAGTTGTTTGACCTTAGGCAAGTCATTTAGCTTCTCTGGGCCTCAGTTTCTTATCTGTAAAATGGGGACAATGATATTATCTTATTTGAAATTGAAATGATGTAAAAATGTTCACTGTTTCACTTTATGTGTGAAACCTGACATCTTGTAACTCTGGATATACTGAGTCCTGTAACTCTGTGGTTACACTGGGTTACACTGGGTTGTACACTGGGTTGTATTGGTTATACAGTCCATACTGTGTGGATTGTAAATTGCAAACTGTTTATTCTCTAGCTAGATGATAGCACTATTCTTTTTCTTTTTTGTTCCAGGGCTTGAACCCAGGGGCACTTAACCACTGAGCCACATCCTCAGCCCTTTCTATTTTTATTTTGAGACAGGGTCTAGCTAAGTTGCTTAGCGTCTTGCTAAATTGCTGAGGCTGGCTTTGAACTTTGGATCCTCCTTGCCTCAGCCTCCTGAGATACTGGGATTATAGGTGTGCTGCACCTGGTAATGGCAGTGCTATTCAGCATAGGTAAGCAGATATTCCTGCCATCCTTCTGCAGGTGAGTTTTGAATTACTCCAGTTTGGAACTGTTTGAAGTCTTCAGGACTTCTTCCTCGAGTAATTCAATTGCTTGCCCCTTCTAAAGTAATTATGCACATTAAACAAGACCATGCAG
The DNA here is from genome assembly GCF_902686455.1 of Sciurus vulgaris. Lineage (NCBI taxonomy): Eukaryota > Metazoa > Chordata > Mammalia > Rodentia > Sciuridae > Sciurus > Sciurus vulgaris. The sequence goes on along the minus strand of NC_136466.1, from coordinate 19,799,989 downwards.
TAACCAGCCCACAGTAAGCACTCAGTGACAGTGTGGTCCTGAAACAATAATCATCTGTGAGAACAAAGAGAGAGATGCTATCTCAGAGAAGGTTGCTACACACCTGTGGATAAATAAGCAAACCTGGGTTTGCTGTTTCCTTGCCTGAAATTTGGTGATAACTGAGTCATGTTGAGTTCAGCAGTTGAGCTTTGATGTAAACAGCAGGCAGGATGCTATTTTCTAGCACAGCATGAATGCCAGGGTGCAGGACTTCTAAGGGCGTGCCCTACTTTAAGCAAGGCTGTAAAATTCAAATCTAGCCAGTGGCTGTGTTGTACACCTGTAATCCCAGCAACTTGGGAGCCTAAGGCAGGAGGATTGCAGGTTTGATGCCAGCCTCAGCCATTTAGCAAGAACCTGTCTCAAAATAAATAAATTAAAAGGGCTGAAGATGTAGGTCAGGGATAAAGCACTCCTGGGCTCAATCCCCAGTACCAAAAAAAAAAAAAAAATTGAATGTAGCCGTTCAGTGATGAATTTTTTGTTAATATTGCAATGTGTAAGAACTGGCTGAGAGCGGTTAAAAATCTGAGCTGGGCATGTAGCTCAGGGGTGGAGCCCAGTGTGTGCAAGGCCCTGGGTTGTATCTCCAGCACTGAAAAGCAAAACAAAAACAAACGCAAAGTTTCAGAACATGTTCCTGCCACTGAGGAAATTACACCTGGACAAGAGGCGGTCATCTGGCCACAGACCACACTGTGAGTTTGTTTGTTTTAATTTAAAATTGTTATACTTGAAAACTTGAGAGTCTTTTTATTAAAATAAAAATTTCCTGTTTTTCCTGGGATCCTGGAGCAGCTAGAGACACTGAGCCTGCACTATGGAAGGTCACCACTTTGCTGTCCCTTGAGACAGGTATGATGGACTGATCTGTGCCACCTCAAAATTCACATGCTGACATCCTATCCCACAGAGTCCTAGAATGGGACTACATTTGGAGATAGGACCTTTAAGCAGTAACTAAGGTAAAACGAGTTACATAGGTGGGTCCTGATTCCTTACGACTGTGTCCTTATAAGAAGACATTAGGGGGCTGAGTTTGTGGTTCAGTGGTAGAGCGCTTGCTTAGCATGTGTGAGGCACTGGGTTCAATTCTCCACACCACATAAAAAATAAATAAAATGAAGGTCCATCAACAACTAAAAAAATACTTAAAAAAAGATATTAGGACATGGACACACACACAGAGGGACAATCAATATGAAGACATAGTAATAAACTGTGGCCATCTGCAAGCCAAGGAGCAAGGCCTCAGACCTGCTAACACCTTGATCATGGATTTCCAGCTTCCAGACATGAGAGAAATAAATGTCCGTTGTTTCATTCCGCACCCCTCCCCCCACTCTGTGGTTTCCTGGTATAGCAGCCCACGCTGATTAAGATACAGGGCCTGATGTGGGTCCAAGGACTCCTCTCCAGCAACTATGCATCTATAATCCAGAGATTCTGGGTGGTTGCCACCTGTCTGCCACCTGTCTTTTCTTTTTATTATTACAGTGTGATTTAAACAAGCTGTATAGGAACCCCGATCTAGAGGAAAAGAGTGATGATTCTCTAGATATGCACGTCCTGAGTTCAAAGCTTTGATGTTCCTAGCTCCTTTAATTCTCCCCATGGTTTTAAGGGGCTGACATTGTCATCTCCACTTGGCAGAAGAGAATACAACTCAGAAAAACAAAAAAAATCATTTTTCCCAAGTCAAACATACCTAGAAGCCAGACCCACTGAGTGGGGGCCCAGAGCTCATGTCCCTCCCCGGCGGCCCCTCTACGAACAGGAGAGTTACTGACAGGGTGGTGATGGGTGTGTGCATGCGTGCATGTGTTAGAGAAGTAAACCATTTATAGAAGTGAACAAATCCGGGGAGGATTATTGGCTTGAAATAACACTTAGCATAGAATTCCTTTAAAAAGTAAACCTGGAGTAGGCTTACTTCACAGACACCAGATTCATGCAGGAGTTTATCTCACGGAAGTAAAGTGCACTTGGCAGGCCCCTGACCTGGAGGAAGGCGTGCAGAAGTTGTGTCTGTTACCCCCCAGTGAACACTGGCAGCAGGAAGCATCAGTGGGAGACTGGAAAGAATGTTCCATCAGTGGCAACAGGATGGAAGAAGGAATAGTGAGGTAGGGAAGAAAGGAGGGATCGGCAGAGAGAAAGCGAGTTCCTGAAGAGCTAGCTGCATGTTTGATGGAAACAGAGTAGTGTCAGAGATGACTCCAGACTTGTGAAAAGGGACTCTCCCTCCACCCCTACAACCACACACCCTGAGGCCACTGCTACAACAAAGAAGTGAGAAAAGCCAGTTGCAGCACTGGATGTCAATGATTCTTCATATCTATTTGGGGGATTTCTGAAAACACACTGTACTTTGTTAAAGGGGTTACTGCACCAAATTGGGAAGGACTATGAGGGCTTTTACTTTTTACTTTCCACCTTTATGAACTGTCTGAATTTCTTATGATAAGCCTCATTTCTTTTATAGTTTTTAAAATACGAGGTAAGCCTAAGGCTTAAGGCTTGGAAGACAGGCAGGTGCTGACCCTGCCCGGAGAGGGGAAGAAGCAGGGCTTTGCTGTGGAGCAGTGAGGAGTTAGGATGAGGGCAGTGGGGATGTTCTGAGAAGTGTGGAGTGTCCGAGGGGCGGGTAGTCAAAAGCAGAGCAATGGATATGATCACC